>NC_142044.1:68596496-68896496 GCF_982192425.1 Myodes glareolus
CCAATACTTCAATTCAGTGTGTAAAGTGAATGGAGTGTTGCTTCACTTTCTAAATGCTGTCCTTTCAGAGAAAATCACTTTCCTTTGAAAGTGCCTTAAGCTACTTGCAAGCATTCACAAGAAGCACTAATGCATTTCTCTGAAATAGAAGCAGTCTGTTCCAACACTTCAATTCACTGTGCGAGGTGAATGGAGTGTTTCTTCACTTTCTAAATGCTGTCCTTTCAGAGAAAATCACTTTCCTTTGAAAGAGCCTTAAGCTACTTACAAGCATTCATCAGAAACTCACATGCATTTTTCTGAAAGAGAAGCAGTCTGTTCCAACACTTCAATTCACTGTGTGAAGTGAATGGAGTGTTGCTTCACTTTCTAAATTCTGTCCTTTCAGAGGAAATCACTTTCCTTGGAAAGTGCCTTAAGCTACTTACAAGCATTCACAAAAAACCCACATGCATTTCTCTGAAAGGGAAGCAGTCTGTTCCAATACTTCAATTTAGTGAGCGAAGTGAATGGAGTGTTGCTTCACTTTCTAAATGCTGTCCTTTCAGAGAAAATCACTTTCCTTTCAAAGTGCCTTAAGCTACTTACAAGCATTCACCAGAAACTCACATGCGTTACTCTGAAAGAGAAGCAGTCTGTTCCAACACTTCATTCACTGCATGAAGTGAATGGAGAGTTGCAACAATTTCTAAATGCTGTCCTTTCAGAGAAAATCACTTTCCTTTGAAAGTGCCTTAAGCTACTTACAAGCATTAGGTAGAAACTCACATGTGTTTCTCTGAGAGAGAGGCAGTCTGTTCCAACACTTCAATTCACTGTGCGAAGTGAATGGAGTGTTGCTTCACTTTCTAAATTCTGTCATTTCAGAGGAAATCACTTTCCTTGGAAAGTGCCTTAAGCTACAATCAAGCATTCACAAATACTCACATGCATTTCTCTCAAAGGGAAGCAGTCTTTTCCAATATTTCCATTCAGTGTGCGAAGTGAATGGAGTGTTGCTTCACTTTCTAAATGCTGTCCTTTCAGAGAAAATCTCTTTCATTTGAAAGTGCCTTAAGCTACTTACAAGCATTCAGCAGAAACTCACATGCATTTCTCTGAAAGAGAAGCAGTCTGTTCCAGCACTTCAATTCTCCGTGCGAAGTGAATGGAGTGTTGCTTCACTTTCTAAATGCTGTCCTTTCAGAGAAAATCACTTTCCTATGAAAGTGCCTTAAGCTAATTTCAAGCATTCACAAGAAGCACACATGGGTTTCTCTGAAATAGAAGCAGTCTGTTCCAACACTTCAATTCACTCTGCGAAGTGAATGGAGTGTTGCTTCACTTTCTAAATGCTGTCCTTTCAGAGAAAATCAGTTTCCTTTGAAAGAGCCTTCAGCTACTTACATGCATTCAACAGACACTCACATGTATTTCTCTGAAAGAGAAGCAGTCTGTTCCAACATTTCAATTCACTGTGCGAAGTGAATGGAGTGTGTTGCTTCACTTTCTAAATGCTGTCCTTTCAGAGGAAATCACTTTCCTTGGAAAGTGCCTTAAGCTACTTACAAGCATTCACAAAAAACTTACATGCATTTCTCTGAAAGGGAAGCAGTCTTTTCCACTATTTCAATTTAGTGTGCGAAGTGAATGGAGAGTTGCTTCACTTTCTAAATGCTGTCCTTTCAGAGAAAATCACTTTCCTTTGAAAGTGCCTTAAGCTACTTACAAGCATTCAACAGAAACTCACATGCATTTCTCTGAAAGAGAAGCAGTCTGTTCTAACACTTCAATTCTCTGTGCGAAGTGAAAGGAGTGTTGCTTCACTTTCTAAATGCTGTCCATTCAAAGAAAATCACTTTCCTTTGAAAGTGCCTTAAGCTACTTACAAGCATTCACAAGAAACACTAATGCGTTTCTCTGAAAGAGAAGCAGTCTGTTCCAACACTTCAATTCACTGTGCGAAGTGAATGGAGTGTTGCTTCACTTTCTAAATGCTGTACTTTCAGAGAAAATCACTTTCCTTGCAAAGTGCCTTAAGCTACTTACAAGCATTCACAAAAAACTCACATGCGTTTCTCTGAAAGAGAAGCAGTCTGTTCCAACACTTCAATTCACTGTGCGAAGTGAATGGAGTGTTTCTTCACTTTCTAAATGCTGTCCTTTCAGAGAAAATCACTTTCCTCTGAAATTGCCTTAAGCTACATAAAAGCAGTAGGAAGAAACTCACATGCGTTTCTCTGAAAGAGAAGCAGTCTGTTCCAACACTTCAATTCACTGTGCGAAGTGAATGGAGTGTTGTTTCACTTTCTAAATGCTCTCCTTTAATAGAAAATCACTTTCCTTTGAAAGTGCCTTAAGCTACTTACAAGCATTCACCAGAAACTCACATTCGTTACTCTGAAAGAGAAGCAGTCTGTTGCAACACTTCATTCACTGCACGAAGTGAATGGAGAGTTGCAACAATTTCTAAACGCTGTCCTTTCAGAGAAAATAACTTTCCTTTGAAAGTGCCTTAAGCTACTTACAAGCATTAGGTAGAAACTCACATGCGTTTCTCTGAAAGAGAGGCAGTCTGTTCCAACACTTCAATTCACTGTGCGAAGTGAATGGAATGTTTCTTCACTTTCTAAATGCTGTCTTTCAGTGAAAATCACTTTCCTTTGAAAGAGCCTTAAGCTACTTATAAGCATTCAATAGAAACTCACATGCATTTTTCTGAAAGAGAAGCAGTCTGTTCCAACACTTCAATTCACTGTGCGAAGTGAATGGAGTGTTGCTTCACTTTCTAAATTCTGTCCTTTCAGAGGAAATCACTTTCCTTGGAAAGTGCCTTAAGCTACTTACCAGCATTCACAAAAAACTCACATGCATTTCTCTGAAAGGGAAGCAGTCTGTTCCAATACTTCAATTTAGTGTGCGAAGTGAATGGAGTGTTGCTTCACTTTCTAAATGCTGTCCTTTCAGAGAAAATCACTTTCCTTTGAAAGTGCCTTAAGCTACTTGCAAGCATTCACAAGAAGCACTAATGCGTTTCTCTGAAATAGAAGCAGTCTGTTCCAACACTTCAATTCATTGTGCGAGGTGAATGGAGTGTTTCTTCACTTTCTAAATGCTGTCCTTTCAGAGAAAATCACTTTCCTTTGAACGAGCCTTAAGCTACTTACAAGCATTCAACAGAAACTCACATGCATTTTTCTGAAAGAGAAGCAGTCTGTTCCAACACTTCAATTCACTGTGCGAAGTGAATGGAGTGTTGCTTCACTTTCTAAATTCTGTCCTTTCAGAGGAAATCACTTTCCTTGGAAAGTGCCTTAAGCTACTTACAAGCATTCACAAAAAACTCACATGCATTTCTCTGAAAGGGAAGCAGTCTGTTCCAATACTTCAATTTAGTGAGCGAAGTGAATGGAGTGTTGCTTCACTTTCTAAATGCTGTCCTTTCAGAGAAAATCACTTTCTTTTGAAAGTGCCTTAAGCTACTTACAAGCATTCACCAGAAACTCACATGCATTTCTCTGAAAGAGAAGCAGTCTGTTCTAACACTTCAATTCTCTGTGCGAAGTGAATGGAGTGTTGCTTCACTTTCTAAATGCTGTCCTTTCAGAGAAAATCACTTTCCTTTGTAAGTGCCTTAAGCTACTTGCAAGCATTCACAAGAAGCACTATTGCGTTTCTCTGAAAGAGAAGCAGTCTGTTCCAACACTTCAATTCACTGTGCGAAGTGAATGGAGTGTTGCTTCACTTTCTAAATGCTGTCCTTTCCGAGAAAATCACTTTCCTTTGAAAGAGCCTTAAGCTACTTGCAAGCATTCCCAAGAAACAATAATGCGTTTCTCTGAAAGAGAAGCAGTCTGTTCCAACACTTCAATTCAATGTGCGAAGTGAATGGAGTGTTGCTTCACTTTCTAAATGCTCTCCTTTAAGAGAAATTCACTTTCCTTTGAAAGTGCCTTAAGCTACTTAGAAGCATTCACCAGAAACTCACATGCGTTACTCTGAAAGTGAAGCACTCTGTTCCAACACTTCATTCACTGCACGAAGTGAATGGAGAGTTGCAACAATTTCTAAATGCTGTCCTTTCAGAGAAAATCACTTTCCTTTGAAAGTGCCTTAAGCTACTTACAAGCATTAGGTAGAAACTCACATGCGTTTCTCTGAAAGAGAGGCAGTCTGTTCCAACACTTCAATTCACTGTGCGAAGTGAATGGAGTGTTTCTTCACTTTCTAAATGCTGTCCTTTCAGAGAAAATCACTTTCTTTGAAAGAGCCTTAAGCTACTTGCAAGCATTCAACAGAATCTCACATGCATTTTTCTGAAAGAGAAGCAGTCTGTTCCAACACTGCAATTCACTGTGCGAAGTGAATGGAGTGTTGCTTCACTTTCTAAATTCTGTCATTTCAGAGGAAATCACTTTCCTTGGAATGTGCCTTAAGCTACTTACAAGCATTCACAAAAAAACTCACATGCATTTCTCTGAAAGGGAAGCAGTCTGTTCCAATACTTCAATTCACTGTGCAAAGTGAATGGAGTGTTGCTTCACTTTCTAAATGCTGTCCTTTCAGAGAAAATCACTTTCCTTTGAAAGTGCCTTAAGCTACTATCAAGCATTCACAAATACTCACATGCATTTCTCTCAAAGGGAAGCAGTCTTTTCCAATACTTCAATTCAGTGTGTGAAGTGAATGGAGTGTTGCTTCACTTTCTAAATGCTGTCCTTTCAGAGAAAATCACTTTCCTTTGAAAGTGCCTTAAGCTACTTGCAAGCATTCACAAGAAGCACTAATGTGTTTCTCTGAAATAGAAGCAGTCTGTTCCAACACTTCAATTCACTGTGCGAGGTGAATGGAGTGTTTCTTCACTTTCTAAATTCTGTCCTTTCAGAGAAAATCACTTTCCTTTGAAAGAGCCTTAAGCTACTTACAAGCATTCAACAGAAACTCACATGCATTTTTCTGAAAGAGAAGCAGTCTGTTCCAACACTTCAATTCACTGTGCGAAGTGAATGGAGTGTTGCTTCACTTTCTAAATTCTGTCCTTTCAGAGGAAATCACTTTCCTTGGAAAGTGCCTTAAGCTACTTACAAGCATTCACAAAAAACCCACATGCATTTCTCTGAAAGGGAAGCAGTCTGTTCCAATACTTCAATTTAGTGAGCGAAGTGAATGGAGTGTTGCTTCACTTTCTAAATGCTGTCCTTTCAGAGAAAATCACTTTCCTTTGAAAGTGCCTTAAGCTACTTACAAGCATTCAACAGAAACTCACATGCATTTCTCTGAAAGAGAAGCAGTCTGTTCTAACACTTCAATTCTCTGTGCGAAGTGAAAGGAGTGTTGCTTCACTTTCTAAATGCTGTCCATTCAAAGAAAATCACTTTCCTTTGAAAGTGCCTTAAGCTACTTACAAGCATTCACAAGAAACACTAATGCGTTTCTCTGAAAGAGAAGCAGTCTGTTCCAACACTTCAATTCACTGTGCGAAGTGAATGGAGTGTTGCTTCACTTTCTAAATGCTGTACTTTCAGAGAAAATCACTTTCCTTGGAAAGTGCCTTAAGCTACTTACAAGCATTCACAAAAAACTCACATGCGTTTCTCTGAAAGAGAAGCAGTCTGTTCCAACACTTCAATTCACTGTGCGAAGTGAATGGAGTGTTTCTTCACTTTCTAAATGCTGTCCTTTCAGAGAAAATCACTTTACTCTGAAATTGCCTTAAGCTACATAAAAGCAGTAGGAAGAAACTCACATGCGTTTCTCTGAAAGAGAAGCAGTCTGTTCCAACACTTCAATTCACTGTGCGAAGTGAATGGAGTGTTGTTTCACTTTCTAAATGCTCTCCTTTAATAGAAAATCACTTTCCTTTGAAAGTGCCTTAAGCTACTTACAAGCATTCACCAGAAACTCACATTCGTTACTCTGAAAGAGAAGCAGTCTGTTCCAACACTTCATTCACTGCACGAAGTGAATGGAGAGTTGCAACAATTTCTAAACGCTGTCCTTTCAGAGAAAATAACTTTCCTTTGAAAGTGCCTTAAGCTACTTACAAGCATTAGGTAGAAACTCACATGCGTTTCTCTGAAAGAGAGGCAGTCTGTTCCAACACTTCAATTCACTGTGCGAAGTGAATGGAGTGTTGCTTCACTTTCTAAATTCTGTCATTTCAGAGGAAATCACTTTCCTTGGAAAGTGCCTTAAGCTACTATCAAGCATTCACAAATACTCACATGCATTTCTCTCAAAGGGAAGCAGTCTTTTCCAATATTTCCATTCAGTGTGCGAAGTGAATGGAGTGTTGCTTCACTTTCTAAATGATGTCCTTTCAGAGAAAATCTCTTTCATTTGAAAGTGCCTTAAGCTACTTACAAGCATTCAGCAGAAACTCACATGCATTTCTCTGAAAGAGAAGCAGTCTGTTCCAACACTTCAATTCTCCGTGCGAAGTGAATGGAGTGTTGCTTCACTTTCTAAATGCTGTCCTTTCAGAGAAAATCACTTTCCTATGAAAGTGCCTTAAGCTAATTTCAAGCATTCACAAGAAGCACACATGGGTTTCTCTGAAATAGAAGCAGTCTGTTCCAACACTTCAATTCACTCTGCGAAGTGAATGGAGTGTTGCTTCACTTTCTAAATGCTGTCCTTTCAGAGAAAATCAGTTTCCTTTGAAAGAGCCTTAAGCTACTTACATGCATTCAACAGACACTCACATGTATTTCTCTGAAAGAGAAGCAGTCTGTTCCAACATTTCAATTCACTGTGCGAAGTGAATGGAGTGTGTTGCTTCACTTTCTAAATGCTGTCCTTTCAGAGGAAATCACTTTCCTTGGAAAGTGCCTTAAGCTACTTACAAGCATTCACAAAAAACTTACATGCATTTCTCTGAAAGGGAAGCAGTCTTTTCCAATACTTCAATTTAGTGTGCGAAGTGAATGGAGAGTTGCTTCACTTTCTAAATGCTGTCCTTTCAGAGAAAATCACTTTCCTATGAAAGTGCCTTAAGCTAATTTCAAGCATTCACAAGAAACACTAATGGGTTTCTCTGAAAGAGAGGCAGTCTGTTCCAACACTTCAATTCTCCGTGCGAAGTGAATGGAGTGTTGCTTCACTTTCTAAATGCTGTCCTTTCAGAGAAAATCACTTTCCTATGAAAGTGCCTTAAGCTAATTTCAAGCATTCACAAGAAACACTAATGGGTTTCTCTGAAAGAGAGGCAGTCTGTTCCAACACTTCAATTCACTGTGCGAAGTGAATGGAATGTTTCTTCACTTTCTAAATGCTGTCCTTTCAGTGAAAATCACTTTCCTTTGAAAGAGCCTTAAGCTACTTATAAGCATTCAATAGAAACTCACATGCATTTCTCTGAAAGAGAAGCAGTCTGTTCCAACACTTCAATTCACTGTGCGAAGTGAATGGAGTGTTGCTTCACTTTCTAAATTCTGTCCTTTCAGAGGAAATCACTTTCCTTGGAAAGTGCCTTAAGCTACTTACCAGCATTCACAAAAAACTCACATGCATTTCTCTGAAAGGGAAGCAGTCTGTTCCAATACTTCAATTTAGTGTGCGAAGTGAATGGAGTGTTGCTTCACTTTCTAAATGCTGTCCTTTCAGAGAAAATCACTTTCCTTTGAAAGTGCCTTAAGCTACTGTCAAGCATTCACAAATACTCACATGCATTTCTCTCAAAGGGAAGCAGTCTTTTCCAATACTTCAATTCAGTGTGCGAACTGAATGGAGTTTTGCTTCACTTTCTAAATGCTGTCCTTTCAGAGAAAATCACTTTCCTTTGAAAGTGCCTTAAGCTACTTGCAAGCATTCACAAGAAGCACTAATGCGTTTCTCTGAAATAGAAGCAGTCTGTTCCAACACTTCAATTCACTGTGCGAGGTGAATGGAGTGTTTCTTCACTTTCTAAATGCTGTCCTTTCAGAGAAAATCACTTTCCTTTGAAAGAGCCTTAAGCTACTTACAAGCATTCAACAGAAACTCACATGCATTTTTCTGAAAGAGAAGCAGTCTGTTCCAACACTTCAATTCACTGTGCGAAGTGAATGGAGTGTTGCTTCACTTTCTAAATTCTGTCCTTTCAGAGGAAATCACTTTCCTTGGAAAGTGCCTTAAGCTACTTACAAGCATTCACAAAAAACTCACATGCATTTCTCTGAAAGGGAAGCAGTCTGTTCCAATACTTCAATTTAGTGAGCGAAGTGAATGGAGTGTTGCTTCACTTTCTAAATGCTGTCCTTTCAGAGAAAATCACTTTCCTTTGAAAGTGCCTTAAGCTACTTACAAGCATTCACCAGAAACTCACATGCATTTCTCTGAAAGAGAAGCAGTCTGTTCTAACACTTCAATTCTCTGTGCGAAGTGAATGGAGTGTTGCTTCACTTTCTAAATGCTGTCCTTTCAGAGAAAATCACTTTCCTTTGTAAGTGCCTTAAGCTACTTGCAAGCATTCACAAGAAGCAGTATTGCGTTTCTCTGAAAGAGAAGCAGTCTGTTCCAACACTTCAATTCACTGTGCGAAGTGAATGGAGTGTTGCTTCACTTTCTAAATGCTGTCCTTTCCGAGAAAATCACTTTCCTTTGAAAGAGCCTTAAGCTACTTACAAGCATTCAACAGAAACTCACATGCATTTCTCTGAAAGAGAAGAAGTCTGTTCCAACACTTCAATTCTCTGTGCGAAGTTACTGGAGTATTGCTTCACTTTCTAAATGCTGTCCTTTCAAAGAAAATCACTTTCCTTTGAAAGTGCCTTAAGCTACTTGCAAGCATTCACAAGAAACACTAATGCGTTTCTCTGAAAGAGAAGCAGTCTGTTCCAACACTTCTTTCACTGCACGAAGTGAATGGAGTGTTGCAACAATTTCTAAATGCTGTTCTTTCAGAGAAAAACACTTTCCTTTGAGTGAGCCTTGAGCTACTTAAAAGCATTCAACAGAAACTCACATGCATTTCTCTGAAAGAGAAGCAGTCTGAACCAACACTTCAATTCACTGTGCAAAGTGATTGGAGTGTTGCTTCACTTTCTAAATGCTGTCCTTTCCGAGAAAATCACTTTCCTTTGAAAGAGCCTTGAGCTACTTACATGCATTCAACAGAAACTCACATGTATTTCTCTGAAAGAGAAGCAATCTGTTCCAACACTTCAATTCACTGTTCGAAGTGAATGGAATGTTACTTCACTTTCTAAATGCTCTCCGTTCAGAGAAAATCTCTTTCCTTTGAATGAGAATTGAGCTACTTACAAGCATTCAACAGAAACTCACATGCATTTTTCTGAAAGAGAAGCAGTCTGTTCCAACACTTCAATTCACTGTGCGAAGTGAATGGAGTGTTGCTTCACTTTCTAAATGCTTTCCTTTCAGAGAAAATCACTTTCCCTTGAAAGTTCCTTAAGCTACTTGCGAGCATTCACAAGAAACACTAATGCATTTCTCTGAAATAGAAGCAGTCTGTTCCAACACTTCAATTCACTGTGCGAAGTGAATGGAATGTTACCTCACTTTCTAAATGCTGTCCTTTCAGTGAAAATCACTTTCCTTTGAAAGTGCCTTAAGCTACTTTCAAGCATTCACAAAAAAGTAACATTCGTTTCTCTCAAAGAGAAGCAGTCTGTTCCAACACTTCAATTCACTCTGCGAAGTGAATGGCGTGTTGCTTCACTTTCTAAATGCTGTCCTTTCAGAGAAAATCACTTTCCTTTGAAAGTGCCTTAAACTACTTTCAAGCATCCACAAAAAACTCACATGCGTTTCTCTGAAAGAGAAGCAGTCTGTTCCAACACTTCAATTCACTGCACGAAGGGAATGGAGTGTTGCTTCACTTTATAAATTCTGTCCTTTCAGAGAAAATCACTTTCCTTTGAAAGTGCCTTAAACTACTTTGAAGCATCCACAAAAAACTCACATGCGTTTTCTGAAAGAGAAGCAGTCTGTTCCAACACTTCAATTCACTGTGCGAAGTGAATGGAGTGTTGCTTCGCTTTCTAAATGCTGTCCTTTCAGAGAAAATCCCTTTCCTTTGAATGTGCCTTAAGCTACTTACAAGCATTCAACAGAAACTCACATGCATTTTTCTGAAAGAGAAGCAGTCTGTTCCAACACTTCAATTCACTGTGCGAAGTGAATGGAATGTTACTTCACTTTCTAAATGCTGTCCTTTCAGAGAAAATCACTTTCCTTTGAAAGTGCCTTAAGCTACTTTCAAGTATTCACAGGAAACACACATGCGTTTCTCTGAAATAGAAGCAGTCTGTTCCAACACTTCAATTCACTGTGCGAAGTGAAGGGAATGGTGCTTCACTTTCTAAATGCTGTCCTTTCAGAGAAAATCACTTTTGCTTGAAAGTGCCTTAAGCAACTTTCAAGCATTCACAAGAAATTCACATGCATTTCTCTGAAAGAGAAGCCTTCTCTTCCAACACTTCAATTCACTGTGCGAAGTGAATGGAGTGTTGCTTCACTCTCTAAATGCTGTCCTTTCAGAGAAAATCACTTTCCTTTGAAAGTGCCTTAAGCTACTTGCAAGCATTCGGAAGAAACTCACATGCGTTTCTCTGAAATCGAAGCAGTGTGTTCCAACACTTCAATTCACTGTGCGAAGTAAATGGATTGTTGCTTCACTTTCTAAATGCTGTCCTTTCAGAGAAAATCACTTTCCTTTGAAAGTGCCTTAAGCTACTTGCCAGCATTCACCAGAAACTCACATGCGTTTCTCTGAAAGAGAAGCAGTCTGTTCCAACACTTCAATTCACTGTGCGAAGTGAATGGAGTGTTGCTTCACTTTCTAAATGCTTTCCTTTCAGAGGAAATCACTTTCCTTTGAAAGTGCCTTAAGCTACTTGCCAGCATTCACCAGAAACTCACATGCGTTTCTCTGAAAGAGAAGCAGTCTTTTCCAACACTTCAATTCACTGTGCGAAGTGAATGGAGTGTTGCTTCACTTTCTAAATTCTGTCATTTCAGAGAAAATCACTTTTGTTTGAAAGTGCCTTAAGCTACTTGCAAGCATTCACAAGAAACACTAATGCGTTTCTATGAAAGACAAGCAGTGTGTGCCAACACTTCATTTCACTGTGCGAAGTAAATGGAGTGTTCCTTCACTTTCTAAATGCTGTCCTTTCAGAGAAAATCACTTTCCTTTGAAAGAGCCTTAAGCTACTTACAAGCATTCAACAGAAACTCACATGCATTTTTCTGAAAGAGAAGCAGTCTGTTCCAACACTTCATTCACTGCACGAAGTGAATGGAGAGTTGCAACAATTTCTAAATGCTGTCCTTTCAGAGAAAATCACTTTCCTTTGAAAGTGCCTTAAGCTACTTACAAGCATTAGGTAGAAACTCACATTTGTTTCTCTGAAAGAGAGGCAGTCTGTTCCAACACTTCAATTCACTGTGCGAAGTGAATGGAGTGTTTCTTCACTTTCTAAATGCTGTCCTTTCAGAGAAAATCACTTTCCTTTGAAAGAGCCTTAAGCTACTTACAAGCATTCAACAGAATCTCACATGCATTTTTCTGAAAGAGAAGCAATCTGTTCCAACACTTCAATTCACTGTGCGAAGTGAATGGAGTGTTGCTTCACTTTCTAAATTCTGTCATTTCAGAGGAAATCACTTTCCTTGGAAAGTGCCTTAAGCTACTATCAAGCATTCACAAATACTCACATGCATTTCTCTCAAAGGGAAGCAGTCTTTTCCAATATTTCCATTCAGTGTGCGAAGTGAATGGAGTGTTGCTTCACTTTCTAAAAGCTGTCCTTTCAGAGAAAATCTCTTTCATTTGAAAGTGCCTTAAGCTACTTACAAGCATTCAGCAGAAACTCACATGCATTTCTCTGAAAGAGAAGCAGTCTGTTCAAACACTTCAATTCTCTGTGCGAAGTGAATGGAGTGTTGCTTCACTTTCTAAATGCTGTCCTTTCAGAGAAAATCACTTTCCTTTGAAAGTGCCTTAAGCTACTTGCAAGCATTCACAAGAAGCACTAATGCGTTTCTCTGAAAGAGAAGCAGTCTGTTCCAACACTTCAATTCACTGTGCGAAGTGAATGGAGTGTTGCTTCACTTTCTAAATGCTGTCCTTTCCGAGAAAATCACTTTCCTTTGAAAGAGCCTTAAGCTACTTACAAGCATTCAACAGAAACTCACATGCATTTCTCTGAAAGAGAAGAAGTCTGTTCCAACACTTCAATTCTCTGTGCGAAGTTAATGGAGTATTGCTTCACTTTCTAAATGCTGTCCTTTCAAAGAAAATCACTTTCCTTTGAAAGTGCCTTAAGCTACTTGCAAGCATTCACAAGAAACACTAATGCGTTTCTCTGAAAGAGAAGCAGTCTGTTCCAAAACTGCTTTCACTGCACGAAGTGAATGGAGTGTTGCAACAATTTCTAAATGCTGTTCTTTCAGAGAAAAACACTTTCCTTTGAGTGAGCCTTGAGCTACTTAAAAGCATTCAACAGAAACTCACATGCATTTCTCTGAAAGAGAACCAGTCTGTTCCAACACTTCAATTCACTGTGCAAAGTGATTGGAGTGTTGCTTCACTTTCTAAATGCTGTCCTTTCAGATAAAATCACTTTCCTTTGAAAGAGCCTTGAGCTACTTACAAGCATTCACCAGAGACTCACATGTGTTTCTCTGAAAGAGAAGCAATCTGTTCCAACACTTCAATTCACTGTGCGAAGTGAATGGGATGTTACCTCACTTTCTAAATGCTGTCCTTTCAGTGAAAATCACTTTCCTTTGAAAGTGCCTTAAGCTACTTTCAAGCATTCACAAAAAAGTAACATTCGTTTCTCTCAAAGAGAAGCAGTCTGTTCCAACACTTCAATTCACTCTGCGAAGTGAATGGCGTGTTGCTTCACTTTCTAAATGCTGTCCTTTAAGAGAAAATCACTTTCTTTGAATGTGCCTTAAGCTACTTACAAGCATTCAACAGAAACTCACATGCATTTTTCTGAAAGAGAAGCAGTCTGTTCCAACACTTCAATTCACTGTGCGAAGTGAATGGAATGTTACTTCACTTTCTAAATGCTGTCCTTTCAGAGAAAATCACTTTCCTTTGAAAGTGCCTTAAGCTACTTTCAAGCATTCACAGGAAACACACATGCGTTTCTCTGAAATAGAAGCAGTCTGTTCCAATACTTCAATTCACTGTGCGAAGTGAAGGGAATGGTGCTTCACTTTCTAAATGCTGTCCTTTCAGAGAAAATCACTTTTGCTTGAAAGTGCCTTAAGCAACTTTCAAGCATTCACAAGAAATTCACATGCATTTCTCTGAAAGAGAAGCCTTCTCTTCCAACACTTCAATTCACTGTGCGAAGTGAATGGAGTGTTGCTTCACTCTCTAAATGCTGTCCTTTCAGAGAAAATCACTTTCCTTTGAAAGTGCCTTAAGCTACTTGCAAGCATTAGGAAGAAACTCACATGTGTTTCTCTGAAATCGAAGCAGTGTGTTCCAACACTTCAATTCACTGTGCGAAGTAAATGGATTGTTGCTTCACTTTCTAAATGCTGTCCTTTCAGAGAAAATCACTTTCCTTTGAAAGTGCCTTAAGCTACTTGCCAGCATTCACCAGAAACTCACATGCGTTTCTATGAAAGAGAAGCAGTCTGTTCCAACACTTCAATTCACTGTGCGAAGTGAATGGAGTGTTGCTTCACTTTCTAAATGCTTTCCTTTCAGAGGAAATCACTTTCCTTTGAAAGTGCCTTAAGCTACTTGCCAGCATTCACCAGAAACTCACATGCGTTTCTCTGAAAGAGAAGCAGTCTGTTCCAACACTTCAATTCACTGTGCGAAGTGAATGGAGTGTTGCTTCACTTTCTAAATTCTGTCATTTCAGAGAAAATCACTTTTGTTTGAAAGTGCCTTAAGCTACTTGCAAGCATTCACAAGAAACACTAATGCGTTTCTATGAAAGACAAGAAGTGTGTGCCAACACTTCAATTCACTGTGCGAAGTAAATGGAGTGTTCCTTCACTTTCTAAATGCTGTCATTTCAGAGAAAATCACTTTCCGTTGAAAGTGCCTTAAACTACTTTCAAGCATTCATAAAAAACTCACATGCATTTCTCTGAAAGAGAAGCAGTCTGTTCCAACACTTCAATTCACTGTGCGAAGTAAATGTAGTGTTCCTTCACGTTCTAAATGCTGTCCTTTCAGAGAAAATCACTTTCCTTTGAAAGTGCCTTAAGCTACTTGCAAGCATTCACAAGAAACACTAATGCGTTTCTATGAAAGACAAGCAGTCTGTTCCAACACTTCAATTCACTGTGCGAAGTGAATGGAGTGTTGCTTCACTTTCTAAATGCTGTCCTTTCAGAGAAAATCACTTTCCTTTGAAAGTGCCTTAAGCTACTTACAAGTATTCAGCAGAAACTCACATGCATTTCTCTGAAAGAGAAGCAATCTGTTCCAACACTTCAATTCAGTGTGCGAAGTGAATGGAGTGTTGCTTCACTTTCTAAATTCTGTCCTTTCAGAGAAAATCACTTTCCTTTGAAAGTGCCTTAAACTACTTTCAAGCATTCACAAAATACTCACATGCATTTCTCTGAAAGAGTAGCAGTCTGTTCCAACACTGCAATTCACTGTGCGAAGTGAATGGAGTGTTGCTTCACTTTCTAAATGCTGTCCTTTCAGAGAAAATCACTTTCCTTTGAAAGTGCCTTAAGCAACTTGCAAGCATTCACAAGAAACACTAATGCGTTTCTATGAAAGAGTAGCACTCTGTTCCAACACTTCAGTTCACTGCACGAAGGGAATGGAGTGTTGCTTCACTTTCTAAATGCTGTCCTTTCAGAGAAAATCACTTTCCTTTGAAAGTGCCTTAAGCTACTTACAAGCATTCACCAGAAACTCACATGCGATTCTCTGAAAGAGAAGCAGTCTGTTCCAACACTTCAATTCACTGTGCAAAGTGAATGGATTGTTGCTTCACTTTCTAAATGCTGTCCTTTCAGAGAAAATCACTTTCCTTTGAAAGTGCCATAAGCTACTTGCAAGCATTAGGAAGAAACTCACATGCGTTTCTCTGAAAGAGAAGCAGTCTGTTCCAACACTTCAATTCACTGTGCGAAGTGAATGGAGTGTTGCTTCACTTTCTAAATGCTGTCCTTTCAGAGAAAATCACTTTCCTTTGAAAGTGCCTTAAGCTACTTGCAAGCATTCACAAGAAACACTAATGCGTTTCTATGAAAGACAAGCAGTCGGTTCCAACACTTCAATTCACTGTGCGAAGTGAATGGAGTGTTGCTTCACTTTCTAAATGCTGTCCTTTCAGAGAAAATCACTTTCCTTTGAAAGTGACTTAAGCTACTTGCAAGTATTAGGAAGAAACTCACATGCGTTTCTCTGAAAGACAAGCAGTCTGTTCCAACACTTCAATTCACTGTGCGAAGTGAATGGAGTGTTCCTTCACTTTCTAAATGCTGTCCTTTCAGAGAAAATCACTTTCCTTTGAAAGTGCCTTAAGCTACTTACAAGCATTCAACAGAAACTCACATGCATTTCTCTGAAAGAGAAGCAATCTGTTCCAACACTTCAATTCACTGTGCGAAGTGAATGGAGTGTTGCTTCACTTTCTAAATGCTGTCCTTTCAGAGAAAATCACTTTCCTTTGAAAGTGCCTTAAACTACTTTCAAGCATTCACAAAAAACTCACATGCGTTTTTCTGAAAGAGTAGCAGTCTGTTCCAACACTGCAATTCACTGTGCGAAGTGAATGGAGTGTTGCTTCACTTTCTAAATGCTGTCCTTTCAGAGAAAATCACTTTCCTTTGAAAGTGCCTTAAGCTACTTACAAGCATTCACCAGAAACTCACATGCCATTCTCTGAAAGAGAAGCAGTCTGTTAAAATACTTCAATTCACTGTGCAAAGTGAATGGATTGTTGCTTCAATTTCTAAATGCTGTCCTTTCAGAGAAAATCACTTTCCTTTGAAAGTGCCATAAGCTACTTGCAAGCATTAGGAAGAAACTCACATGCGTTTCTCTGAAAGAGAAGCAGTCTGTTCCAACACTTCAATTCACTGTGCGAAGTGAATGGAGTGTTGCTTCACTTTCTAAATGCTGTCCTTTCAGAGAAAATCACTTTCCTTTGAAAGTGCCTTAAGCTACTTACAAGCATTCAACAGAAACTCACATGTATTTCTCTGAAAGAGAAGCAGTCTGTTCCAACACTTCAATTCACTGTGCGAAGTAAATGGAGTGTTGTTTCACTTTCTAAATGCTGTCCTTTCAGAGAAAATCACTTTCCTTTGAAAGTGCCTTAAGCTACTTGCAAGCATTAGGAAGAAACTGACATGCGTTTCTCTGAAAGAGAAGCAGTCTGTTCCAACACTTCAATTCACTGTGCGAAATGAATGGAGTGTTGCTTCACTTTCTAAATGCTGTCCTTTCAGAGAAAATCACTTTCCTTTGAAAGTGCCTTAAGCTACTTACAAGCATTCAACAGAAACTCACATGCGTTTCTCTGAAAGAGAAGCAGTCTGTTCCAACACTTCAATTCACTGTGCGAAGTGAATGGAGTGTTGTTTCACTTTCTAAATTCTGTCATTTCAGAGAAAATCACTTTCCGTTGAAAGTGCCTTAAACTACTTTCAAGCATTCATAAAAAACTCACATGCGTTTCTCTGAAAGAGAAGCAGTCTGTTCCAACACTTCAATTCACTGTGCGAAGTAAATGGAGTGTTCCTTCACTTTCTAAATGCTGTCCTTTCAGAGAAAATCATTTTCCTTTGAAAGTGCCTTAAGATACTTACAAGCATTTAACAGAAATTCACATGCGTTTCTCTGAAAGTGATGCAGTCTGTTCCAACACTTCAATTCACTGTGCGAAGTGAATGGAGTGTTGCTTCACTTTCTAAATGCTGTCCTTTCAGAGAAAATCACTTTCCTTTGAAAGTGCCTTAAGCTACTTACAAGCATTCAGTAGAAACTCACATGTGTTTCTCTGAAAGAGAAGCAGTCTGTTCCAACACTTCAATTCACTGTGCGAAGTGAATGGAGTGTTGCTTCACTTTCTAAATACTGTCCTTTCAGAGAAAATCACTTTCCTTTTAAAGTGCTTTAAACTACTTTCAAACATTCATAAAAAACTCACATGCGTTTCTCTGAAAGAGAAGCAGTCTGTTCCAACACTTCAATTCACTGTGCGAAGTAAATGGAGTGTTGCTTCACTTTCTAAATGCTGTCCTTTCAGAGAAAATCACTTTCCTTTGAAAGTGCCTTAAGCTACTTGCAAGCATTCACATGAAACACTAATGCGTTTCTATGAAAGACAAGCAGTCGGTTCCAACACTTCAATTCACTGTGAGAAGTGAATGGAGTGTTGCTTCACTTTCTAAATGCTGTCCTTTAAGAGAAAATCACTTTCCTTTGAAAGTGCCTTAAGCTACTTACAAGTATTCAACAGAAACTCACATGCGATTCTCTGAAAGAGAAGCAGTCTGTTCCAATACTTCAATTCACTGTGCAAAGTGAATGGATTGTTGCTTCACATTCTAAATGCTGTCCTTTCAGAGAAAATCACTTTCCTTTGAAAGTGCCATAAGCTACTTGCAAGCATTAGGAAGAAACTCACATGCGTTTCTCTGAAAGTGAAGCCGTCTGTTCCAACACTTCAATTCACTGTGCGAAGTGAATGGAGTGTTGCTTCACTTTCTAAATGCTGTCCTTTCAGAGAAAATCACTTTCCTTTGAAAGTGCCTTAAGCTACTTACAAGCATTCAACAGAAACTCACATGCATTTCCCTGAAAGAGAAGCAGTCTGTTCCAACACTTCAATTCACTGTGCGAAGTAAATGGAGTGTTGCTTCACTTTCTAAATGCTGTACTTTCAGAGAAAATCACTTTATTTTGATAGTGCCTTAAGCTACTTGCAAGCATTCACAAAAAACACTAATGCGTTTCTATGAAAGACAAGCAGTCTGTTCCAACATTTCAATTCACTGTGCGAAGTGAATGGAGTGTTCCTTCACTTTCTAAATGCTGTCCTTTCAGAGAAAATCACTTTCCTTTGAAAGTGCCTTAAGCTACTTACAAGCATTCAACAGAAACTCACATGCATTTCTCTGAAAGAGAAGCAATCTGTTCCAACACTTCAATTCACTGTGCGAAGTGAATGGAGTGTTGCTTCACTTTCTAAATGCTGTCCTTTCAGAGAAAATCACTTTCCTTTGAAAGTGCCTTAAACTACTTTCAAGCATTCACAAAAAACTCACATGCGTTTTTCTGAAAGAGTAGCAGTCTGTTCCAACACTGCAATTCACTGTGCGAAGTGAATGGAGTGTTGCTTCACTTTCTAAATGCTGTCCTTTCAGAGAAAATCACTTTCCTTTGAAAGTGCCTTAAGCAACTTGCAAGCATTCACAAGAAACACTAATGCGTTTCTATGAAAGAGTAGCACTCTGTTCCAACACTTCAATTCACTGCCCGAAGGGAATGGAGTGTTGCTTCACTTTCTAAATGCTGTCCTTTCAGAGAAAATCACTTTCCTTTGAAAGTGCCTTAAGCTACTTACAAGCATTCACCAGAAACTCACATGCCATTCTCTGAAAGAGAAGCAGTCTGTTAAAATACTTCAATTCACTGTGCAAAGTGAATGGATTGTTGCTTCAATTTCTAAATGCTGTCCTTTCAGAGAAAATCACTTTCCTTTGATAGTGCCATAAGCTACTTGCAAGCATTAGGAAGAAACTCACATGCGTTTCTCTGAAAGAGAAGCAGTCTGTTCCAACACTTCAATTCACTGTGCGAAGTGAATGGAGTGTTGCTTCACTTTCTAAATGCTGTCCTTTCAGAGAAAATCACTTTCCTTTGAAAGTGCCTTAAGCTACTTACAAGCATTCAACAGAAACTCACATGTATTTCTCTGAAAGAGAAGCAGTCTGTTCCAACACTTCAATTCACTGTGCGAAGTAAATGGAGTGTTGTTTCACTTTCTAAATGCTGTCCTTTCAGAGAAAATCACTTTCCTTTGAAAGTGCCTTAAGCTACTTGCAAGCATTAGGAAGAAACTGACATGCGTTTCTCTGAAAGAGAAGCAGTCTGTTCCAACACTTCAATTCACTGTGCGAAATGAATGGAGTGTTGCTTCACTTTCTAAATGCTGTCCTTTCAGAGAAAATCACTTTCCTTTGAAAGTGCCTTAAGCTACTTACAAGCATTCAACAGAAACTCACATGCGTTTCTCTGAAAGAGAAGCAGTCTGTTCCAACACTTCAATTCACTGTGCGAAGTGAATGGAGTGTTGTTTCACTTTCTAAATTCTGTCATTTCAGAGAAAATCACTTTCCGTTGAAAGTGCCTTAAACTACTTTCAAGCATTCATAAAAAACTCACATGCGTTTCTCTGAAAGAGAAGCAGTCTGTTCCAACACTTCAATTCACTGTGCGAAGTAAATGGAGTGTTCCTTCACTTTCTAAATGCTGTCCTTTCAGAGAAAATCATTTTCCTTTGAAAGTGCCTTAAGCTACTTACAAGCATTTTACAGAAATTCACATGCGTTTCTCTGAAAGTGATGCAGTCTGTTCCAACACTTCAATTCACTGTGCGAAGTGAATGGAGTGTTGCTTCACTTTCTAAATGCTGTCCTTTCAGAGAAAATCACTTTCCTTTGAAAGTGCCTTAAGCTACTTACAAGCATTCAGTAGAAACTCACATGCGTTTCTCTGAAAGAGAAGCAGTCTGTTCCAACACTTCAATTCACTGTGCGAAGTGAATGGAGTGTTGCTTCACTTTCTAAATACTGTCCTTTCAGAGAAAATCACTTTCCTTTTAAAGTGCTTTAAACTACTTTCAAACATTCATAAAAAACTCACATGCGTTTCTCTGAAAGAGAAGCAGTCTGTTCCAACACTTCAATTCACTGTGCGAAGTAAATGGAGTGTTGCTTCACTTTCTAAATGCTGTCCTTTCAGAGAAAATCACTTTCCTTTGAAAGTGCCTTAAGCTACTTGCAAGCATTCACATGAAACACTAATGCGTTTCTATGAAAGACAAGCAGTCGGTTCTAACACTTCAATTCACTGTGAGAAGTGAATGGAGTGTTGCTTCACTTTCTAAATGCTGTCCTTTAAGAGAAAATCACTTTCCTTTGAAAGTGCCTTAAGCTACTTACAAGTATTCAACAGAAACTCACATGCGATTCTCTGAAAGAGAAGCAGTCTGTTCCAATACTTCAATTCACTGTGCAAAGTGAATGGATTGTTGCTTCACATTCTAAATGCTGTCCTTTCAGAGAAAATCACTTTCCTTTGAAAGTGCCATAAGCTACTTGCAAGCATTAGGAAGAAACTCACATGCGTTTCTCTGAAAGTGAAGCCGTCTGTTCCAACACTTCAATTCACTGTGCGAAGTGAATGGAGTGTTGCTTCACTTTCTAAATGCTGTCCTTTCAGAGAAAATCACTTTCCTTTGAAAGTGCCTTAAGCTACTTACAAGCATTCAACAGAAACTCACATGCATTTCCCTGAAAGAGAAGCAGTCTGTTCCAACACTTCAATTCACTGTGCGAAGTAAATGGAGTGTTGCTTCACTTTCTAAATGCTGTACTTTCAGAGAAAATCACTTTATTTTGATAGTGCCTTAAGCTACTTGCAAGCATTCACAAAAAACACTAATGCGTTTCTATGAAAGACAAGCAGTCTGTTCCAACATTTCAATTCACTGTGCGAAGTGAATGGAGTGTTGCTTCACTTTCTAAATGCTCTCCTTTCAGAGAAAATCACTTTCCTTTGAAAGTGCCTTAAGCTACTTACAAGCATTCAACAGAAACTCACATGTGTTTCTCTGAAAGAGAAGCAGTCTGTTCCAACACTTCAATTTACTGTGCGAAGTGAATGGAGTGTTGCTTCACTTTCTAAATGCTGTCCTTTAAGAGAAAATCACTTTCCTTTGAAAGTGCCTTAAGCTACTTGCCAGCATTCACCAGAAACTCACATGCGTTTCTCTGAAAGAGAAGCAGTCTGTTCCAACACTTCAATTCACTGTGCGAAGTGAATGGAGTGTTGCTTCACTTTCTAAATGCTTTCCTATCAGAGGAAATCACTTTCCTTTGAAAGTGCCTTAAGCTACTTGCCAGCATTCACCAGAAACTCACATGCGTTTCTCTGAAAGAGAAACAGTCTATTCCAACACTTCAATTCACTGTGCGAAGTGAATGGAGTGTTGCTTCACTTTCTAAATTCTGTCATTTCAGAGAAAATCACTTTTGTTTGAAAGTGCCTTAAGCTACTTGCAAGCATTCACAAGAAACACTAATGCGTTTCTATGAAAGACAAGAAGTGTGTGCCAACACTTCAATTCACTGTGCGAAGTAAATGGAGTGTTCCTTCACTTTCTAAATGCTGTCATTTCAGAGAAAATCACTTTCCGTTGAAAGTGCCTTAAACTACTTTCAAGCATTCATAAAAAACTCACATGCATTTCTCTGAAAGAGAAGCAGTCTGTTCCAACACTTCAATTCACTGTGCGAAGTAAATGTAGTGTTCCTCACTTTCTAAATCCTGACCTTTCAGAGAAAATCACTTTCCTTTGAAAGTGCCTTAAGCTACTTGCAAGCATTCACAAGAAACACTAATGCGTTTCTATGAAAGACAAGCAGTCTGTTCCAACACTTCAATTCACTGTGCGAAGTGAATGGAGTGTTGCTTCACTTTCTAAATGCTGTCCTTTCAGAGAAAATCACTTTCCTTTGAAAGTGCCTTAAGCTACTTACAAGCATTCAGCAGAAACTCACATGCGTTTCTCTGAAAGAGAAGCAGTCTGTTCCAACACTTCAATTCACTGTGCGAAGTGAATGGAGTGTTGCTTCACTTTCTAAATACTGTCCTTTCAGAGAAAATCACTTTCCTTTTAAAGTGCCTTAAACTACTTTCAAGCATTCATAAAAAACTCACATGCGTTTCTCTGAAATAGAAGCAGTCTGTTCCAACACTTCAATTCACTGTGCGAAGTAAATGGAGTGTTGCTTCACTTTCTAAATGCTGTCCTTTCAGAGAAAATCACTTTCCTTTGAAAGTGCCTTAAGCTACTTGCAAGCATTCACATGAAACACTAATGCGTTTCTATGAAAGACAAGCAGTTGGTTCCAACACTTCAATTCACTGTGAGAAGTGAATGGAGTGTTGCTTCACTTTCTAAATGCTGTCCTTTCAGAGAAAATCACTTTCCTTTGAAAGTGCCTTAAGCTACTTGCAAGCATTAGGAAGAAACTCACATGCGTTTCTCTGAAAGAGAAGCAGTCTGTTCCAACACTTCAATTCACTGTGCGAAGTAAATGGAGTGTTGTTTCACTTTCTAAATGCTGTCCTTTCAGAGAAAATCACTTTCCTTTGAAAGTGCCTTAAGCTACTTGCAAGCATTAGGAAGAAACTGACATGCGTTTCTCTGAAAGAGAAGCAGTCTGTTCCAACACTTCAATTCACTGTGCGAAATGAATGGAGTGTTGCTTCACTTTCTAAATGCTGTCCTTTCAGAGAAAATCACTTTCCTTTGAAAGTGCCTTAAGCTACTTACAAGCATTCAACAGAAACTCACATGCATTTCTCTGAAAGAGAAGCAGTCTGTTCCAACACTTCAATTCACTGTGCGAAGTGATTGGAGTGTTGTTTCACTTTCTAAATTCTGTCATTTCAGAGAAAATCACTTTCCGTTGAAAGTGCCTTCAACTACTTTCAAGCATTCATAAAAAACTCACATGCGTTTCTCTGAAAGAGAAGCAGTCTGTTCCAACACTTCAATTCACTGTGCGAAGTAAATGGAGTGTTCCTTCACTTTCTAAATGCTGTCCTTTCAGAGAAAATCACTTTCCTTTGAAAGTGCCTTAAGCTACTTACAAGCATTTAACAGAAATTCACATGCGTTTCTCTGAAAGTGATGCAGTCTGTTCCAACACTTCAATTCACTGTGCGAAGTGAATGGAGTGTTGCTTCACTTTCTAAATACTGTCATTTCAGAGAAAATCACTTTCCTTTGAAAGTGCCTTAAACTACATTCAAGCATTCATAAAAAACCCACATGCGTTTCTCTGAAAGAGAAGCAGTCTGTTCCAACACTTCAATTCAGTGTGCGACGTAAATGGAGTGTTGCTTCACTTTCTAAATGCTGTCCTTTCAGAGAAAATCACTTTCCTTTGAAAGTGCCTTAAGCTACTTGACAGCATTCACAAGAAACACTAATGCGTTTCTATGAAAGACAAGCAGTGTGTTCCAACACTTCAATTCACTGTGCGAAGTGAATGGAGTGTTGCTCCACTTTCTAAATGCTGTCCTTTCAGAGAAAATCACTTTCCTTTGAAAGTGCCTTAAGCTACTTGCAAGCATTAGGAAGAAACTCACATGTATTTCTCTGGGAGAGAAGCAGTCTGTTCCAACACTTCAATTCACTGTGCGAAGTGAATGGAGTGTTGCTTCACTTTCTAAATGCTGTCCTTTCAGAGAAAATCACTTTCCTTTGAAAGTGCCTTAAGCTACTTACAAGCATTCAGCAGAAACTCACATGCGTTACTCTGAAAGAGAAGCAGTCTGTTCCAACACTTCAATTCACTGTGCGAAGTGAATGGAGTGTTGCTTCACTTTCTAAATACTGTCCTTTCAGAGAAAATCACTTTCCTTTTAAAGTGCCTTAAACTACTTTCAAGCATTCACAAAAAACTCACATGCGTTTCTCTGAAATAGAAGCAGTCTGTTCCAACACTTCAATTCACTGTGCGAAGTAAATGGAGTGTTGCTTCGCTTTCTAAATGCTGTCCTTTCAGAGAAAATCACTTTCCTTTGAAAGTGCCTTAAGCTACTTGCAAGCATTCACATGAAACACTAATGCGTTTCTATGAAAGACAAGCAGTTGGTTCCAACACTTCAATTCACTGTGAGAAGTGAATGGAGTGTTGCTTCACTTTCTAAATGCTGTCCTTTCAGAGAAAATCACTTTCCTTTGAAAGTGCCTTAAGCTAATTACAAGCATTCAACAGAAACTCACATGCGATTCTCTGAAAGAGAAGCAGTCTGTTCCAATACTTCAGTTCACTGTGCAAAGTGAATGGATTGTTGCTTCACATTCTAAATGCTGTCCTTTCAGAGAAAATCACTTTCCTTTGAAAGTGCCATAAGCTACTTGCAAGCATTAGGAAGAAACTCACATGCGTTTCTCTGAAAGAGAAGCAGTCTGTTCCAACACTTCAATTCACTGTGCGAAGTGAAAAGAGTGTTGCTTCACTTTCTAAATGCTGTCCTTTCAGAGAAAATCACTTTCCTTTGAAAGTGCCTTAAGCTACTTACAAGCATTCAACAGAAACTCACATGCATTTCCCTGAAAGAGAAGCAGTCTGTTCCAACACTTCAATTCACTGTGCGAAGTAAATGGAGTGTTGCTTCACTTTCTAAATGCTGTCCTTTCAGAGAAAATCACTTTACTTTGATAGTGCCTTAAGCTACTTGCAAGCATTCACAAAAAACACTAATGCGTTTCTATGAAAGACAAGCAGTCTGTTCCAACACTTCAATTCACTGTGCGAAGTGAATGGAGTGTTGCTTCACTTTCTAAATGCTCTCCTTTCAGAGAAAATCACTTTCCTTTGAAAGTGCCTTAAGCTACTTACAAGCATTCAACAGAAACTCACATGCGTTTCTCTGAAAGAGAAGCAGACTGTTCCAACACTTCAATTCACTGTGCGAAATGAATGGAGTGTTGCTTCACTTTCTAAATGCTGTCCTTTCAGAGAAAATCACTTTCCTTTGAAAGTGCCTTAAGCTACTTACAAGCATTCAACAGAAACTCACATGCGTTTCTCTGAAAGAGAAGCAGTCTGTTCCAACACTTCAATTCACTGTGCGAAGTGATTGGAGTGTTGTTTCACTTTCTAAATTCTGTCATTTCAGAGAAAATCACTTTCCGTTGAAAGTGCCTTCAACTACTTTCAAGCATTCATAAAAAACTCACATGCGTTTCTCTGAAAGAGAAGCAGTCTGTTCCAACACTTCAATTCACTGTGCGAAGTAAATGGAGTGTTCCTTCACTTTGTAAATGCTGTCCTTTCAGAGAAAATCACTTTCCTTTGAAAGTGCCTTAAGCTACTTACAAGCATTTAACAGAAATTCACATGCGTTTCTCTGAAAGTGATGCAGTCTGTTCCAACACTTCAATTCACTGTGTGAAGTGAATGGAGTGTTGCTTCACTTTCTAAATACTGTCCTTTCAGAGAAAATCACTTTCCATTGAAAGTGCCTTAAGCTACTTACAAGCATTCAACAGAAACTCACATGCATTTCTCTGAAAGAGAAGCAGTCTGTTCCAACACTTCAATTCACTGTGCGAAGTGAATGGAGTGTTGCTTCACTTTCTAAATTCTGTCATTTCAGAGAAAATCACTTTCCTTTGAAAGTGCCTTAAACTACATTCAAGCATTCATAAAAAACCCACATGCGTTTCTCTGAAAGAGAAGCAGTCTGTTCCAACACTTCAATTCAGTGTGCGACGTAAATGGAGTGTTGCTTCACTTTCTAAATGCTGTCCTTTCAGAGAAAATCACTTTCCTTTGAAAGTGCCTTAAGCTACTTGACAGCATTCACAAGAAACACTAATGCGTTTCTATGAAAGACAAGCAGTGTGTTCCAACACTTCAATTCACTGTGCGAAGTGAATGGAGTGTTGCTCCACTTTCTAAATGCTGTCCTTTCAGAGAAAATCACTTTCCTTTGAAAGTGCCTTAAGCTACTTGCAAGCATTAGGAAGAAACTCACATGTATTTCTCTGGAAGAGAAGCAGTCTGTTCCAACACTTCAATTCACTGTGCGAAGTGAATGGAGTGTTGCTTCACTTTCTAAATGCTGTCCTTTCAGAGAAAATCACTTTCCTTTGAAAGTGCCTTAAGCTACTTACAAGCATTCAGCAGAAACTCACATGCGTTTCTCTGAAAGAGAAGCAGTCTGTTCCAACACTTCAATTCACTGTGCGAAGTGAATGGAGTGTTGCTTCACTTTCTAAATACTGTCCTTTCAGAGAAAATCACTTTCCTTTTAAAGTGCCTTAAACTACTTTCAAGCATTCATAAAAAACTCACATGCGTTTCTCTGAAATAGAAGCAGTCTGTTCCAACACTTCAATTCACTGTGCGAAGTAAATGGAGTGTTGCTTCACTTTCTAAATGCTGTCCTTTCAGAGAAAATCACTTTCCTTTGAAAGTGCCTTAAGCTACTTGCAAGCATTCACATGAAACACTAATGCGTTTCTATGAAAGACAAGCAGTTGGTTCCAACACTTCAATTCACTGTGAGAAGTGAATGGAGTGTTGCTTCACTTTCTAAATGCTGTCCTTTCAGAGAAAATCACTTTCCTTTGAAAGTGCCTTAAGCTACTTACAAGCATTCAACAGAAACTCACATGCGATTCTCTGAAAGAGAAGCAGTCTGTTCCAATACTTCAGTTCACTGTGCAAAGTGAATGGATTGTTGCTTCACATTCTAAATGCTGTCCTTTCAGAGAAAATCACTTTCCTTTGAAAGTGCCATAAGCTACTTGCAAGCATTAGGAAGAAACTCACATGCGTTTCTCTGAAAGAGAAGCAGTCTGTTCCAACACTTCAATTCACTGTGCGAAGTGAAAAGAGTGTTGCTTCACTTTCTAAATGCTGTCCTTTCAGAGAAAATCACTTTCCTTTGAAAGTGCCTTAAGCTACTTACAAGCATTCAACAGAAACTCACATGCATTTCCCTGAAAGAGAAGCAGTCTGTTCCAACACTTCAATTCACTGTGCGAAGTAAATGGAGTGTTGCTTCACTTTCTAAATGCTGTCCTTTCAGAGAAAATCACTTTACTTTGATAGTGCCTTAAGCTACTTGCAAGCATTCACAAAAAACACTAATGCGTTTCTATGAAAGACAAGCAGTCTGTTCCAACACTTCAATTCACTGTGCGAAGTGAATGGAGTGTTGCTTCACTTTCTAAATGCTCTCCTTTCAGAGAAAATCACTTTCCTTTGAAAGTGCCTTAAGCTACTTACAAGCATTCAACAGAAACTCACATGTGTTTCTCTGAAAGAGAAGCAGTCTGTTCCAACACTTCAATTTACTGTGCGAAGTGAATGGAGTGTTGCTTCACTTTCTAAATGCTGTCCTTTCAGAGAAAATCACTTTCCTTTGAAAGTGCCTTAAGCTACTTGCCAGCATTCACCAGAAACTCACATGCGTTTCTCTGAAAGAGAAGCAGTCTGTTCCAACACTTCAATTCACTGTGCGAAGTGAATGGAGTGTTGCTTCACTTTCTAAATGCTTTCCTTTCAGAGGAAATCACTTTCCTTTGAAAGTGCCTTAAGCTACATGCCAGCATTCACCAGAAACTCACATGCGTTTCTCTGAAAGAGAAGCAGTCTGTTCCAACACTTCAATTCACTGTGCGAAGTGAATGGAGTGTTGCTTCACTTTCTAAATTCTGTCATTTCAGAGAAAATCACTTTTGTTTGAAAGTGCCTTAAGCTACTTGCAAGCATTCACAAGAAACACTAATGCGTTTCTATGAAAGACAAGAAGTGTGTGCCAACACTTCAATTCACTGTGCGAAGTAAATGGAGTGTTCCTTCACTTTCTAAATGCTGTCATTTCAGAGAAAATCACTTTCCGTTGAAAGTGCCTTAAACTACATTCAAGCATTCATAAAAAACCCACATGCGTTTCTCTTAAAGAGAAGCAGTCTGTTCCAACACTTAAATTCAGTGTGCGACGTAAATGGAGTGTTGCTTCACTTTCTAAATGCTGTCCTTTCAGAGAAAATCACTTTCCTTTGAAAGTGCCTTAAGCTACTTACAAGCATTCAACAGAAACTCACATGTGTTTCTCTGAAAGAGAAGCAGTCTGTTCCAACACTTCAATTTACTGTGCGAAGTGAATGGAGTGTTGCTTCACTTTCTAAATTCTGTCATTTCGGAGAAAATCACTTTCCGTTGAAAGTGCCTTAAACTACTTTCAAGCATTCATAAAAAACTCACATGCGTTTCTCTGAAAGAGAAGCAGTCTGTTCCAACACTTCAATTCACTGTGTGAAGTAAATGGAGTGTTCCTTCACTTTCTAAATGCTGTCCTTTCAGAGAAAATCACTTTCCTTTGAAAGTGCCTTAAGCTACTTGCAAGCATTCACAAGAAACACTAATGCGTTTCTTTGAAAGACAAGCAGTCTGTTCCAACACTTCAATTCACTGTGCGAAGTGAATGGAGTGTTCCTTCACTTTCTAAATGCTGTCCTTTCAGAGAAAATCACTTTCATTTGAAAGTGCCTTAAGCTACTTATAAGCATTCAACAGAAACTCACATGTATTTCTCTGAAAGAGAAGCAGTCTGTTCCAACACTTCAATTCACTGTGCGAAGTGAATGGAGTGTTGCTTCACTTTCTAAATTCTGTCATTTCAGAGAAAATCACTTTTGTTTGAAAGTGCCTTAAACTACTTTCAAGCATTCATAAAAAACTCACATGCGTTTCTCTGAAGGAGAAGCAGTCTGTTCCAACACTTCAATTCACTGTGCGAAATAAATGGAGTGTTGCTTCACTTTCTAAATGCTGTCCTTTCAGAGAAAATCACTTTCCTTTGAAAGTGCCTTAAGCTACTTGCAAGCATTCACAAGAAACACTAATGCGTTTCTATGAAAGAGAAGCAGTCTGTTCCAACACTTAAATTCACTGTGCGAAGTGAATGGAGTGTTGCTTCACTTTCTAAATTCTGTCAGTTCAGAGAAAATCACTTTCCTTTGAAAGTGCCTTAAGCTACTTGACAGCATTCACAAGAAACACTAATGCGTTTCTCTGAAAGAGAAGCAGTCTGTTCCAACACTTCAATTCACTGTGCGAATTGAATGGAGTGTTGCTTCACTTTCTAAATGCTGTTCTTTCAGAGAAAATCACTTTCCTTTGAAAGTGCCTTAAGCTACTTACAAGCATTCAACAGAAACTCACATGTATTTCTCTGAAAGAGAAGCAGTCTGTTCCAACACTTCAATTCACTGTTCGAAGTAAATGGAGTGTTGTTTCACTTTCTAAATTCTGTCCTTTCAGAGAAAATCACTTTCCTTTGATAGTGCCTTAAGCTACTTGCAAGCATTCACAAGAAACACTAATGCGTTTCTATGAAAGACAAGCAGTCTGTTCCAACACTTCAATTCACTGTGCGAAGTGAATGGAGTGTTGCTTCACTTTCTAAATGCTGTCCTTTCAGAGAAAATCACTTTCCTTTGAAAGTGCCTTAAGCTACTTACAAGCATTCAACAGAAAATCACATGCGTTTCTCTGAAAGAGAAGCAGTCTGTTCCAACACTTCAATTCACTGTGCGAAGTGAATGGAGTGTTGCTTCACTTTCTAAATACTGTCCTTTCAGAGAAAATCACTTTCCTTTTAAAGTGCCTTAAACTACTTTCAAGCATTCATAAAAAACTCACATGCGTTTCTCTGAAAGAGAAGCAGTCTGTTCCAACACTTCAATTCACTGTGCGAAGTAAATGGAGTGTTGCTTCACTTTCTAAATGCTGTCCTTTCAGAGAAAATCACTTTCCTTTGAAAGTGCCTTAAGCTACTTGCAAGCATTCACATGAAACACTAATGCGTTTCTATGAAAGACAAGCAGTCGGTTCCAACACTTCTATTCACTGTGAGAAGTGAATGGAGTGTTGCTTCACTTTCTAAATGCTGTCCTTTCAGAGAAAATCACTTTCCTTTGAAAGTGCCTTAAGCTACTTACAAGCATTCAACAGAAACTCACATGCGATTCTCTGAAAGAGAAGCAGTCTGTTCCAATACTTCAATTCACTGTGCAAAGTGAATGGATTGTTGCCTCACATTCTAAATGCTGTCCTTTCAGAGAAAATCACTTTCCTTTGAAAGTGCCATAAGCTACTTGCAAGCATTAGGAAGAAACTCACATGCGTTTCTCTGAAAGAGAAGCAGTCTGTTCCAACACTTCAATTCACTGTGCGAAGTGAATGGAGTGTTGCTTCACTTTCTAAATGCTGTCCTTTCAGAGAAAATCACTTTCCTTTGAAAGTGCCTTAAGCTACTTACAAGCATTCAACAGAAACTCACATGCATTTCCCTGAAAGAGAAGCAGTCTGTTCCAACACTTCAATTCACTGTGCGAAGTAAATGGAGTGTTGCTTCACTTTCTAAATGCTGTCCTTTCAGAGAAAATCACATTACTTTAATAGTGCCTTAAGCTACTTGCAAGCATTCACAAAAAACACTAATGCGTTTCTATGAAAGACAAGCAGTCTGTTCCAACACTTCAATTCACTGTGCGAAGTGAATGGAGTGTTGCTTCACTTTCTAAATGCTGTCCTTTCAGAGAAAATCACTTTCCTTTGAAAGTGCCTTAAGCTACTTACAAGCATTCAACAGAAACTCACATGTGTTTCTCTGAAAGAGAAGCAGTCTGTTCCAACACTTCAATTCACTGTGCGAAGTGAATGGAGTGTTGCTTCACTTTCTAAATTCTGTCATTTCGGAGAAAATCACTTTCCGTTGAAAGTGCCTTAAACTACTTTCAAGCATTCATAAAAAACTCACATGCGTTTCTCTGAAAGAGAAGCAGTCTGTTCCAACACTTCAATTCACTGTGCGAAGTAAATGGAGTGTTCCTTCACTTTCTAAATGCTGTCCTTTCAGAGAAAATCACTTTCCTTTGAAAGTGCCTTAAGCTACTTGCAAGCATTCACAAGAAACACTAATGCGTTTCTTTGAAAGACAAGCAGTCTGTTCCAACACTTCAATTCACTGTGCGAAGTGAATGGAGTGTTGCTTCACTTTCTAAATGCTGTCCTTTCAGAGAAAATCACTTTCCTTTGAAAGTGCCTTAAGCTACTTACAAGCATTCAACAGAAACTCACATGTATTTCTCTGAAAGAGAAGCAGTCTGTTCCAACACTTCAATTCACTGTGCGAAGTGAATGGAGTGTTGCTTCACTTTCTAAATTCTGTCATTTCAGAGAAAATCACTTTCGTTTGAAAGTTCCTTAAACTACTTTCAAGCATTCATAAAAAACTCACATGCGTTTCTCTGAAAGAGAAGCAGTCTGTTCCAACACTTCAATTCACTGTGCGAAATAAATGGAGTGTTGCTTCACTTTCTAAATGCTGTCCTTTCAGAGAAAATCACTTTCCTTTGAAAGTGCCTTAAGCTACTTGCCAGCATTCACAAGAAACACTAATGCGTTTCTATGAAAGACAAGCCGTGTGTTCCAACACTTCAATTCACTGTGCGAAGTGAATGGAGTGTTGCTTCACTTTCTAAATGCTGTCCTTTCAGAGAAAATCACTTTCCTTTGAAAGTGCCTTAAGCTACTTGCAAGTATTAGGAAGAAACTCACATGCGTTTCACTGAAAGACAAGCAGTCTGTTCCAACACTTCAATTCACTGTGCGAAGTGAATGGAGTGTTGCTTCACTTTCTAAATGCTGTCCTTTCAGAGAAAATCACTTTCCTTTGAAAGTGCCTTAAGCTACTTACAAGCATTCAGCAGAAACTCACATGCGTTTCTCTGAAAGAGAAGCAGTCTGTTCCAACACTTCAATTCACTGTGCGAAGTGAATGGAGTGTTGCTTCACTTTCTAAATACTGTCCTTTCAGAGAAAATCACTTTCCTTTTAAAGTGCCTTAAACTACTTTCAAGCATTCATAAAAAACTCACATGCGTTTCTCTGAAATAGAAGCAGTCTGTTCCAACACTTCAATTCACTGTGCGAAGTAAATGGAGTGTTGCTTCACTTTCTAAATGCTGTCCTTTCAGAGAAAATCACTTTCCTTTGAAAGTGCCTTAAGCTACTTGCAAGCATTCACATGAAACACTAATGCGTTTCTATGAAAGACAAGCAGTTGGTTCCAACACTTCAATTCACTGTGAGAAGTGAATGGAGTGTTGCTTCACTTTCTAAATGCTGTCCTTTCAGAGAAAATCACTTTCCTTTGAAAGTGCCTTAAGCTACTTACAAGCATTCAACAGAAACTCACATGCGATTCTCTGAAAGAGAAGCAGTCTGTTCCAATACTTCAGTTCACTGTGCAAAGTGAATGGATTGTTGCTTCACATTCTAAATGCTGTCCTTTCAGAGAAAATCACTTTCCTTTGAAAGTGCCATAAGCTACTTGCAAGCATTAGGAAGAAACTCACATGCGTTTCTCTGAAAGAGAAGCAGTCTGTTCCAACACTTCAATTCACTGTGCGAAGTGAAAAGAGTGTTGCTTCACTTTCTAAATGCTGTCCTTTCAGAGAAAATCACTTTCCTTTGAAAGTGCCTTAAGCTACTTACAAGCATTCAACAGAAACTCACATGCATTTCCCTGAAAGAGAAGCAGTCTGTTCCAACACTTCAATTCACTGTGCGAAGTAAATGGAGTGTTGCTTCACTTTCTAAATGCTGTCCTTTCAGAGAAAATCACTTTACTTTGATAGTGCCTTAAGCTACTTGCAAGCATTCACAAAAAACACTAATGCGTTTCTATGAAAGACAAGCAGTCTGTTCCAACACTTCAATTCACTGTGCGAAGTGAATGGAGTGTTGCTTCACTTTCTAAATGCTCTCCTTTCAGAGAAAATCACTTTCCTTTGAAAGTGCCTTAAGCTACTTACAAGCATTCAACAGAAACTCACATGTGTTTCTCTGAAAGAGAAGCAGTCTGTTCCAACACTTCAATTTACTGTGCGAAGTGAATGGAGTGTTGCTTCACTTTCTAAATGCTGTCCTTTCAGAGAAAATCACTTTCCTTTGAAAGTGCCTTAAGCTACTTGCCAGCATTCACCAGAAACTCACATGCGTTTCTCTGAAAGAGAAGCAGTCTGTTCCAACACTTCAATTCACTGTGCGAAGTGAATGGAGTGTTGCTTCACTTTCTAAATGCTTTCCTTTCAGAGGAAATCACTTTCCTTTGAAAGTGCCTTAAGCTACATGCCAGCATTCACCAGAAACTCACATGCGTTTCTCTGAAAGAGAAGCAGTCTGTTCCAACACTTCAATTCACTGTGCGAAGTGAATGGAGTGTTGCTTCACTTTCTAAATTCTGTCATTTCAGAGAAAATCACTTTTGTTTGAAAGTGCCTTAAGCTACTTGCAAGCATTCACAAGAAACACTAATGCGTTTCTATGAAAGACAAGAAGTGTGTGCCAACACTTCAATTCACTGTGCGAAGTAAATGGAGTGTTCCTTCACTTTCTAAATGCTGTCATTTCAGAGAAAATCACTTTCCGTTGAAAGTGCCTTAAACTACATTCAAGCATTCATAAAAAACCCACATGCGTTTCTCTTAAAGAGAAGCAGTCTGTTCCAACACTTAAATTCAGTGTGCGACGTAAATGGAGTGTTGCTTCACTTTCTAAATGCTGTCCTTTCAGAGAAAATCACTTTCCTTTGAAAGTGCCTTAAGCTACTTACAAGCATTCAACAGAAACTCACATGTGTTTCTCTGAAAGAGAAGCAGTCTGTTCCAACACTTCAATTTACTGTGCGAAGTGAATGGAGTGTTGCTTCACTTTCTAAATTCTGTCATTTCGGAGAAAATCACTTTCCGTTGAAAGTGCCTTAAACTACTTTCAAGCATTCATAAAAAACTCACATGCGTTTCTCTGAAAGAGAAGCAGTCTGTTCCAACACTTCAATTCACTGTGTGAAGTAAATGGAGTGTTCCTTCACTTTCTAAATGCTGTCCTTTCAGAGAAAATCACTTTCCTTTGAAAGTGCCTTAAGCTACTTGCAAGCATTCACAAGAAACACTAATGCGTTTCTTTGAAAGACAAGCAGTCTGTTCCAACACTTCAATTCACTGTGCGAAGTGAATGGAGTGTTCCTTCACTTTCTAAATGCTGTCCTTTCAGAGAAAATCACTTTCATTTGAAAGTGCCTTAAGCTACTTATAAGCATTCAACAGAAACTCACATGTATTTCTCTGAAAGAGAAGCAGTCTGTTCCAACACTTCAATTCACTGTGCGAAGTGAATGGAGTGTTGCTTCACTTTCTAAATTCTGTCATTTCAGAGAAAATCACTTTTGTTTGAAAGTGCCTTAAACTACTTTCAAGCATTCATAAAAAACTCACATGCGTTTCTCTGAAGGAGAAGCAGTCTGTTCCAACACTTCAATTCACTGTGCGAAATAAATGGAGTGTTGCTTCACTTTCTAAATGCTGTCCTTTCAGAGAAAATCACTTTCCTTTGAAAGTGCCTTAAGCTACTTGCAAGCATTCACAAGAAACACTAATGCGTTTCTATGAAAGAGAAGCAGTCTGTTCCAACACTTAAATTCACTGTGCGAAGTGAATGGAGTGTTGCTTCACTTTCTAAATTCTGTCAGTTCAGAGAAAATCACTTTCCTTTGAAAGTGCCTTAAGCTACTTGACAGCATTCACAAGAAACACTAATGCGTTTCTCTGAAAGAGAAGCAGTCTGTTCCAACACTTCAATTCACTGTGCGAATTGAATGGAGTGTTGCTTCACTTTCTAAATGCTGTTCTTTCAGAGAAAATCACTTTCCTTTGAAAGTGCCTTAAGCTACTTACAAGCATTCAACAGAAACTCACATGTATTTCTCTGAAAGAGAAGCAGTCTGTTCCAACACTTCAATTCACTGTTCGAAGTAAATGGAGTGTTGTTTCACTTTCTAAATTCTGTCCTTTCAGAGAAAATCACTTTCCTTTGATAGTGCCTTAAGCTACTTGCAAGCATTCACAAGAAACACTAATGCGTTTCTATGAAAGACAAGCAGTCTGTTCCAACACTTCAATTCACTGTGCGAAGTGAATGGAGTGTTGCTTCACTTTCTAAATGCTGTCCTTTCAGAGAAAATCACTTTCCTTTGAAAGTGCCTTAAGCTACTTACAAGCATTCAACAGAAAATCACATGCGTTTCTCTGAAAGAGAAGCAGTCTGTTCCAACACTTCAATTCACTGTGCGAAGTGAATGGAGTGTTGCTTCACTTTCTAAATACTGTCCTTTCAGAGAAAATCACTTTCCTTTTAAAGTGCCTTAAACTACTTTCAAGCATTCATAAAAAACTCACATGCGTTTCTCTGAAAGAGAAGCAGTCTGTTCCAACACTTCAATTCACTGTGCGAAGTAAATGGAGTGTTGCTTCACTTTCTAAATGCTGTCCTTTCAGAGAAAATCACTTTCCTTTGAAAGTGCCTTAAGCTACTTGCAAGCATTCACATGAAACACTAATGCGTTTCTATGAAAGACAAGCAGTCGGTTCCAACACTTCTATTCACTGTGAGAAGTGAATGGAGTGTTGCTTCACTTTCTAAATGCTGTCCTTTCAGAGAAAATCACTTTCCTTTGAAAGTGCCTTAAGCTACTTACAAGCATTCAACAGAAACTCACATGCGATTCTCTGAAAGAGAAGCAGTCTGTTCCAATACTTCAATTCACTGTGCAAAGTGAATGGATTGTTGCCTCACATTCTAAATGCTGTCCTTTCAGAGAAAATCACTTTCCTTTGAAAGTGCCATAAGCTACTTGCAAGCATTAGGAAGAAACTCACATGCGTTTCTCTGAAAGAGAAGCAGTCTGTTCCAACACTTCAATTCACTGTGCGAAGTGAATGGAGTGTTGCTTCACTTTCTAAATGCTGTCCTTTCAGAGAAAATCACTTTCCTTTGAAAGTGCCTTAAGCTACTTACAAGCATTCAACAGAAACTCACATGCATTTCCCTGAAAGAGAAGCAGTCTGTTCCAACACTTCAATTCACTGTGCGAAGTAAATGGAGTGTTGCTTCACTTTCTAAATGCTGTCCTTTCAGAGAAAATCACATTACTTTAATAGTGCCTTAAGCTACTTGCAAGCATTCACAAAAAACACTAATGCGTTTCTATGAAAGACAAGCAGTCTGTTCCAACACTTCAATTCACTGTGCGAAGTGAATGGAGTGTTGCTTCACTTTCTAAATGCTGTCCTTTCAGAGAAAATCACTTTCCTTTGAAAGTGCCTTAAGCTACTTACAAGCATTCAACAGAAACTCACATGTGTTTCTCTGAAAGAGAAGCAGTCTGTTCCAACACTTCAATTCACTGTGCGAAGTGAATGGAGTGTTGCTTCACTTTCTAAATTCTGTCATTTCGGAGAAAATCACTTTCCGTTGAAAGTGCCTTAAACTACTTTCAAGCATTCATAAAAAACTCACATGCGTTTCTCTGAAAGAGAAGCAGTCTGTTCCAACACTTCAATTCACTGTGCGAAGTAAATGGAGTGTTCCTTCACTTTCTAAATGCTGTCCTTTCAGAGAAAATCACTTTCCTTTGAAAGTGCCTTAAGCTACTTGCAAGCATTCACAAGAAACACTAATGCGTTTCTTTGAAAGACAAGCAGTCTGTTCCAACACTTCAATTCACTGTGCGAAGTGAATGGAGTGTTGCTTCACTTTCTAAATGCTGTCCTTTCAGAGAAAATCACTTTCCTTTGAAAGTGCCTTAAGCTACTTACAAGCATTCAACAGAAACTCACATGTATTTCTCTGAAAGAGAAGCAGTCTGTTCCAACACTTCAATTCACTGTGCGAAGTGAATGGAGTGTTGCTTCACTTTCTAAATTCTGTCATTTCAGAGAAAATCACTTTCGTTTGAAAGTTCCTTAAACTACTTTCAAGCATTCATAAAAAACTCACATGCGTTTCTCTGAAAGAGAAGCAGTCTGTTCCAACACTTCAATTCACTGTGCGAAATAAATGGAGTGTTGCTTCACTTTCTAAATGCTGTCCTTTCAGAGAAAATCACTTTCCTTTGAAAGTGCCTTAAGCTACTTGCCAGCATTCACAAGAAACACTAATGCGTTTCTATGAAAGACAAGCCGTGTGTTCCAACACTTCAATTCACTGTGCGAAGTGAATGGAGTGTTGCTTCACTTTCTAAATGCTGTCCTTTCAGAGAAAATCACTTTCCTTTGAAAGTGCCTTAAGCTACTTGCAAGTATTAGGAAGAAACTCACATGCGTTTCACTGAAAGACAAGCAGTCTGTTCCAACAAATCAATTCACTGTGCGAAGTGAATGGAGTGTTGCTTCACTTTCTAAATGCTGTCCTTTCAGAGAAAATCACTTTCCTTTGAAAGTGCCTTAAGCTACTTACAAGCATTCAACAGAAACTCACATGCATTTCTCTGAAAGAGAAGCAATCTGTTCCAACACTTCAATTCACTGTGCGAAGTGAATGGAGTGTTGCTTCACTTTCTAAATTCTGTCCTTTCAGAGAAAATCACTTTCCTTTGAAAGTGCCTTAAACTACTTTCAAGCATTCACAAAAAACTCACATGCGTTTTTCTGAAAGAGTAGCAGTCTGTTCCAACACTGCAATTCACTGTGCGAAGTGAATGGAGTGTTGCTTCACTTTCTAAATGCTGTCCTTTCAGAGAAAATCACTTTCCTTTGAAAGTGCCTTAAGCTACTTACAAGCATTCACCAGAAACTCACATGCGATTCTCTGAAAGAGAAGCAGTCTGTTCCAATACTTCAATTCACTGTGCAAAGTGAATGGATTGTTGCTTCACTTTCTAAATGCTGTCCTTTCAGAGAAAATCACTTTCCTTTGAAAGTGCCATAAGCTTCTTGCAAGCATTAGGAAGAAACTCACATGCGTTTCTCTGAAAGAGAAGCAGTCTGTTCCAACACTTCAATTCACTGTGCGAAGTGAATGGAGTGTTGCTTCACTTTCTAAATGCTGTCCTTTCAGAGAAAATCACTTTCCTTTGAAAGTGCCTTAAGCTACTTACAAGCATTCAACAGAAACTCACATGTATTTCTCTGAAAGAGAAGCAGTCTGTTCCAACACTTCAATTCACTGTGCGAAGTAAATGGAGTGTTGTTTCACTTTCTAAATTCTGTCCTTTCAGAGGAAATCACTTTCCTTTGAAAGTGCCTTAAGCTACTTACAAGCATTCAACAGAAACTCACATGTATTTCTCTGAAAGAGAAGCAGTCTGTTCCAACACTTCAATTCACTGTGCGAAATAAATGGAGTGTTGCTTCACTTTCTAAATTCTGTCCTTTCAGAGAAAATCACTTTCCTTTGATAGTGCCTTAAGCTACTTGCAAGCATTCACAAGAAACACTAATGCGTTTCTATGAAAGACAAGCAGTCTGTTCCAACACTTCAATTCACTGTGCGAAGTGAATGGAGTGTTGCTTCACTTTCTAAATGCTGTCCTTTCAGAGAAAATCACTTTCCTTTGAAAGTGCCTTAAGCTACTTGCAAGCATTAGGAAGAAACTGACATGCGTTTCTCTGAAAGAGAAGCAGTCTGTTCCAACACTTCAATTCACTGTGCGAAGTGAATGGAGTGTTGCTTCACTTTCTAAATGCTGTCCTTTCAGAGAAAATCACTTTCCTTTGAAAGTGCCTTAAGCAACTTGCAAGCATTCACAAGAAACACTAATGCGTTTCTATGAAAGAGTAGCACTCTGTTCCAACACTTCAATTCACTGCCCGAAGGGAATGGAGTGTTGCTTCACTTTCTAAATGCTGTCCTTTCAGAGAAAATCACTTTCCTTTGAAAGTGCCTTAAGCTACTTACAAGCATTCACCAGAAACTCACATGCCATTCTCTGAAAGAGAAGCAGTCTGTTAAAATACTTCAATTCACTGTGCAAAGTGAATGGATTGTTGCTTCAATTTCTAAATGCTGTCCTTTCAGAGAAAATCACTTTCCTTTGAAAGTGCCATAAGCTACTTGCAAGCATTAGGAAGAAACTCACATGCGTTTCTCTGAAAGAGAAGCAGTCTGTTCCAACACTTCAATTCACTGTGCGAAGTGAATGGAGTGTTGCTTCACTTTCTAAATGCTGTCCTTTCAGAGAAAATCACTTTCCTTTGAAAGTGCCTTAAGCTACTTACAAGCATTCAACAGAAACTCACATGTATTTCTCTGAAAGAGAAGCAGTCTCTTCCAACACTTCAATTCACTGTGCGAAGTAAATGGAGTGTTGTTTCACTTTCTAAATGCTGTCCTTTCAGAGAAAATCACTTTCCTTTGAAAGTGCCTTAAGCTACTTGCAAGCATTAGGAAGAAACTGACATGCGTTTCTCTGAAAGAGAAGCAGTCTGTTCCAACTCTTCAATTCACTGTGCGAAATGAATAGAGTGTTGCTTCACTTTCTAAATGCTGTCCTTTCAGAGAAAATCACTTTCCTTTGAAAGTGCCTTAAGCTACTTACAAGCATTCAACAGAAACTCACATGCGTTTCTCTGAAAGAGAAGCAGTCTGTTCCAACACTTCAATTCACTGTGCGAAGTGAATGGAGTGTTGCTTCACTTTCTAAATGCTGTCCTTTCAGAGAAAATCACTTTCCTTTGAAAGTGCCTTAAGCTACTTGCCAGCATTCACCAGAAACTCACATGCGTTTCTCTGAAAGAGAAGCAGTCTGTTCCAACACTTCAATTCACTGTGCGAAGTAAATGGAGTGTTCCTTCACTTTCTAAATGCTGTCCTTTCAGAGAAAATCACTTTCCTTTGAAAGTGCCTTAAGCTACTTACAAGCATTTAACAGAAATTCACATGCGTTTCTCTGAAAGTGATGCAGTCTGTTCCAACACTTCAATTCACTGTGTGAAGTGAATGGAGTGTTGCTTCACTTTCTAAATACTGTCCTTTCAGAGAAAATCACTTTCCATTGAAAGTGCCTTAAGCTACTTACAAGCATTCAACAGAAACTCACATGCATTTCTCTGAAAGAGAAGCAGTCTGTTCCAACACTTAAATTCACTGTGCGAAGTGAATGGAGTGTTGCTTCACTTTCTAAATTCTGTCAGTTCAGAGAAAATCACTTTCCTTTGAAAGTGCCTTAAGCTACTTGACAGCATTCACAAGAAACACTAATGCGTTTCTCTGAAAGAGAAGCAGTCTGTTCCAACACTTCAATTCACTGTGCGAATTGAATGGAGTGTTGCTTCACTTTCTAAATGCTGTTCTTTCAGAGAAAATCACTTTCCTTTGAAAGTGCCTTAAGCTACTTACAAGCATTCAACAGAAACTCACATGTATTTCTCTGAAAGAGAAGCAGTCTGTTCCAACACTTCAATTCACTGTTCGAAGTAAATGGAGTGTTGTTTCACTTTCTAAATTCTGTCCTTTCAGAGAAAATCACTTTCCTTTGATAGTGCCTTAAGCTACTTGCAAGCATTCACAAGAAACACTAATGCGTTTCTATGAAAGACAAGCAGTCTGTTCCAACACTTCAATTCACTGTGCGAAGTGAATGGAGTGTTGCTTCACTTTCTAAATGCTGTCCTTTCAGAGAAAATCACTTTCCTTTGAAAGTGCCTTAAGCTACTTACAAGCATTCAACAGAAAATCACATGCGTTTCTCTGAAAGAGAAGCAGTCTGTTCCAACACTTCAATTCACTGTGCGAAGTGAATGGAGTGTTGCTTCACTTTCTAAATACTGTCCTTTCAGAGAAAATCACTTTCCTTTTAAAGTGCCTTAAACTACTTTCAAGCATTCATAAAAAACTCACATGCGTTTCTCTGAAAGAGAAGCAGTCTGTTCCAACACTTCAATTCACTGTGCGAAGTAAATGGAGTGTTGCTTCACTTTCTAAATGCTGTCCTTTCAGAGAAAATCACTTTCCTTTGAAAGTGCCTTAAGCTACTTGCAAGCATTCACATGAAACACTAATGCGTTTCTATGAAAGACAAGCAGTCGGTTCCAACACTTCTATTCACTGTGAGAAGTGAATGGAGTGTTGCTTCACTTTCTAAATGCTGTCCTTTCAGAGAAAATCACTTTCCTTTGAAAGTGCCTTAAGCTACTTACAAGCATTCAACAGAAACTCACATGCGATTCTCTGAAAGAGAAGCAGTCTGTTCCAATACTTCAATTCACTGTGCAAAGTGAATGGATTGTTGCCTCACATTCTAAATGCTGTCCTTTCAGAGAAAATCACTTTCCTTTGAAAGTGCCATAAGCTACTTGCAAGCATTAGGAAGAAACTCACATGCGTTTCTCTGAAAGAGAAGCAGTCTGTTCCAACACTTCAATTCACTGTGCGAAGTGAATGGAGTGTTGCTTCACTTTCTAAATGCTGTCCTTTCAGAGAAAATCACTTTCCTTTGAAAGTGCCTTAAGCTACTTACAAGCATTCAACAGAAACTCACATGCATTTCCCTGAAAGAGAAGCAGTCTGTTCCAACACTTCAATTCACTGTGCGAAGTAAATGGAGTGTTGCTTCACTTTCTAAATGCTGTCCTTTCAGAGAAAATCACATTACTTTAATAGTGCCTTAAGCTACTTGCAAGCATTCACAAAAAACACTAATGCGTTTCTATGAAAGACAAGCAGTCTGTTCCAACACTTCAATTCACTGTGCGAAGTGAATGGAGTGTTGCTTCACTTTCTAAATGCTGTCCTTTCAGAGAAAATCACTTTCCTTTGAAAGTGCCTTAAGCTACTTACAAGCATTCAACAGAAACTCACATGTGTTTCTCTGAAAGAGAAGCAGTCTGTTCCAACACTTCAATTCACTGTGCGAAGTGAATGGAGTGTTGCTTCACTTTCTAAATTCTGTCATTTCGGAGAAAATCACTTTCCGTTGAAAGTGCCTTAAACTACTTTCAAGCATTCATAAAAAACTCACATGCGTTTCTCTGAAAGAGAAGCAGTCTGTTCCAACACTTCAATTCACTGTGCGAAGTAAATGGAGTGTTCCTTCACTTTCTAAATGCTGTCCTTTCAGAGAAAATCACTTTCCTTTGAAAGTGCCTTAAGCTACTTGCAAGCATTCACAAGAAACACTAATGCGTTTCTTTGAAAGACAAGCAGTCTGTTCCAACACTTCAATTCACTGTGCGAAGTGAATGGAGTGTTGCTTCACTTTCTAAATGCTGTCCTTTCAGAGAAAATCACTTTCCTTTGAAAGTGCCTTAAGCTACTTACAAGCATTCAACAGAAACTCACATGTATTTCTCTGAAAGAGAAGCAGTCTGTTCCAACACTTCAATTCACTGTGCGAAGTGAATGGAGTGTTGCTTCACTTTCTAAATTCTGTCATTTCAGAGAAAATCACTTTCGTTTGAAAGTTCCTTAAACTACTTTCAAGCATTCATAAAAAACTCACATGCGTTTCTCTGAAAGAGAAGCAGTCTGTTCCAACACTTCAATTCACTGTGCGAAATAAATGGAGTGTTGCTTCACTTTCTAAATGCTGTCCTTTCAGAGAAAATCACTTTCCTTTGAAAGTGCCTTAAGCTACTTGCCAGCATTCACAAGAAACACTAATGCGTTTCTATGAAAGACAAGCCGTGTGTTCCAACACTTCAATTCACTGTGCGAAGTGAATGGAGTGTTGCTTCACTTTCTAAATGCTGTCCTTTCAGAGAAAATCACTTTCCTTTGAAAGTGCCTTAAGCTACTTGCAAGTATTAGGAAGAAACTCACATGCGTTTCACTGAAAGACAAGCAGTCTGTTCCAACAAATCAATTCACTGTGCGAAGTGAATGGAGTGTTGCTTCACTTTCTAAATGCTGTCCTTTCAGAGAAAATCACTTTCCTTTGAAAGTGCCTTAAGCTACTTACAAGCATTCAACAGAAACTCACATGCATTTCTCTGAAAGAGAAGCAATCTGTTCCAACACTTCAATTCACTGTGCGAAGTGAATGGAGTGTTGCTTCACTTTCTAAATTCTGTCCTTTCAGAGAAAATCACTTTCCTTTGAAAGTGCCTTAAACTACTTTCAAGCATTCACAAAAAACTCACATGCGTTTTTCTGAAAGAGTAGCAGTCTGTTCCAACACTGCAATTCACTGTGCGAAGTGAATGGAGTGTTGCTTCACTTTCTAAATGCTGTCCTTTCAGAGAAAATCACTTTCCTTTGAAAGTGCCTTAAGCTACTTACAAGCATTCACCAGAAACTCACATGCGATTCTCTGAAAGAGAAGCAGTCTGTTCCAATACTTCAATTCACTGTGCAAAGTGAATGGATTGTTGCTTCACTTTCTAAATGCTGTCCTTTCAGAGAAAATCACTTTCCTTTGAAAGTGCCATAAGCTTCTTGCAAGCATTAGGAAGAAACTCACATGCGTTTCTCTGAAAGAGAAGCAGTCTGTTCCAACACTTCAATTCACTGTGCGAAGTGAATGGAGTGTTGCTTCACTTTCTAAATGCTGTCCTTTCAGAGAAAATCACTTTCCTTTGAAAGTGCCTTAAGCTACTTACAAGCATTCAACAGAAACTCACATGTATTTCTCTGAAAGAGAAGGAGTCTGTTCCAACACTTCAATTCACTGTGCGAAGTAAATGGAGTGTTGTTTCACTTTCTAAATTCTGTCCTTTCAGAGAAAATCACTTTCCTTTGATAGTGCCTTAAGCTACTTGCAAGCATTCACAAGAAACACTAATGCGTTTCTATGAAAGACAAGCAGTCTGTTCCAACACTTCAATTCACTGTGCGAAGTGAATGGAGTGTTGCTTCACTTTCTAAATGCTGTCCTTTCAGAGAAAATCACTTTCCTTTGAAAGTGCCTTAAGCTACTTGCAAGCATTAGGAAGAAACTGACATGCGTTTCTCTGAAAGAGAAGCAGTCTGTTCCAACACTTCAATTCACTGTGCGAAATGAATGGAGTGTTGTGTCACTTTCTAAATGCTGTCCTTTCAGAGAAAATCACTTTCCTTTGAAAGTGCCTTAAGCTACTTACAAGCATTCAACAGAAACTCACATGCGTTTCTCTGAAAGAGAAGCAGTCTGTTCCAACACTTCAATTTACTGTGCGAAGTGAATGGAGTGTTGCTTCACTTTCTAAATTCTGTCATTTCGGAGAAAATCACTTTCCGTTGAAAGTGCCTTAAACTACTTTCAAGCATTCATAAAAAACTCACATGCGTTTCTCTGAAAGAGAAGCAGTCTGTTCCAACACTTCAATTCACTGTGCGAAGTAAATGGAGTGTTCCTTCACTTTCTAAATGCTGTCCTTTCAGAGAAAATCACTTTCCTTTGAAAGTGCCTTAAGCTACTTGCAAGCATTCACAAGAAACACTAATGCGTTTCTTTGAAAGACAAGCAGTCTGTTCCAACACTTCAATTCACTGTGCAAAGTGAATGGAGTGTTGCTTCACTTTCTAAATGCTGTCCTTTCAGAGAAAATCACTTTCCTTTGAAAGTGCCTTAAGCTACTTACAAGCATTCAACAGAAACTCACATGCATTTCTCTGAAAGAGAAGCAGTCTGTTCCAACACTTCAATTCACTGTGCGAAGTGAATGGAGTGTTGCTTCACTTTCTAAATTCTGTCATTTCAGAGAAAATCACTTTCCTTTGAAAGTGCCTTAAACTACTTTCAAGCATTCACAAAAAACCCACATGCGTTTCTCTGAAAGAGAAGCAGTCTGTTCCAACACTTCAATTCACTGTGCGAAGTAAATGGAGTGTTGCTTCACTTTCTAAATGCTGTCCTTTCAGAGAAAATCACTTTCCTTTGAAAGTGCCTTAAGCTACTTGCCAGCATTCACAAGAAACACTAATGCGTTTCTATGAAAGACAAGCAGTGTGTTCCAACACTTCAATTCACTGTGCGAAGTGAATGGAGTGTTGCTTCACTTTCTAAATGCTGTCCTTTCAGAGAAAATCACTTTCCTTTGAAAGTGCCTTAAGCTAATTGCAAGCATTAGGAAGAAACTCACATGTATTTCTCTGAAAGAGAAGCAGTCTGTTCCAACACTTCAATTCACTGTGCGAAGTAAATGGAGTGTTCCTTCACTTTCTAAATTCTGTCCTTTCAGAGAAAATCACTTTCCTTTGAAAGTGCCTTAAGCTACTTACAAGCATTCAACAGAAACTCACATGCATTTCTCTGAAAGAGAAGCAATCTGTTCCAACACTTCAATTCACTGTGCGAAGTGAATGGAGTGTTGCTCCACTTTCTAAATGCTGTCCTTTCAGAGAAAATCACTTTCCTTTGAAAGTGCCTTAAACTACTTTCAAGTATTCACAAAAAACTCACATGCGTTTTTCTGAAAGAGTAGCAGTCTGTTCCAACACTGCAATTCACTGTGCGAAGTGAATGGAGTGTTGCTTCACTTTCTAAATGCTGTCCTTTCAGAGAAAATCACTTTCCTTTGAAAGTGCCTTAAGCACCTTGCAAGCATTCACAAGAAACACTAATGCGTTTCTATGAAAGAGTAGCACTCTGTTCCAACACTTCAATTCACTGCCCGAAGGGAATGGAGTGTTGCTTCACTTTCTAAATACTGTCCTTTCAGAGAAAATCACTTTCCTTTGAAAGTGCCATAAGCTACTTGCAAGCATTAGGAAGAAACTCACATGCGTTTCTCTGAAAGAGAAGCAGTCTGTTCCAACACTTCAATTCACTGTGTGAAGTGAATGGAGTGTTGCTTCACTTTCTAAATGCTGTCCTTTCAGAGAAAATCACTTTCCTTTGAAAGTGCCTTAAGCTACTTACAAGCATTCAACAGAAACTCACATGTATTTCTCTGAAAGAGAAGCAGTCTGTTCCAACACTTCAATTCACTGTGCGAAGTAAATGGAGTGTTGTTTCACTTTCTAAATTCTGTCCTTTCAGAGAAAATCACTTTCCTTTGATAGTGCCTAAGCTACTTGCCAGCATTCACAAGAAACACTAATGCTTTTCTATGAAAGACAAGCAGTGTGTTCCAACACTTCAATTCACTGTGCGAAGTGAATGGGTTGTTGCTTCACTTTCTAAATGCTGTCCTTTCAGAGAAAATCACTTTCCTTTGAAAGTGCCTTAAGCTACTTACAAGCATTCAACAGAAACTCACATGCGTTTCTCTGAAAGAGAAGCAGTCTGTTCCAACACTTCAATTCACTGTGCGAAGTGAATGGAGTGTTGCTTCACTTTCTAAATACTGTCCTTTCAGAGAAAATCACTTTCCTTTTAAAGTGCCTTAAACTACTTTCAAGCATTCATAAAAAACTCACATGCGTTTCTCTGAAAGAGAAGCAGTCTGTTCCAACACTTCAATTCACTGTGCGAAGTAAATGGAGTTTTGCTTCACTTTCTAAATGCTGTCCTTTCAGAGAAAATCACTTTCCTTTGAAAGTGCCTTAAGCTACTTGCAAGCATTCACAAGAAACACTAATGCGTTTCTATGAAAGACAAGCAGTCGGTTCCAACACTTCAATTCACTGTGCGAAGTGAATGGAGTGTTGCTTCACTTTCTAAATGCTGTCCTTTCAGAGAAAATCACTTTCCTTTTAAAGTGCCTTAAGCTACTTGCAAGTATTAGGAAGAAACTCACATGCGATTCTCTGAAAGAGAAGCAGTCTGTTCCAACACTTCAATTCACTGTGTGAAGTGAATGGAGTGTTGCTTCACTTTCTAAATGCTGTCCTTTCAGAGAAAATCACTTTCCTTTGAAAGTGCCTTAAGCTACTTACAAGCATTCAACAGAAACTCACATGCATTTCTCTGAAAGAGAAGCAATCTGTTCCAACACTTCAATTCACTGTGCGAAGTAAATGGAGTTTTGCTTCACTTTCTAAATTCTGTCCTTTCAGAGAAAATCATTTTCCTTTGAAAGTGCCTTAAACTACTTTCAAGCATTCACAAAAAACTCACATGCGTTTTTCTGAAAGAGAAGCAGTCTGTTCCAACACTGCAATTCACTGTGCGAAGTGAATGGAGTGTTGCTTCACTTTCTAAATGCTGTCCTTTCAGAGAAAATCACTTTCCTTTGAAAGTGCCTTAAGCTACTTACAAGCATTCACCAGAAACTCACATGCGATTCTCTGAAAGAGAAGCAGTCTGTTCCAATACTTCAATTCACTGTGCAAAGTGAATGGATTGTTGCTTCACTTTCTAAATGCTGTCCTTTCAGAGAAAATCACTTTCCTTTGAAAGTGCCATAAGCTACTTGCAAGCATTAGGAAGAAACTCACATGCGTTTCTCTGAAAGAGAAGCAGTCTGTTCCAACACTTCAATTCACTGTGCGAAGTGAATGGAGTGTTGCTTCACTTTCTAAATGCTGTCCTTTCAGAGAAAATCACTTTCCTTTGAAAGTGCCTTAAGCTACTTACAAGCATTCAACAGAAACTCACATGCGTTTCTCTGAAAGACAAGCAGTCTGTTCCAACACTTCAATTCACTGTGCGAAGTGAATGGAGTTTTGCTTCACTTTCTAAATTCTGTCCTTTCAGAGAAAATCATTTTCCTTTGAAAGTGCCTTAAACTACTTTCAAGCATTCACAAAAAACTCACATGCGTTTTTCTGAAAGAGAAGCAGTCTGTTCCAACACTGCAATTCACTGTGCGAAGTGAATGGAGTGTTGCTTCACTTTCTAAATGCTGTCCTTTCAGAGAAAATCACTTTCCTTTGAAAGTGCCTTAAGCTACTTGCAAGCATTCACAAGAAACACTAATGCGTTTCTTTGAAAGACAAGCAGTCTGTTCCAACACTTCAATTCACTGTGCAAACTGAATGGAGTGTTGCTTCACTTTCTAAATGCTGTCCTTTCAGAGAAAATCACTTTCCTTTGAAAGTGCCTTAAGCTACTTGCAAGCATTAGGAAGAAACTCACATGTATTTCTCTGAAAGAGAAGCAGTCTCTTCCAACACTTCAATTCACTGTGCGAAGTGAATGGACTGTTGCTTCACTTTCTAAATGCTGTCCTTTCAGAGAAAATCACTTTCCTTTGAAAGTGCCTTAAGCTACTTACAAGCATTCAACAGAAACTCACATGCGTTTCTCTGAAAGAGAAGCAGTCTGTTCCAACACTTCAATTCACTGTGCGAAGTGAATGGAGTGTTGCTTCACTTTCTAAATACTGTCCTTTCAGAGAAAATCACTTTCCTTTTAAAGTGCCTTAAACTACTTTCAAGCATTCATAAAAAACTCACATGCGTTTCTCTGAAAGAGAAGCAGTCTGTTCCAACACTTCAATTCACTGTGCGAAGTAAATGGAGTTTTGCTTCACTTTCTAAATGCTGTCCTTTCAGAGAAAATCACTTTCCTTTGAAAGTGCCTTAAGCTACTTGCAAGCATTCACAAGAAACACTAATGCGTTTCTATGAAAGACAAGCAGTCGGTTCCAACACTTCAATTCACTGTGCGAAGTGAATGGAGTGTTGCTTCACTTTCTAAATGCTGTCCTTTCAGAGAAAATCACTTTCCTTTGAAAGTGCCTTAAGCTACTTGCAAGTATTAGGAAGAAACTCACATGCGATTCTCTGAAAGAGAAGCAGTCTGTTCCAACACTTCAATTCACTGTGTGAAGTGAATGGAGTGTTGCTTCACTTTCTAAATGCTGTCCTTTCAGAGAAAATCACTTTCCTTTGAAAGTGCCTTAAGCTACTTACAAGCATTCAACAGAAACTCACATGCATTTCTCTGAAAGAGAAGCAATCTGTTCCAACACTTCAATTCACTGTGCGAAGTGAATGGAGTTTTGCTTCACTTTCTAAATTCTGTCCTTTCAGAGAAAATCATTTTCCTTTGAAAGTGCCTTAAACTACTTTCAAGCATTCACAAAAAACTCACATGCGTTTTTCTGAAAGAGTAGCAGTCTGTTCCAACACTGCAATTCACTGTGCGAAGTGAATCGAGTGTTGCTTCACTTTCTAAATGCTGTCCTTTCAGAGAAAATCACTTTCCTTTGAAAGTGCCTTAAGCTACTTACAAGCATTCACCAGAAACTCACATGCGATTCTCTGAAAGAGAAGCAGTCTGTTCCAATACTTCAATTCACTGTGCAAAGTGAATGGATTGTTGCTTCACTTTCTAAATGCTGTCCTTTCAGAGAAAATCACTTTCCTTTGAAAGTGCCATAAGCTACTTGCAAGCATTAGGAAGAAACTCACATGCGTTTCTCTGAAAGAGAAGCAGTCTGTTCCAACACTTCAATTCACTGTGCGAAGTGAATGGAGTGTTGCTTCACTTTCTAAATGCTGTCCTTTCAGAGAAAATCACTTTCCTTTGAAAGTGCCTTAAGCTACTTACAAGCATTCAACAGAAACTCACATGCGTTTCTCTGAAAGACAAGCAGTCTGTTCCAACACTTCAATTCACTGTGCGAAGTAAATGGAGTGTTGTTTCACTTTCTAAATTCTGTCCTTTCAGAGAAAATCACTTTCCTTTGATAGTGCCTTAAGCTACTTGCAAGCATTCACAAGAAACACTAATGCGTTTCTATGAAAGACAAGCAGTCTGTTCCAACACTTCAATTCACTGTGCGAAGTGAATGGAGTGTTGCTTCACTTTCTAAATGCTGTCCTTTCAAAGAAAATCACTTTCCTTTGAATGTGCCTTAAGCTACTTGCAAGCATTCACAAGAAACACTAATGCGTTTCTTTGAAAGACAAGCAGTCTGTTCCAACACTTCAATTCACTGTGCAAACTGAATGGAGTGTTGCTTCACTTTCTAAATGCTGTCCTTTCAGAGAAAATCACTTTCCTTTGAAAGTGCCTTAAGCTACTTACAAGCATTCAACAGAAACTCACATGCATTTCTATGAAAAAGAAGCAGTCTGTTCCAACACTTCAATTCACTGTGCGAAGTAAATGGAGTGTTCCTTCACTTTCTAAATGCTGTCCTTTCAGAGAAAATCACTTTCCTTTGAAAGTGCCTTAAGCTACTTGCAAGCATTCACAAGAAACACTAATGCGTTTCTTTGAAAGACAAGCAGTCTGTTCCAACACTTCAATTCACTGTGCGAAGTGAATGGAGTGTTGCTTCACTTTCTAAATGCTGTCCTTTCAGAGAAAATCACTTTCCTTTGAAAGTGCCTTAAGCTACTTACAAGCATTCAACAGAAACTCACATGTATTTCTCTGAAAGAGAAGCAGTCTGTTCCAACACTTCAATTCACTGTGCGAAGTGAATGGAGTGTTGCTTCACTTTCTAAATTCTGTCCTTTCAGAGAAAATCACTTTTGTTTGAAAGTGCCTTAAACTACTTTCAAGCATTCACAAAAAACCCACATGCGTTTCTCTGAAAGAGAAGCAGTCTGTTCCAACACTTCAATTCACTGTGCGAAGTAAATGGAGTGTTGCTTCACTTTCTAAATGCTGTCCTTTCAGAGAAAATCACTTTCCTTTGAAAGTGCCTTAAGCTACTTGCCAGCATTCACAAGAAACACTAATGCGTTTCTATGAAAGACAAGCAGTGTGTTCCAACACTTCAATTCACTGTGCGAAGTGAATGGAGTGTTGCTTCACTTTCTAAATGCTGTCCTTTCAGAGAAAATCACTTTCCTTTGAAAGTGCCTTAAGCTAATTGCAAGCATTAGGAAGAAACTCACATGTATTTCTCTGAAAGAGAAGCAGTCTGTTCCAACACTTCAATTCACTGTGCGAAGTAAATGGAGTGTTCCTTCACTTTCTAAATTCTGTCCTTTCAGAGAAAATCACTTTCCTTTGAAAGTGCCTTAAGCTACTTACAAGCATTCAACAGAAACTCACATGCATTTCTCTGAAAGAGAAGCAATCTGTTCCAACACTTCAATTCACTGTGCGAAGTGAATGGAGTGTTGCTCCACTTTCTAAATGCTGTCCTTTCAGAGAAAATCACTTTCCTTTGAAAGTGCCTTAAACTACTTTCAAGTATTCACAAAAAACTCACATGCGTTTTTCTGAAAGAGTAGCAGTCTGTTCCAACACTGCAATTCACTGTGCGAAGTGAATGGAGTGTTGCTTCACTTTCTAAATGCTGTCCTTTCAGAGAAAATCACTTTCCTTTGAAAGTGCCTTAAGCACCTTGCAAGCATTCACAAGAAACACTAATGCGTTTCTATGAAAGAGTAGCACTCTGTTCCAACACTTCAATTCACTGCCCGAAGGGAATGGAGTGTTGCTTCACTTTCTAAATACTGTCCTTTCAGAGAAAATCACTTTCCTTTGAAAGTGCCATAAGCTACTTGCAAGCATTAGGAAGAAACTCACATGCGTTTCTCTGAAAGAGAAGCAGTCTGTTCCAACACTTCAATTCACTGTGTGAAGTGAATGGAGTGTTGCTTCACTTTCTAAATGCTGTCCTTTCAGAGAAAATCACTTTCCTTTGAAAGTGCCTTAAGCTACTTACAAGCATTCAACAGAAACTCACATGTATTTCTCTGAAAGAGAAGCAGTCTGTTCCAACACTTCAATTCACTGTGCGAAGTAAATGGAGTGTTGTTTCACTTTCTAAATTCTGTCCTTTCAGAGAAAATCACTTTCCTTTGATAGTGCCTAAGCTACTTGCCAGCATTCACAAGAAACACTAATGCTTTTCTATGAAAGACAAGCAGTGTGTTCCAACACTTCAATTCACTGTGCGAAGTGAATGGAGTGTTGCTTCACTTTCTAAATGCTGTCCTTTCAGAGAAAATCACTTTCCTTTGAAAGTGCCTTAAGCTACTTACAAGCATTCAACAGAAACTCACATGCGTTTCTCTGAAAGAGAAGCAGTCTGTTCCAACACTTCAATTCACTGTGCGAAGTGAATGGAGTGTTGCTTCACTTTCTAAATACTGTCCTTTCAGAGAAAATCACTTTCCTTTTAAAGTGCCTTAAACTACTTTCAAGCATTCATAAAAAACTCACATGCGTTTCTCTGAAAGAGAAGCAGTCTGTTCCAACACTTCAATTCACTGTGCGAAGTAAATGGAGTGTTGCTTCACTTTCTAAATGCTGTCCTTTCAGAGAAAATCACTTTCCTTTGAAAGTGCCTTAAGCTACTTGCAAGCATTCACAAGAAACACTAATGCGTTTCTATGAAAGACAAGCAGTCGGTTCCAACACTTCAATTCACTGTGCGAAGTGAATGGAGTGTTGCTTCACTTTCTAAATGCTGTCCTTTCAGAGAAAATCACTTTCCTTTTAAAGTGCCTTAAGCTACTTGCAAGTATTAGGAAGAAACTCACATGCGATTCTCTGAAAGAGAAGCAGTCTGTTCCAACACTTCAATTCACTGTGTGAAGTGAATGGAGTGTTGCTTCACTTTCTAAATGCTGTCCTTTCAGAGAAAATCACTTTCCTTTGAAAGTGCCTTAAGCTACTTACAAGCATTCAACAGAAACTCACATGCATTTCTCTGAAAGAGAAGCAATCTGTTCCAACACTTCAATTCACTGTGCGAAGTAAATGGAGTTTTGCTTCACTTTCTAAATTCTGTCCTTTCAGAGAAAATCATTTTCCTTTGAAAGTGCCTTAAACTACTTTCAAGCATTCACAAAAAACTCACATGCGTTTTTCTGAAAGAGAAGCAGTCTGTTCCAACACTGCAATTCACTGTGCGAAGTGAATGGAGTGTTGCTTCACTTTCTAAATGCTGTCCTTTCAGAGAAAATCACTTTCCTTTGAAAGTGCCTTAAGCTACTTACAAGCATTCACCAGAAACTCACATGCGATTCTCTGAAAGAGAAGCAGTCTGTTCCAATACTTCAATTCACTGTGCAAAGTGAATGGATTGTTGCTTCACTTTCTAAATGCTGTCCTTTCAGAGAAAATCACTTTCCTTTGAAAGTGCCATAAGCTACTTGCAAGCATTAGGAAGAAACTCACATGCGTTTCTCTGAAAGAGAAGCAGTCTGTTCCAACACTTCAATTCACTGTGCGAAGTGAATGGAGTGTTGCTTCACTTTCTAAATGCTGTCCTTTCAGAGAAAATCACTTTCCTTTGAAAGTGCCTTAAGCTACTTACAAGCATTCAACAGAAACTCACATGCGTTTCTCTGAAAGACAAGCAGTCTGTTCCAACACTTCAATTCACTGTGCGAAGTGAATGGAGTTTTGCTTCACTTTCTAAATTCTGTCCTTTCAGAGAAAATCATTTTCCTTTGAAAGTGCCTTAAACTACTTTCAAGCATTCACAAAAAACTCACATGCGTTTTTCTGAAAGAGAAGCAGTCTGTTCCAACACTGCAATTCACTGTGCGAAGTGAATGGAGTGTTGCTTCACTTTCTAAATGCTGTCCTTTCAGAGAAAATCACTTTCCTTTGAAAGTGCCTTAAGCTACTTGCAAGCATTCACAAGAAACACTAATGCGTTTCTTTGAAAGACAAGCAGTCTGTTCCAACACTTCAATTCACTGTGCAAACTGAATGGAGTGTTGCTTCACTTTCTAAATGCTGTCCTTTCAGAGAAAATCACTTTCCTTTGAAAGTGCCTTAAGCTACTTGCAAGCATTAGGAAGAAACTCACATGTATTTCTCTGAAAGAGAAGCAGTCTCTTCCAACACTTCAATTCACTGTGCGAAGTGAATGGAGTGTTGCTTCACTTTCTAAATGCTGTCCTTTCAGAGAAAATCACTTTCCTTTGAAAGTGCCTTAAGCTACTTACAAGCATTCAACAGAAACTCACATGCGTTTCTCTGAAAGAGAAGCAGTCTGTTCCAACACTTCAATTCACTGTGCGAAGTGAATGGAGTGTTGCTTCACTTTCTAAATACTGTCCTTTCAGAGAAAATCACTTTCCTTTTAAAGTGCCTTAAACTACTTTCAAGCATTCATAAAAAACTCACATGCGTTTCTCTGAAAGAGAAGCAGTCTGTTCCAACACTTCAATTCACTGTGCGAAGTAAATGGAGTTTTGCTTCACTTTCTAAATGCTGTCCTTTCAGAGAAAATCACTTTCCTTTGAAAGTGCCTTAAGCTACTTGCAAGCATTCACAAGAAACACTAATGCGTTTCTATGAAAGACAAGCAGTCGGTTCCAACACTTCAATTCACTGTGCGAAGTGAATGGAGTGTTGCTTCACTTTCTAAATGCTGTCCTTTCAGAGAAAATCACTTTCCTTTGAAAGTGCCTTAAGCTACTTGCAAGTATTAGGAAGAAACTCACATGCGATTCTCTGAAAGAGAAGCAGTCTGTTCCAACACTTCAATTCACTGTGTGAAGTGAATGGAGTGTTGCTTCACTTTCTAAATGCTGTCTTTTCAGAGAAAATCACTTTCCTTTGAAAGTGCCTTAAGCTACTTACAAGCATTCAACAGAAACTCACATGCATTTCTCTGAAAGAGAAGCAATCTGTTCCAACACTTCAATTCACTGTGCGAAGTGAATGGAGTTTTGCTTCACTTTCTAAATTCTGTCCTTTCAGAGAAAATCATTTTCCTTTGAAAGTGCCTTAAACTACTTTCAAGCATTCACAAAAAACTCACATGCGTTTTTCTGAAAGAGTAGCAGTCTGTTCCAACACTGCAATTCACTGTGCGAAGTGAATCGAGTGTTGCTTCACTTTCTAAATGCTGTCCTTTCAGAGAAAATCACTTTCCTTTGAAAGTGCCTTAAGCTACTTACAAGCATTCACCAGAAACTCACATGCGATTCTCTGAAAGAGAAGCAGTCTGTTCCAATACTTCAATTCACTGTGCAAAGTGAATGGATTGTTGCTTCACTTTCTAAATGCTGTCCTTTCAGAGAAAATCACTTTCCTTTGAAAGTGCCATAAGCTACTTGCAAGCATTAGGAAGAAACTCACATGCGTTTCTCTGAAAGAGAAGCAGTCTGTTCCAACACTTCAATTCACTGTGCGAAGTGAATGGAGTGTTGCTTCACTTTCTAAATGCTGTCCTTTCAGAGAAAATCACTTTCCTTTGAAAGTGCCTTAAGCTACTTACAAGCATTCAACAGAAACTCACATGCGTTTCTCTGAAAGACAAGCAGTCTGTTCCAACACTTCAATTCACTGTGCGAAGTAAATGGAGTGTTGTTTCACTTTCTAAATTCTGTCCTTTCAGAGAAAATCACTTTCCTTTGATAGTGCCTTAAGCTACTTGCAAGCATTCACAAGAAACACTAATGCGTTTCTATGAAAGACAAGCAGTCTGTTCCAACACTTCAATTCACTGTGCGAAGTGAATGGAGTGTTGCTTCACTTTCTAAATGCTGTCCTTTCAAAGAAAATCACTTTCCTTTGAAAGTGCCTTAAGCTACTTGCAAGCATTCACAAGAAACACTAATGCGTTTCTTTGAAAGACAAGCAGTCTGTTCCAACACTTCAATTCACTGTGCAAACTGAATGGAGTGTTGCTTCACTTTCTAAATGCTGTCCTTTCAGAGAAAATCACTTTCCTTTGAAAGTGCCTTAAGCTACTTACAAGCATTCAACAGAAACTCACATGCATTTCTATGAAAAAGAAGCAGTCTGTTCCAACACTTCAATTCACTGTGCGAAGTAAATGGAGTGTTCCTTCACTTTCTAAATGCTGTCCTTTCAGAGAAAATCACTTTCCTTTGAAAGTGCCTTAAGCTACTTGCAAGCATTCACAAGAAACACTAATGCGTTTCTTTGAAAGACAAGCAGTCTGTTCCAACACTTCAATTCACTGTGCGAAGTGAATGGAGTGTTGCTTCACTTTCTAAATGCTGTCCTTTCAGAGAAAATCACTTTCCTTTGAAAGTGCCTTAAGCTACTTACAAGCATTCAACAGAAACTCACATGTATTTCTCTGAAAGAGAAGCAGTCTGTTCCAACACTTCAATTCACTGTGCGAAGTGAATGGAGTGTTGCTTCACTTTCTAAATTCTGTCATTTCAGAGAAAATCACTTTTGTTTGAAAGTGCCTTAAACTACTTTCAAGCATTCATAAAAAACTCACATGCGTTTCTCTGAAAGAGAAGCAGTCTGTTCTAACACTTCAATTCACTGTGCGAAATAAATGGAGTGTTGCTTCACTTTCTAAATGCTGTCCTTTCAGAGAAAATCACTTTCCTTTGAAAGTGCCTTAAGCTACATGCCAGCATTCACAAGAAACACTAATGCTTTTCTATGAAAGACAAGCAGTGTGTTCCAACACTTCAATTCACTGTGCGAAGTGAATGGAGTGTTGCTTCACTTTCTAAATGCTGTCCTTTCAGAGAAAATCACTTTCCTTTTAAAGTGCCTTAAACTACTTTCAAGCATTCATAAAAAACTCACATGCGTTTCTCTGAAAGAGAAGCAGTCTGTTCCAACACTTCAATTCACTGTGCAAACTGAATGGAGTGTTGCTTCACTTTCTAAATGCTGTCCTTTCAGAGAAAATCACTTTCCTTTGAAAGTGCCTTAAGCTACTTGCAAGCATTCACAAGAAACACTAATGCGTTTCTATGAAAGACAAGCAGTCGGTTCCAACACTTCAATTCACTGTGCGAAGTGAATGGAGTGTTGCTTCACTTTCTAAATGCTGTCCTTTCAGAGAAAATCACTTTCCTTTTAAAGTGCCTTAAGCTACTTGCAAGTATTAGGAAGAAACTCACATGCGTTTCTCTGAAAGACAAGCAGTCTGTTCCAACACTTCAATTCACTGTGTGAAGTGAATGGAGTGTTGCTTCACTTTCTAAATGCTGTCCTTTCAGAGAAAATCACTTTCCTTTGAAAGTGCCTTAAGCTACTTACAAGCATTCAACAGAAACTCACATGCATTTCTCTGAAAGAGAAGCAATCTGTTCCAACACTTCAATTCACTGTGCGAAGTGAATGGAGTGTTGCTTCACTTTCTAAATTCTGTCCTTTCAGAGAAAATCACTTTCCTTTGAAAGTGCCTTAAACTACTTTCAAGCATTCACAAAACACTCACATGCGTTTTTCTGAAAGAGTAGCAGTCTGTTCCAACACTGCAATTCACTGTGCGAAGTGAATGGAGTGTTGCTTCACTTTCTAAATGCTGTCCTTTCAGAGAAAATCACTTTCCTTTGAAAGTGCCTTAAGCTACTTACAAGCATTCACCAGAAACTCACATGCGATTCTCTGAAAGAGAAGCAGTCTGTTCCAATACTTCAATTCACTGTGCAAAGTGAATGGATTGTTGCTTCACTTTCTAAATGCTGTCCTTTCAGAGAAAATCACTTTCCTTTGAAAGTGCCATAAGCTACTTGCAAGCATTAGGAAGAAACTCACATGCGTTTCTCTGAAAGAGAAGCAGTCTGTTCCAACACTTCAATTCACTGTGCGAAGTAAATGGAGTGTTGCTTCACTTTCTAAATGCTGTCCTTTCAGAGAAAATCACTTTCCTTTGAAAGTGCCTTAAGCTACTTACAAGCATTCAACAGAAACTCACATGCGTTTCTCTGAAAGACAAGCAGTCTGTTCCAACACTTCAATTCACTGTGCGAAGTAAATGGAGTGTTGTTTCATTTTCTAAATTCTGTCCTTTCAGAGAAAATCACTTTCCTTTGATAGTGCCTTAAGCTACTTGCAAGCATTCACAAGAAACACTAATGCGTTTCTATGAAAGACAAGCAGTCTGTTCCAACACTTCAATTCACTGTGCGAAGTGAATGGAGTGTTGCTTCACTTTCTAAATGCTGTCCTTTCAGAGAAAATCACTTTCCTTTGAAAGTGCCTTAAGCTACTTGCAAGCATTCACAAGAAACACTAATGCGTTTCTTTGAAAGACAAGCAGTCTGTTCCAACACTTCAATTCACTGTGCAAACTGAATGGAGTGTTGCTTCACTTTCTAAATGCTGTCCTTTCAGAGAAAATCACTTTCCTTTGAAAGTGCCTTAAGCTACTTACAAGCATTCAACAGAAACTCACATGCATTTCTCTGAAAAAGAAGCAGTCTGTTCCAACAATTCAATTCACTGTGCGAAGTAAATGGAGTGTTCCTTCACTTTCTAAATGCTGTCCTTTCAGAGAAAATCACTTTCCTTTGAAAGTGCCTTAAGCTACTTGCAAGCATTCACAAGAAACACTTATGCGTTTCTTTGAAAGACAAGCAGTCTGTTCCAACACTTCAATTCACTGTGCGAAGTGAATGGAGTGTTGCTTCACTTTCTAAATGCTGTCCTTTCAGAGAAAATCACTTTCCTTTGAAAGTGCCTTAAGCTACTTACAAGCATTCAACAGAAACTCACATGTATTTCTCTGAAAGAGAAGCAGTCTGTTCCAACACTTCAATTCACTGTGCGAAGTGAATGGAGTGTTGCTTCACTTTCTCAATGCTGTCCTTTCAGAGAAAATCACTTTCCTTTTAAAGTGCCTTAAACTACTTTCAAGCATTCATAAAAAACTCACATGCGTTTCTCTGAAAGAGAAGCAGTCTGTTCCAACACTTCAATTCACTGTGCGAAGTGAATGGAGTGTTGCTTCACTTTCTAAATGCTGTCCTTTCAGAGAAAATCACTTTCCTTTGAAAGTGCCTTAAGCTACTTGCAAGCATTCACAAGAAACACTAATGCGTTTCTCTGAAAGAGAAGCAGTCTGTTCCAACACTTCAATTCACTGTGCGAAGTAAATGGAGTGTTGTTTCACTTTCTAAATTCTGTCCTTTCAGAGAAAATCACTTTCCTTTGATAGTGCCTTAAGCTACTTGCAAGCATTCACAAGAAACACTAATGCGTTTCTATGAAAGACAAGCAGTCTGTTCCAACACTTCAATTCACTGTGCGAAGTGAATGGAGTGTTGCTTCACTTTCTAAATGCTGTCCTTTCAGAGAAAATCACTTTCCTTTGAAAGTGCCTTAAGCTACATGCCAGCATTCACAAGAAACACTAATGCTTTTCTATGAAAGACAAGCAGTGTGTTCCAACACTTCAATTCACTGTGCGAAGTGAATGGAGTGTTGCTTCACTTTCTATATGCTGTCCTTTCAGAGAAAATCACTTTCCTTTGAAAGTGCCTTAAGCTACTTGCAAGCATTAGGAAGAAACTCACATGTATTTCTCTGAAAGAGAAGCAGTCTGTTCCAACACTTCAATTCACTGTGCGAAGTGAATGGAGTGTTGCTTCACTTTCTAAATGCTGTCCTTTCAGAGAAAATCACTTTCCTTTGAAAGTGCCTTAAGCTACTTACAAGCATTCAACAGAAACTCACATGCGTTTCTCTGAAAGAGAAGCAGTCTGTTCCAACACTTCAATTCACTGTGCGAAGTGAATGGAGTGTTGCTTCACTTTCTAAATGCTGTCCTTTCAGAGAAAATCACTTTCCTTTGAAAGTGCCTTAAGCTACTTACAAGCATTCAACAGAAACTCACATGCGTTTCTCTGAAAGACAAGCAGTCTGTTCCAACACTTCAATTCACTGTGCGAAGTAAATGGAGTGTTGTTTCATTTTCTAAATTCTGTCCTTTCAGAGAAAATCACTTTCCTTTGATAGTGCCTTAAGCTACTTGCAAGCATTCACAAGAAACACTAATGCGTTTCTATGAAAGACAAGCAGTCTGTTCCAACACTTCAATTCACTGTGCGAAGTGAATGGAGTGTTGCTTCACTTTCTAAATGCTGTCCTTTCAGAGAAAATCACTTTCCTTTGAAAGTGCCTTAAGCTACTTGCAAGCATTCACAAGAAACACTAATGCGTTTCTTTGAAAGACAAGCAGTCTGTTCCAACACTTCAATTCACTGTGCAAACTGAATGGAGTGTTGCTTCACTTTCTAAATGCTGTCCTTTCAGAGAAAATCACTTTCCTTTGAAAGTGCCTTAAGCTACTTACAAGCATTCAACAGAAACTCACATGCATTTCTATGAAAAAGAAGCAGTCTGTTCCAACACTTCAATTCACTGTGCGAAGTAAATGGAGTGTTCCTTCACTTTCTAAATGCTGTCCTTTCAGAGAAAATCACTTTCCTTTGAAAGTGCCTTAAGCTACTTGCAAGCATTCACAAGAAACACTAATGCGTTTCTTTGAAAGACAAGCAGTCTGTTCCAACACTTCAATTCACTGTGCGAAGTGAATGGAGTGTTGCTTCACTTTCTAAATGCTGTCCTTTCAGAGAAAATCACTTTCCTTTGAAAGTGCCTTAAGCTACTTACAAGCATTCAACAGAAACTCACATGTATTTCTCTGAAAGAGAAGCAGTCTGTTCCAACACTTCAATTCACTGTGCGAAGTGAATGGAGTGTTGCTTCACTTTCTAAATTCTGTCATTTCAGAGAAAATCACTTTTGTTTGAAAGTGCCTTAAACTACTTTCAAGCATTCATAAAAAACTCACATGCGTTTCTCTGAAAGAGAAGCAGTCTGTTCTAACACTTCAATTCACTGTGCGAAATAAATGGAGTGTTGCTTCACTTTCTAAATGCTGTCCTTTCAGAGAAAATCACTTTCCTTTGAAAGTGCCTTAAGCTACATGCCAGCATTCACAAGAAACACTAATGCTTTTCTATGAAAGACAAGCAGTGTGTTCCAACACTTCAATTCACTGTGCGAAGTGAATGGAGTGTTGCTTCACTTTCTAAATGCTGTCCTTTCAGAGAAAATCACTTTCCTTTTAAAGTGCCTTAAACTACTTTCAAGCATTCATAAAAAACTCACATGCGTTTCTCTGAAAGAGAAGCAGTCTGTTCCAACACTTCAATTCACTGTGCAAACTGAATGGAGTGTTGCTTCACTTTCTAAATGCTGTCCTTTCAGAGAAAATCACTTTCCTTTGAAAGTGCCTTAAGCTACTTGCAAGCATTCACAAGAAACACTAATGCGTTTCTATGAAAGACAAGCAGTCGGTTCCAACACTTCAATTCACTGTGCGAAGTGAATGGAGTGTTGCTTCACTTTCTAAATGCTGTCCTTTCAGAGAAAATCACTTTCCTTTTAAAGTGCCTTAAGCTACTTGCAAGTATTAGGAAGAAACTCACATGCGTTTCTCTGAAAGACAAGCAGTCTGTTCCAACACTTCAATTCACTGTGTGAAGTGAATGGAGTGTTGCTTCACTTTCTAAATGCTGTCCTTTCAGAGAAAATCACTTTCCTTTGAAAGTGCCTTAAGCTACTTACAAGCATTCAACAGAAACTCACATGCATTTCTCTGAAAGAGAAGCAATCTGTTCCAACACTTCAATTCACTGTGCGAAGTGAATGGAGTGTTGCTTCACTTTCTAAATTCTGTCCTTTCAGAGAAAATCACTTTCCTTTGAAAGTGCCTTAAACTACTTTCAAGCATTCACAAAACACTCACATGCGTTTTTCTGAAAGAGTAGCAGTCTGTTCCAACACTGCAATTCACTGTGCGAAGTGAATGGAGTGTTGCTTCACTTTCTAAATGCTGTCCTTTCAGAGAAAATCACTTTCCTTTGAAAGTGCCTTAAGCTACTTACAAGCATTCACCAGAAACTCACATGCGATTCTCTGAAAGAGAAGCAGTCTGTTCCAATACTTCAATTCACTGTGCAAAGTGAATGGATTGTTGCTTCACTTTCTAAATGCTGTCCTTTCAGAGAAAATCACTTTCCTTTGAAAGTGCCATAAGCTACTTGCAAGCATTAGGAAGAAACTCACATGCGTTTCTCTGAAAGAGAAGCAGTCTGTTCCAACACTTCAATTCACTGTGCGAAGTAAATGGAGTGTTGCTTCACTTTCTAAATGCTGTCCTTTCAGAGAAAATCACTTTCCTTTGAAAGTGCCTTAAGCTACTTACAAGCATTCAACAGAAACTCACATGCGTTTCTCTGAAAGACAAGCAGTCTGTTCCAACACTTCAATTCACTGTGCGAAGTAAATGGAGTGTTGTTTCATTTTCTAAATTCTGTCCTTTCAGAGAAAATCACTTTCCTTTGATAGTGCCTTAAGCTACTTGCAAGCATTCACAAGAAACACTAATGCGTTTCTATGAAAGACAAGCAGTCTGTTCCAACACTTCAATTCACTGTGCGAAGTGAATGGAGTGTTGCTTCACTTTCTAAATGCTGTCCTTTCAGAGAAAATCACTTTCCTTTGAAAGTGCCTTAAGCTACTTGCAAGCATTCACAAGAAACACTAATGCGTTTCTTTGAAAGACAAGCAGTCTGTTCCAACACTTCAATTCACTGTGCAAACTGAATGGAGTGTTGCTTCACTTTCTAAATGCTGTCCTTTCAGAGAAAATCACTTTCCTTTGAAAGTGCCTTAAGCTACTTACAAGCATTCAACAGAAACTCACATGCATTTCTCTGAAAAAGAAGCAGTCTGTTCCAACAATTCAATTCACTGTGCGAAGTAAATGGAGTGTTCCTTCACTTTCTAAATGCTGTCCTTTCAGAGAAAATCACTTTCCTTTGAAAGTGCCTTAAGCTACTTGCAAGCATTCACAAGAAACACTTATGCGTTTCTTTGAAAGACAAGCAGTCTGTTCCAACACTTCAATTCACTGTGCGAAGTGAATGGAGTGTTGCTTCACTTTCTAAATGCTGTCCTTTCAGAGAAAATCACTTTCCTTTGAAAGTGCCTTAAGCTACTTACAAGCATTCAACAGAAACTCACATGTATTTCTCTGAAAGAGAAGCAGTCTGTTCCAACACTTCAATTCACTGTGCGAAGTGAATGGAGTGTTGCTTCACTTTCTCAATGCTGTCCTTTCAGAGAAAATCACTTTCCTTTTAAAGTGCCTTAAACTACTTTCAAGCATTCATAAAAAACTCACATGCGTTTCTCTGAAAGAGAAGCAGTCTGTTCCAACACTTCAATTCACTGTGCGAAGTGAATGGAGTGTTGCTTCACTTTCTAAATGCTGTCCTTTCAGAGAAAATCACTTTCCTTTGAAAGTGCCTTAAGCTACTTGCAAGCATTCACAAGAAACACTAATGCGTTTCTCTGAAAGAGAAGCAGTCTGTTCCAACACTTCAATTCACTGTGCGAAGTAAATGGAGTGTTGTTTCACTTTCTAAATTCTGTCCTTTCAGAGAAAATCACTTTCCTTTGATAGTGCCTTAAGCTACTTGCAAGCATTCACAAGAAACACTAATGCGTTTCTATGAAAGACAAGCAGTCTGTTCCAACACTTCAATTCACTGTGCGAAGTGAATGGAGTGTTGCTTCACTTTCTAAATGCTGTCCTTTCAGAGAAAATCACTTTCCTTTGAAAGTGCCTTAAGCTACATGCCAGCATTCACAAGAAACACTAATGCTTTTCTATGAAAGACAAGCAGTGTGTTCCAACACTTCAATTCACTGTGCGAAGTGAATGGAGTGTTGCTTCACTTTCTATATGCTGTCCTTTCAGAGAAAATCACTTTCCTTTGAAAGTGCCTTAAGCTACTTGCAAGCATTAGGAAGAAACTCACATGTATTTCTCTGAAAGAGAAGCAGTCTGTTCCAACACTTCAATTCACTGTGCGAAGTGAATGGAGTGTTGCTTCACTTTCTAAATGCTGTCCTTTCAGAGAAAATCACTTTCCTTTGAAAGTGCCTTAAGCTACTTACAAGCATTCAACAGAAACTCACATGCGTTTCTCTGAAAGAGAAGCAGTCTGTTCCAACACTTCAATTCACTGTGCGAAGTGAATGGAGTGTTGCTTCACTTTCTAAATGCTGTCCTTTCAGAGAAAATCACTTTCCTTTGAAAGTGCCTTAAGCTACTTACAAGCATTCAACAGAAACTCACATGCGTTTCTCTGAAAGACAAGCAGTCTGTTCCAACACTTCAATTCACTGTGCGAAGTAAATGGAGTGTTGTTTCACTTTCTAAATTCTGTCCTTTCAGAGAAAATCACTTTCCTTTGATAGTGCCTTAAGCTACTTGCAAGCATTCACAAGAAACACTAATGCGTTTCTATGAAAGACAAGCAGTCTGTTCCAACACTTCAATTCACTGTGCGAAGTGAATGGAGTGTTGCTTCACTTTCTAAATGCTGTCCTTTCAAAGAAAATCACTTTCCTTTGAAAGTGCCTTAAGCTACTTGCAAGCATTCACAAGAAACACTAATGCGTTTCTTTGAAAGACAAGCAGTCTGTTCCAACACTTCAATTCACTGTGCAAACTGAATGGAGTGTTGCTTCACTTTCTAAATGCTGTCCTTTCAGAGAAAATCACTTTCCTTTGAAAGTGCCTTAAGCTACTTACAAGCATTCAACAGAAACTCACATGCATTTCTATGAAAAAGAAGCAGTCTGTTCCAACACTTCAATTCACTGTGCGAAGTAAATGGAGTGTTCCTTCACTTTCTAAATGCTGTCCTTTCAGAGAAAATCACTTTCCTTTGAAAGTGCCTTAAGCTACTTGCAAGCATTCACAAGAAACACTAATGCGTTTCTTTGAAAGACAAGCAGTCTGTTCCAACACTTCAATTCACTGTGCGAAGTGAATGGAGTGTTGCTTCACTTTCTAAATGCTGTCCTTTCAGAGAAAATCACTTTCCTTTGAAAGTGCCTTAAGCTACTTACAAGCATTCAACAGAAACTCACATGTATTTCTCTGAAAGAGAAGCAGTCTGTTCCAACACTTCAATTCACTGTGCGAAGTGAATGGAGTGTTGCTTCACTTTCTAAATTCTGTCATTTCAGAGAAAATCACTTTTGTTTGAAAGTGCCTTAAACTACTTTCAAGCATTCATAAAAAACTCACATGCGTTTCTCTGAAAGAGAAGCAGTCTGTTCTAACACTTCAATTCACTGTGCGAAATAAATGGAGTGTTGCTTCACTTTCTAAATGCTGTCCTTTCAGAGAAAATCACTTTCCTTTGAAAGTGCCTTAAGCTACATGCCAGCATTCACAAGAAACACTAATGCTTTTCTATGAAAGACAAGCAGTGTGTTCCAACACTTCAATTCACTGTGCGAAGTGAATGGAGTGTTGCTTCACTTTCTAAATGCTGTCCTTTCAGAGAAAATCACTTTCCTTTTAAAGTGCCTTAAACTACTTTCAAGCATTCATAAAAAACTCACATGCGTTTCTCTGAAAGAGAAGCAGTCTGTTCCAACACTTCAATTCACTGTGCAAACTGAATGGAGTGTTGCTTCACTTTCTAAATGCTGTCCTTTCAGAGAAAATCACTTTCCTTTGAAAGTGCCTTAAGCTACTTGCAAGCATTCACAAGAAACACTAATGCGTTTCTATGAAAGACAAGCAGTCGGTTCCAACACTTCAATTCACTGTGCGAAGTGAATGGAGTGTTGCTTCACTTTCTAAATGCTGTCCTTTCAGAGAAAATCACTTTCCTTTTAAAGTGCCTTAAGCTACTTGCAAGTATTAGGAAGAAACTCACATGCGTTTCTCTGAAAGACAAGCAGTCTGTTCCAACACTTCAATTCACTGTGTGAAGTGAATGGAGTGTTGCTTCACTTTCTAAATGCTGTCCTTTCAGAGAAAATCACTTTCCTTTGAAAGTGCCTTAAGCTACTTACAAGCATTCAACAGAAACTCACATGCATTTCTCTGAAAGAGAAGCAATCTGTTCCAACACTTCAATTCACTGTGCGAAGTGAATGGAGTGTTGCTTCACTTTCTAAATTCTGTCCTTTCAGAGAAAATCACTTTCCTTTGAAAGTGCCTTAAACTACTTTCAAGCATTCACAAAACACTCACATGCGTTTTTCTGAAAGAGTAGCAGTCTGTTCCAACACTTCAATTCACTGTGCGAAGTGAATGGAGTGTTGCTTCACTTTCTAAATGCTGTCCTTTCAGAGAAAATCACTTTCCTTTGAAAGTGCCTTAAGCTACTTACAAGCATTCACCAGAAACTCACATGCGATTCTCTGAAAGAGAAGCAGTCTGTTCCAATACTTCAATTCACTGTGCAAAGTGAATGGATTGTTGCTTCACTTTCTAAATGCTGTCCTTTCAGAGAAAATCACTTTCCTTTGAAAGTGCCATAAGCTACTTGCAAGCATTAGGAAGAAACTCACATGCGTTTCTCTGAAAGAGAAGCAGTCTGTTCCAACACTTCAATTCACTGTGCGAAGTAAATGGAGTGTTGCTTCACTTTCTAAATGCTGTCCTTTCAGAGAAAATCACTTTCCTTTGAAAGTGCCTTAAGCTACTTACAAGCATTCAACAGAAACTCACATGCGTTTCTCTGAAAGACAAGCAGTCTGTTCCAACACTTCAATTCACTGTGCGAAGTAAATGGAGTGTTGTTTCATTTTCTAAATTCTGTCCTTTCAGAGAAAATCACTTTCCTTTGATAGTGCCTTAAGCTACTTGCAAGCATTCACAAGAAACACTAATGCGTTTCTATGAAAGACAAGCAGTCTTTTCCAACACTTCAATTCACTGTGCGAAGTGAATGGAGTGTTGCTTCACTTTCTAAATGCTGTCCTTTCAGAGAAAATCACTTTCCTTTGAAAGTGCCTTAAGCTACTTGCAAGCATTCACAAGAAACACTAATGCGTTTCTTTGAAAGACAAGCAGTCTGTTCCAACACTTCAATTCACTGTGCAAACTGAATGGAGTGTTGCTTCACTTTCTAAATGCTGTCCTTTCAGAGAAAATCACTTTCCTTTGAAAGTGCCTTAAGCTACTTACAAGCATTCAACAGAAACTCACATGCATTTCTCTGAAAAAGAAGCAGTCTGTTCCAACAATTCAATTCACTGTGCGAAGTAAATGGAGTGTTCCTTCACTTTCTAAATGCTGTCCTTTCAGAGAAAATCACTTTCCTTTGAAAGTGCCTTAAGCTACTTGCAAGCATTCACAAGAAACACTTATGCGTTTCTTTGAAAGACAAGCAGTCTGTTCCAACACTTCAATTCACTGTGCGAAGTGAATGGAGTGTTGCTTCACTTTCTAAATGCTGTCCTTTCAGAGAAAATCACTTTCCTTTGAAAGTGCCTTAAGCTACTTACAAGCATTCAACAGAAACTCACATGTATTTCTCTGAAAGAGAAGCAGTCTGTTCCAACACTTCAATTCACTGTGCGAAGTGAATGGAGTGTTGCTTCACTTTCTCAATGCTGTCCTTTCAGAGAAAATCACTTTCCTTTTAAAGTGCCTTAAACTACTTTCAAGCATTCATAAAAAACTCACATGCGTTTCTCTGAAAGAGAAGCAGTCTGTTCCAACACTTCAATTCACTGTGCGAAGTGAATGGAGTGTTGCTTCACTTTCTAAATGCTGTCCTTTCAGAGAAAATCACTTTCCTTTGAAAGTGCCTTAAGCTACTTGCAAGCATTCACAAGAAACACTAATGCGTTTCTCTGAAAGAGAAGCAGTCTGTTCCAACACTTCAATTCACTGTGCGAAGTAAATGGAGTGTTGTTTCACTTTCTAAATTCTGTCCTTTCAGAGAAAATCACTTTCCTTTGATAGTGCCTTAAGCTACTTGCAAGCATTCACAAGAAACACTAATGCGTTTCTATGAAAGACAAGCAGTCTGTTCCAACACTTCAATTCACTGTGCGAAGTGAATGGAGTGTTGCTTCACTTTCTAAATGCTGTCCTTTCAGAGAAAATCACTTTCCTTTGAAAGTGCCTTAAGCTACATGCCAGCATTCACAAGAAACACTAATGCTTTTCTATGAAAGACAAGCAGTGTGTTCCAACACTTCAATTCACTGTGCGAAGTGAATGGAGTGTTGCTTCACTTTCTATATGCTGTCCTTTCAGAGAAAATCACTTTCCTTTGAAAGTGCCTTAAGCTACTTGCAAGCATTAGGAAGAAACTCACATGTATTTCTCTGAAAGAGAAGCAGTCTGTTCCAACACTTCAATTCACTGTGCGAAGTGAATGGAGTGTTGCTTCACTTTCTAAATGCTGTCCTTTCAGAGAAAATCACTTTCCTTTGAAAGTGCCTTAAGCTACTTACAAGCATTCAACAGAAACTCACATGCGTTTCTCTGAAAGAGAAGCAGTCTGTTCCAACACTTCAATTCACTGTGCGAAGTGAATGGAGTGTTGCTTCACTTTCTAAATACTGTCCTTTCAGAGAAAATCACTTTCCTTTTAAAGTGCCTTAAACTACTTTCAAGCATTCATAAAAAACTCACATGCGTTTCTCTGAAAGAGAAGCAGTCTGTTCCAAAACTTCAATTCACTGTGCAAACTGAATGGAGTGTTGCTTCACTTTCTAAATGCTGTCCTTTCAGAGAAAATCACTTTCCTTTGAAAGTGCCTTAAGCTACTTGCAAGCATTCACAAGAAACACTAATGCGTTTCTATGAAAGACAAGCAGTCGGTTCCAACACTTCAATTCACTGTGCGAAGTGAATGGAGTGTTGCTTCACTTTCTAAATGCTGTCCTTTCAGAGAAAATCACTTTCCTTTTAAAGTGCCTTAAGCTACTTGCAAGTATTAGGAAGAAACTCACATGCGTTTCTCTGAAAGACAAGCAGTCTGTTCCAACACTTCAATTCACTGTGTGAAGTGAATGGAGTGTTGCTTCACTTTCTAAATGCTGTCCTTTCAGAGAAAATCACTTTCCTTTGAAAGTGCCTTAAGCTACTTACAAGCATTCAACAGAAACTCACATGCATTTCTCTGAAAGAGAAGCAATCTGTTCCAACACTTCAATTCACTGTGCGAAGTGAATGGAGTGTTGCTTCACTTTCTAAATTCTGTCCTTTCAGAGAAAATCACTTTCCTTTGAAAGTGCCTTAAACTACTTTCAAGCATTCACAAAACACTCACATGTGTTTTTCTGAAAGAGTAGCAGTCTGTTCCAACACTGCAATTCACTGTGCGAAGTGAATGGAGTGTTGCTTCACTTTCTAAATGCTGTCCTTTCAGAGAAAATCACTTTCCTTTGAAAGTGCCTTAAGCTACTTACAAGCATTCACCAGAAACTCACATGCGATTCTCTGAAAGAGAAGCAGTCTGTTCCAATACTTCAATTCACTGTGCAAAGTGAATGGATTGTTGCTTCACTTTCTAAATGCTGTCCTTTGAGAGAAAATCACTTTCCTTTGAAAGTGCCATAAGCTACTTGCAAGCATTAGGAAGAAACTCACATGCGTTTCTCTGAAAGAGAAGCAGTCTGTTCCAACACTTCAATTCACTGTGCGAAGTAAATGGAGTGTTGTTTCACTTTCTAAATTCTGTCCTTTCAGAGAAAATCACTTTCCTTTGATAGTGCCTTAAGCTACTTGCAAGCATTCACAAGAAACACTAATGCGTTTCTATGAAAGACAAGCAGTCTGTTCCAACACTTCAATTCACTGTGCGAAGTGAATGGAGTGTTGCTTCACTTTCTAAATGCTGTCCTTTCAGAGAAAATCACTTTCCTTTGAAAGTGCCTTAAGCTACTTGCAAGCATTCACAAGAAACACTAATGCGTTTCTTTGAAAGACAAGCAGTCTGTTCCAACACTTCAATTCACTGTGCAAACTGAATGGAGTGTTGCTTCACTTTCTAAATGCTGTCCTTTCAGAGAAAATCACTTTCCTTTGAAAGTGCCTTAAGCTACTTACAAGCATTCAACAGAAACTCACATGCATTTCTCTGAAAAAGAAGCAGTCTGTTCCAACAATTCAATTCACTGTGCGAAGTAAATGGAGTGTTCCTTCACTTTCTAAATGCTGTCCTTTCAGAGAAAATCACTTTCCTTTGAAAGTGCCTTAAGCTACTTGCAAGCATTCACAAGAAACACTTATGCGTTTCTTTGAAAGACAAGCAGTCTGTTCCAACACTTCAATTCACTGTGCGAAGTGAATGGAGTGTTGCTTCACTTTCTAAATGCTGTCCTTTCAGAGAAAATCACTTTCCTTTGAAAGTGCCTTAAGCTACTTACAAGCATTCAACAGAAACTCACATGTATTTCTCTGAAAGAGAAGCAGTCTGTTCCAACACTTCAATTCACTGTGCGAAGTGAATGGAGTGTTGCTTCACTTTCTCAATGCTGTCCTTTCAGAGAAAATCACTTTCCTTTTAAAGTGCCTTAAACTACTTTCAAGCATTCATAAAAAACTCACATGCGTTTCTCTGAAAGAGAAGCAGTCTGTTCCAACACTTCAATTCACTGTGCGAAGTGAATGGAGTGTTGCTTCACTTTCTAAATGCTGTCCTTTCAGAGAAAATCACTTTCCTTTGAAAGTGCCTTAAGCTACTTGCAAGCATTCACAAGAAACACTAATGCGTTTCTCTGAAAGAGAAGCAGTCTGTTCCAACACTTCAATTCACTGTGCGAAGTAAATGGAGTGTTGTTTCACTTTCTAAATTCTGTCCTTTCAGAGAAAATCACTTTCCTTTGATAGTGCCTTAAGCTACTTGCAAGCATTCACAAGAAACACTAATGCGTTTCTATGAAAGACAAGCAGTCTGTTCCAACACTTCAATTCACTGTGCGAAGTGAATGGAGTGTTGCTTCACTTTCTAAATGCTGTCCTTTCAGAGAAAATCACTTTCCTTTGAAAGTGCCTTAAGCTACTTGCAAGCATTCACAAGAAACACTAATGCGTTTCTTTGAAAGACAAGCAGTCTGTTCCAACACTTCAATTCACTGTGCAAACTGAATGGAGTGTTGCTTCACTTTCTAAATGCTGTCCTTTCAGAGAAAATCACTTTCCTTTGAACGTGCCTTAAGCTACTTACAAGCATTCAACAGAAACTCACATGCATTTCTATGAAAAAGAAGCAGTCTGTTCCAACACTTCAATTCACTGTGCGAAGTAAATGGAGTGTTCCTTCACTTTCTAAATGCTGTCCTTTCAGAGAAAATCACTTTCCTTTGAAAGTGCCTTAAGCTACTTGCAAGCATTCACAAGAAACACTAATGCGTTTCTTTGAAAGACAAGCAGTCTGTTCCAACACTTCAATTCACTGTGCGAATTGAATGGAGTGTTGCTTCACTTTCTAAATGCTGTCCTTTCAGAGAAAATCACTTTCCTTTGAAAGTGCCTTAAGCTACTTACAAGCATTCAACAGAAACTCACATGTATTTCTCTGAAAGAGAAGCAGTCTGTTCCAACACTTCAATTCACTGTGCGAAGTGAATGGAGTGTTGCTTCACTTTCTTAATTCTGTCATTTCAGAGAAAATCACTTTTGTTTGAAAGTGCCTTAAACTACTTTCAAGCATTCATAAAAAACTCACATGCGTTTCTCTGAAAGAGAAGCAGTCTGTTCTAACACTTCAATTCACTGTGCGAAATAAATGGAGTGTTGCTTCACTTTCTAAATGCTGTCCTTTCAGAGAAAATCACTTTCCTTTGAAAGTGCCTTAAGCTACATGCCAGCATTCACAAGAAACACTAATGCTTTTCTATGAAAGACAAGCAGTGTGTTCCAACACTTCAATTCACTGTGCGAAGTGAATGGAGTGTTGCTTCACTTTCTAAATGCTGTCCTTTCAGAGAAAATCACTTTCCTTTGAAAGTGCCTTAAGCTACTTGCAAGCATTAGGAAGAAACTCACATGTATTTCTCTGAAAGAGAAGCAGTCTGTTCCAACACTTCAATTCACTGTGCGAAGTGAATGGAGTGTTGCTTCACTTTCTAAATGCTGTCCTTTCAGAGAAAATCACTTTCCTTTGAAAGTGCCTTAAGCTACTTACAAGCATTCAACAGAAACTCACATGCGTTTCTCTGAAAGAGAAGCAGTCTGTTCCAACACTTCAATTCACTGTGCGAAGTGAATGGAGTGTTGCTTCACTTTCTAAATACTGTCCTTTCAGAGAAAATCACTTTCCTTTTAAAGTGCCTTAAACTACTTTCAAGCATTCATAAAAAACTCACATGCGTTTCTCTGAAAGAGAAGCAGTCTGTTCCAACACTTCAATTCACTGTGCAAACTGAATGGAGTGTTGCTTCACTTTCTAAATGCTGTCCTTTCAGAGAAAATCACTTTCCTTTGAAAGTGCCTTAAGCTACTTGCAAGCATTCACAAGAAACACTAATGCGTTTCTATGAAAGACAAGCAGTCGGTTCCAACACTTCAATTCACTGTGCGAAGTGAATGGAGTGTTGCTTCACTTTCTAAATGCTGTCCTTTCAGAGAAAATCACTTTCCTTTGAAAGTGCCTTAAGCTACTTGCAAGTATTAGGAAGAAACTCACATGCGTTTCTCTGAAAGAGAAGCAGTCTGTTCCAACACTTCAATTCACTGTGCGAAGTGAATGGAGTGTTGCTTCACTTTCTAAATGCTGTCCTTTCAGAGAAAATCACTTTCCTTTGAAAGTGCCTTAAGCTACTTACAAGCATTCAACAGAAACTCACATGTATTTCTCTGAAAGAGAAGCAGTCTGTTCCAACACTTCAATTCACTGTGCGAAGTAAATGGAGTGTTGTTTCACTTTCTAAATTCTGTCCTTTCAGAGAAAATCACTTTCCTTTGATAGTGCCTTAAGCTACTTGCAAGCATTCACAAGAAACACTAATGCGTTTCTATGAAAGACAAGCAGTCTGTTCCAACACTTCAATTCACTGTGCGAAGTGAATGGAGTGTTGCTTCACTTTCTAAATGCTGTCCTTTCAGAGAAAATCACTTTCCTTTGAAAGTGCCTTAAGCTACTTGCAAGCATTCACAAGAAACACTAATGCGTTTCTTTGAAAGACAAGCAGTCTGTTCCAAAACTTCAATTCACTGTGCAAAGTGAATGGAGTGTTGCTTCACTTTCTAAATGCTGTCCTTTCAGAGAAAATCACTTTCCTTTGAAAGTGCCTTAAGCTACTTACAAGCATTCAAAAGAAACTCATGTGCATTTCTCTGAAAGAGAAGCAGTCTGTTCCAACACTTCAATTCACTGTGCGAAGTGAATGGAGTGTTGCTTCACTTTCTAAATTCTGTCATTTCAGAGAAAATCACTTTCCTTTGAAAGTGCCTTAAACTACTTTCAAGCATTCATAAAAAACCCACATGCGTTTCTCTGAAAGAGAAGCAGTCTGTTCCAACACTTCAATTAACTGTGCGAAGTAAATGGAGTGTTGCTTCACTTTCTAAATGCTGTCCTTTCAGAGAAAATCACTTTCCTTTGAAAGTGCCTTAAGCTACTTGCCAGCATTCACAAGAAACACTAATGCGTTTCTATGAAAGACAAACAGTGTGTTCCAACACTTCAATTCACTGTGCGAATTGAATGGAGTGTTGCTTCACTTTCTAAATGCTGTCCTTTCAGAGAAAATCACTTTCCTTTGAAAGTGCCTTAAGCTACTTGCAAACATTAGGAAGAAACTCACATGTATTTCTCTGAAAGAGAAGCAGTCTGTTCCAACACTTCAATTCACTGTGCGAAGTGAATGGAGTGTTGTTTCACTTTCTAAATTCTGTCCTTTCAGAGAAAATCACTTTCCTTTGAAAGTGCCTTAAGCTACTTACAAGCATTCAACAGAAACTCACATGCGTTTCTCTGAAAGAGAAGCAGTCTGTTCCAACACTTCAATTCACTGTGCGAAGTGAATGGAGTGTTGCTTCACTTTCTAAATACTGTCCTTTCAGAGAAAATCACTTTCCTTTTAAAGTGCCTTAAACTACTTTCAAGCATTCATAAAAAACTCACATGCGTTTCTCTGAAAGAGAAGCAGTCTGTTCCAACACTTCAATTCACTGTGCAAACTGAATGGAGTGTTGCTTCACTTTCTAAATGCTGTCCTTTCAGAGAAAATCACTTTCCTTTGAAAGTGCCTTAAGCTACTTGCAAGCATTCACAAGAAACACTAATGCGTTTCTATGAAAGACAAGCAGTCGGTTCCAACACTTCAATTCACTGTGCGAAGTGAATGGAGTGTTGCTTCACTTTCTAAATGCTGTCCTTTCAGAGAAAATCACTTTCCTTTGAAAGTGCCTTCAGCTACTTGCAAGTATTAGGAAGAAACTCACATGCGTTTCTCTGAAAGAGAAGCAGTCTGTTCCAACACTTCAATTCACTGTGCGAAGTGAATGGAGTGTTGCTTCACTTTCTAAATGCTGTCCTTTCAGAGAAAATCACTTTCCTTTGAAAGTGCCTTAAGCTACTTACAAGCATTCAACAGAAACTCACATGTATTTCTCTGAAAGAGAAGCAGTCTGTTCCAACACTTCAATTCACTGTGCGAAGTAAATGGAGTGTTGTTTCACTTTCTAAATTCTGTCCTTTCAGAGAAAATCACTTTCCTTTGATAGTGCCTTAAGCTACTTGCAAGCATTCACAAGAAACACTAATGCGTTTCTATGAAAGACAAGCAGTCTGTTCCAACACTTCAATTCACTGTGCGAAGTGAATGGAGTGTTGCTTCACTTTCTAAATGCTGTCCTTTCAGAGAAAATCACTTTCCTTTGAAAGTGCCTTAAGCTACTTGCAAGCATTCACAAGAAACACTAATGCGTTTCTTTGAAAGACAAGCAGTCTGTTCCAAAACTTCAATTCACTGTGCAAAGTGAATGGAGTGTTGCTTCACTTTCTAAATGCTGTCCTTTCAGAGAAAATCACTTTCCTTTGAAAGTGCCTTAAGCTACTTACAAGCATTCAAAAGAAACTCATGTGCATTTCTCTGAAAGAGAAGCAGTCTGTTCCAACACTTCAATTCACTGTGCGAAGTGAATGGAGTGTTGCTTCACTTTCTAAATTCTGTCATTTCAGAGAAAATCACTTTCCTTTGAAAGTGCCTTAAACTACTTTCAAGCATTCATAAAAAACCCACATGCGTTTCTCTGAAAGAGAAGCAGTCTGTTCCAACACTTCAATTAACTGTGCGAAGTAAATGGAGTGTTGCTTCACTTTCTAAATGCTGTCCTTTCAGAGAAAATCACTTTCCTTTGAAAGTGCCTTAAGCTACTTGCCAGCATTCACAAGAAACACTAATGCGTTTCTATGAAAGACAAACAGTGTGTTCCAACACTTCAATTCACTGTGCGAATTGAATGGAGTGTTGCTTCACTTTCTAAATGCTGTCCTTTCAGAGAAAATCACTTTCCTTTGAAAGTGCCTTAAGCTACTTGCAAACATTAGGAAGAAACTCACATGTATTTCTCTGAAAGAGAAGCAGTCTGTTCCAACACTTCAATTCACTGTGCGAAGTGAATGGAGTGTTGTTTCACTTTCTAAATTCTGTCCTTTCAGAGAAAATCACTTTCCTTTGAAAGTGCCTTAAGCTACTTACAAGCATTCAACAGAAACTCACATGCGTTTCTCTGAAAGAGAAGCAGTCTGTTCCAACACTTCAATTCACTGTGCGAAGTGAATGGAGTGTTGCTTCACTTTCTAAATACTGTCCTTTCAGAGAAAATCACTTTCCTTTTAAAGTGCCTTAAACTACTTTCAAGCATTCATAAAAAACTCACATGCGTTTCTCTGAAAGAGAAGCAGTCTGTTCCAACACTTCAATTCACTGTGCAAACTGAATGGAGTGTTGCTTCACTTTCTAAATGCTGTCCTTTCAGAGAAAATCACTTTCCTTGAAAGTGCCTTAAGCTACTTGCAAGCATTCACAAGAAACACTAATGCGTTTCTATGAAAGACAAGCAGTCGGTTCCAACACTTCAATTCACTGTGCGAAGTGAATGGAGTGTTGCTTCACTTTCTAAATGCTGTCCTTTCAGAGAAAATCACTTTCCTTTGAAAGTGCCTTCAGCTACTTGCAAGTATTAGGAAGAAACTCACATGCGTTTCTCTGAAAGAGAAGCAGTCTGTTCCAACACTTCAATTCACTGTGCGAAGTGAATGGAGTGTTGCTTCACTTTCTAAATGCTGTCCTTTCAGAGAAAATCACTTTCCTTTGAAAGTGCCTTAAGCTACTTACAAGCATTCAACAGAAACTCACATGTATTTCTCTGAAAGAGAAGCAGTCTGTTCCAACACTTCAATTCACTGTGCGAAGTAAATGGAGTGTTGTTTCACTTTCTAAATTCTGTCCTTTCAGAGAAAATCACTTTCCTTTGATAGTGCCTTAAGCTACTTGCAAGCATTCACAAGAAACACTAATGCGTTTCTATGAAAGACAAGCAGTCTGTTCCAACACTTCAATTCACTGTGCGAAGTGAATGGAGTGTTGCTTCACTTTCTAAATGCTGTCCTTTCAGAGAAAATCACTTTCCTTTGAAAGTGCCTTAAGCTACTTGCAAGCATTCACAAGAAACACTAATGCGTTTCTTTGAAAGACAAGCAGTCTGTTCCAAAACTTCAATTCACTGTGCAAAGTGAATGGAGTGTTGCTTCACTTTCTAAATGCTGTCCTTTCAGAGAAAATCACTTTCCTTTGAAAGTGCCTTAAGCTACTTACAAGCATTCAAAAGAAACTCATGTGCATTTCTCTGAAAGAGAAGCAGTCTGTTCCAACAATTCAATTCACTGTGCGAAGTGAATGGAGTGTTGCTTCACTTTCTAAATTCTGTCATTTCAGAGAAAATCACTTTCCTTTGAAAGTGCCTTAAACTACTTTCAAGCATTCATAAAAAACCCACATGCGTTTCTCTGAAAGAGAAGCAGTCTGTTCCAACACTTCAATTAACTGTGCGAAGTAAATGGAGTGTTGCTTCACTTTCTAAATGCTGTCCTTTCAGAGAAAATCACTTTCCTTTGAAAGTGCCTTAAGCTACTTGCCAGCATTCACAAGAAACACTAATGCGTTTCTATGAAAGACAAACAGTGTGTTCCAACACTTCAATTCACTGTGCGAATTGAATGGAGTGTTGCTTCACTTTCTAAATGCTGTCCTTTCAGAGAAAATCACTTTCCTTTGAAAGTGCCTTAAGCTACTTGCAAGCATTAGGAAGAAACTCACATGTATTTCTCTGAAAGAGAAGCAGTCTGTTCCAACACTTCAATTCACTGTGCGAAGTGAATGGAGTGTTGTTTCACTTTCTAAATTCTGTCCTTTCAGAGAAAATCACTTTCCTTTGAAAGTTCCTTAAGCTACTTACAAGCATTCAACAGAAACTCACATGCGTTTCTCTGAAAGAGAAGCAGTCTGTTCTAACACTTCAATTCACTGTGCGAAGTGAATGGAGTGTTGCTTCACTTTCTAAATACTGTCCTTTCAGAGAAAATCACTTTCCTTTTAAAGTGCCTTAAACTACTTTCAAGCATTCATAAAAAACTCACATGCGTTTCTCTGAAAGAGAAGCAGTCTGTTCTAACACTTCAATTCACTGTGCGAAGTGAATGGAGTGTTGCTTCACTTTCTAAATGCTGTCCTTTCAGAGAAAATCACTTTCCTTTGAAAGTGCCTTAAGCTACTTGCAAGTATTAGGAAGAAACTCACATGCGTTTCTCTGAAAGACAAGCAGTCTGTTCCAACACTTCAATTCACTGTGCGAAGTGAATGGAGTGTTGCTTCACTTTCTAAATGCTGTCCTTTCAGAGAAAATCACTTTCCTTTGAAAGTGCCTTAAGCTATTTACAAGCATTCAACAGAAACTCACATGCATTTCTCTGAAAGAGAAGCAATCTGTTCCAACACTTCAATTCACTGTGCGAAGTGAATGGAGTGTTGCTTCACTTTCTAAATGCTGTCCTTTCAGAGAAAATCACTTTCCTTTGAAAGTGCCTTAAACTACTTTCAAGCATTCACAAAAAACTCACATGCGTTTTTCTGAAAGAGTAGCAGTCTGTTCCAACACTTCAATTCACTGTGCGAAGTGAATGGAGTGTTGCTTCACTTTCTAAATGCTGTCCTTTCAGAGAAAATCACTTTCCTTTGAAAGTGCCTTAAGCAACTTGCAAGCATTCACAAGAAACACTAATGCGTTTCTATGAAAGAGTAGCACTCTGTTCCAACACTTCAATTCACTGCACGAAGGGAATGGAGTGTTGCTTCACTTTCTAAATGCTGTAATTTCAGAGAAAATCACTTTCCTTTGAAAGTGCCATAAGCTACTTGCAAGCATTAGGAAGAAACTCACATGCGTTTCTCTGAAGGAGAAGCAGTCTGTTCTAACACTTCAATTCACTGTGCGAAGTGAATGGAGTGTTGCCTCACTTTCTAAATGCTGTCCTTTCAGAGAAAATCACTTTCCTTTGAAAGTGCCTTAAGCTACTTACAAGCATTCAACAGAAACTCACATGTATTTCTCTGAAAGAGAAGCAGTCTGTTCCAACACTTCAATTCACTGTGCGAAGTAAATGGAGTGTTGTTTCACTTTCTAAATTCTGTCCTTTCAGAGAAAATCACTTTCCTTTGATAGTGCCTTAAGCTACTTGCAAGCATTCACAAGAAACAGTAATGCGTTTCTATGAAAGACAAGCAGTCTGTTCCAACACTTCAATTCAATGTGCGAAGTGAATGGAGTGTTGCTTCACTTTCTAAATGCTGTCCTTTCAGAGAAAATCACTTTCCTTTGAAAGTGCCTTAAGCTACTTGCAAGCATTCACAAGAAACACTAATGCGTTTCTTTGAAAGACAAGCAGTCTGTTCCAACACTTCAATTCACTGTGCAAAGTGAATGGAGTGTTGCTTCACTTTCTAAATGCTGTCCTTTCAGAGAAAATCACTTTCCTTTGAAAGTGCCTTAAGCTACTTACAAGCATTCAACAGAAACTCACATGCATTTCTCTGAAAGAGAAGCAGTCTGATCCAACACTTCAATTCACTGTGCGAAGTGAATGGAGTGTTGCTTCACTTTCTAAATGCTGTCCTTTCAGAGAAAATCACTTTCCTTTGAAAGTTCCTTAAGCTACTTACAAGCATTCAACAGAAACTCACATGCGTTCCTCTGAAAGAGAAGCAGTCTGTTCCAACACTTCAATTCACTGTGCGAAGTGAATGGAGTGTTGCTTCACTTTCTAAATACTGTCCTTTCAGAGAAAATCACTTTCCTTTTAAAGTGCCTTAAACTACTTTCAAGCATTCATAAAAAACTCACATGCGTTTCTCTGAAAGAGAAGCACTCTGTTCCAACACTTCAATTCACTGCGCGAAGTAAATGGAGTATTGCTTCACTTTCTAAATGCTGTCCTTTCAGAGAAAATCACTTTCCTTTGAAAGTGCCTTAAGCTACTTGCAAGCATTCACAAGAAACACTAATGCGTTTCTTTGAAAGACAAGCAGTCTGTTCCAACACTTCAATTCACTGTGCAAAGTGAATGGAGTGTTGCTTCACTTTCTAAATGCTGTCCTTTCAGAGAAAATCACTTTCCTTTGAAAGTGCCTTAAGCTACTTACAAGCATTCAACAGAAACTCACATGTATTTCTCTGAAAGAGAAGCAGTCTGTTCCAACACTTCAATTCACTGTGCGAAGTAAATGGAGTGTTGTTTCACTTTCTAAATTCTGTCCTTTCAGAGAAAATCACTTTCCTTTGATAGTGCCTTAAGCTACTTGCAAGCATTCACAAGAAACACTAATGCGTTTCTATGAAAGACAAGCAGTCTGTTCCAACACTTCAATTCAATGTGCGAAGTGAATGGAGTGTTGCTTCACTTTCTAAATGCTGTCCTTTCAGAGAAAATCACTTTCCTTTGAAAGTGCCTTAAGCTACTTGCAAGCATTCACAAGAAACACTAATGCGTTTCTTTGAAAGACAAGCAGTCTGTTCCAACACTTCAATTCACTGTGCAAAGTGAATGGAGTGTTGCTTCACTTTCTAAATGCTGTCCTTTCAGAGAAAATCACTTTCCTTTGAAAGTGCCTTAAGCTACTTACAAGCATTCAACAGAAACTCACATGCATTTCTCTGAAAGAGAAGCAGTCTGATCCAACACTTCAATTCACTGTGCGAAGTGAATGGAGTGTTGCTTCACTTTCTAAATTCTGTCATTTCAGAGAAAATCACTTTCCTTTGAAAGTGCCTTAAACTACTTTCAAGCATTCATAAAAAACCCACATGCGTTTCTCTGAAAGAGAAGCAGTCTGTTCCAACACTTCAATTCACTGTGCGAAGTAAATGGAGTGTTGCTTCACTTTCTAAATGCTGTCCTTTCAGAAAAAATCACTTTCCTTTGAAAGTGCCTTAAGCTACTTGCCAGCATTCACAAGAAACACTAATGCGTTTCTATGAAAGACAAGCAGTGTGTTCCAACACTTCAATTCACTGTGCGAAGTGAATGGAGTGTTGCTTCACTTTCTAAATGCTGTCCTTTCAGAGAAAATCACTTTCCTTTGAAAGTGCCTTAAGCTACTTGCAAGATTTAGGAAGAAACTCACATGTATTTCTCTGAAAGAGAAGCAGTCTGTTCCAACACTTCAATTCACTGTGCGAAGTGAATGGAGTGTTGCTTCAATTTCTAATGCTGTCCTTTCAGAGAAAATCACTTTCCTTTGAAAGTGCCTTAAGCTACTTACAAGCATTCAACAGAAACTCACATGCGTTTCTCTGAAAGAGAAGCAGTCTGTTCCAACACTTCAATTCACTGTGCGAAGTGAATGGAGTGTTGCTTCACTTTCTAAATACTGTCCTTTCAGAGAAAATCACTTTCCTTTTAAAGTGCCTTAAACTACTTTCAAGCATTCATAAAAAACTCACATGCGTTTCTCTGAAAGAGAAGCAGTCTGTTCCAACACTTCAATTCACTGCGCGAAGTAAATGGAGTGTTGCTTCACTTTCTAAATGCTGTCCTTTCAGAGAAAATCACTTTCCTTTGAAAGTGCCTTAAGCTACTTGCAAGCATTCACAAGAAACACTAATGCGTTTCTATGAAAGACAAGCAGTCGGTTCCAACACTTCAATTCACTGTGCGAAGTGAATGGAGTGTTGCTTCACTTTCTAAATGCTGTCCTTTCAGAGAAAATCACTTTCCTTTGAAAGTGCCTTAAGCTACTTGCAAGTATTAGGAAGAAACTCACATGCGTTTCTCTGAAAGAGAAGCAGTCTGTTCCAACACTTCAATTCACTGTGCGAAGTGAATGGAGTGTTGCTTCACTTTCTAAATGCTGTCCTTTCAGAGAAAATCACTTTCCTTTGAAAGTGCCTTAAGCTACTTACAAGCATTCAACAGAAACTCACATGCATTTCTCTGAAAGAGAAGCAATCTGTTCCAACACTTCAATTCACTGTGCGAAGTGAATGGAGTGTTGCTTCACTTTCTAAATGCTGTCCTTTCAGAGAAAATCAATTTCCTTTGAAAGTGCCTTAAACTACTTTCAAGCATTCACAAAAAACTCACATGCGTTTTTCTGAAAGAGTAGCAGTCTGTTCCAACACTGCAATTCACTGTGCGAAGTGAATAAAGTGTTGCTTCACTTTCTAAATGCTGTCCTTTCAGAGAAAATCACTTTCCTTTGAAAGTGCCTTAAGCAACTTGCAAGCATTCACAAGAAACACTAATGCGTTTCTATAAAAGAGTAGCACTCTGTTCCAACACTTCAATTCACTGCACGAAGGGAATGGAGTGTTGCTTCACTTTCTAAATGCTGTCCTTTCAGAGAAAATCACTTTCCTTTGAAAGTGCCTTAAGCTACTTACAAGCATTCACCAGAAACTCACATGCGATTCTCTGAAAGAGAAGCAGTCTGTTCCAATACTTCAATTCACTGTGCAAAGTGAATGGATTGTTGCTTCACTTTCTAAATGCTGTCCTTTCAGAGAAAATCACTTTCCTTTGAAAGTGCCATAAGCTACTTGCAAGCATTAGGAAGAAACTCACATGCGTTTCTCTGAAAGAGAAGCAGTCTGTTCCAATACTTCAATTCACTGTGCGAAGTGAATGGAGTGTTGCTTCACTTTCTAAATGCTGTCCTTTCAGAGAAAATCACTTTCCTTTGAAAGTGCCTTAAGCTACTTGCAAGCATTAGGACGAAACTCACATGTATTTCTCTTAAAGAGAAGCAGTCTGTTCCAACACTTCAATTCACTGTGCGAAGTGAATGGAGTGTTACTTCACTTTCTAAATACTGTCCTTTCAGAGAAAATAACTTTCCTTTGAAAGTGCCTTAAGCCACTTACAAGCATTCAACAGAAACTCACATGCGTTTCTCTGAAAGAGAAGCAGTCTGTTCCAACACTTCAATTCACTGTGCGAAGTAAATGGAGTGTTGCTTCACTTTCTAAATACTGTCCTTTCAGAGAAAATCACTTTCCTTTTAAAGTGCCTTAAACTACTTTCAAGCATTCATAAAAAACTCACATGCGTTTCTCTGAAAGAGAAGCAGTCTGTTCCAACACTTCAATTCACTGTGCGAAGTAAATGGAGTGTTGCTTCACTTTCTAAATGCTGTCCTTTCAGAGAAAATCACTTTCCTTTGAAAGTGCCTTAAGCTACTTGCAAGCATTCACAAGAAACACTAATGCGTTTCTATGAAAGACAAGCAGTCGGTTTCAACACTTCAATTCACTGTGCGAAGTGAATGGAGTGTTGCTTCACTTTCTAAATGCTGTCCTTTCAGAGAAAATCACTTTCCTTTGAAAGTGCCTTAAGCTACTTGCAAGCATTCAACAGAAACTCACATGCGTTTCTCTGAAAGACAAGCAGTCTGCTCCAACACTTCAATTCACTGTGTGAAGTGAATGGAGTGTTGCTGCACTTTCTAAATGCTGTCCTTTCAGAGAAAATCACTTTCCTTTGAAAGTGCCTTAAGCTACTTACAAGCATTCAACAGAAACTCACATGCATTTCTCTGAAAGAGAAGCAATCTGTTCCAACACTTCAATTCACTGTGCGAAGTGAATGGAGTGTTGCTTCACTTTCTAAATTCTGTCCTTTCAGAGAAAATCACTTTCCTTTGAAAGTGCCATAACCTACTTGCAAGCATTAGGAAGAAACTCACATGCGTTTCTCTGAAAGAGAAGCAGTCTGTTCCAACACTTCAATTCACTGTGCGAAGTGAATGGAGTGTTGCTTCACTTTCTAAATGCTGTCCTTTCAGAGAAAATCACTTTCCTTTGAAAGTGCCTTAAGCTACTTACAAGCATTCAACAGAAACTCACATGTATTTCTCTGAAAGAGAAGCAGTCTGTTCCAACACTTCAATTCACTGTGCGAAGTAAATGGAGTGTTGTTTCACTTTCTAAATTCTGTCCTTTCAGAGAAAATCACTTTCCTTTGATAGTGCCTTAAGCTACTTGCAAGCATTCACAAGAAACACTAATGCGTTTCTATGAAAGACAAGCAGTCTGTTCCAACACTTCAATTCACTGTGCGAAGTGAATGGAGTGTTGCTTCACTTTCTAAATGCTGTCCTTTCAGAGAAAATCACTTTCCTTTGAAAGTGCCTTAAGCTACTTGCAAGCATTCACAAGAAACACTAATGCGTTTCTTTGAAAGACAAGCAGTCTGTTCCAAAACTTCAATTCACTGTGCAAAGTGAATGGAGTGTTGCTTCACTTTCTAAATGCTGTCCTTTCAGAGAAAATCACTTTCCTTTGAAAGTGCCTTAAGCTACTTACAAGCATTCAACAGAAACTCATGTGCATTTCTCTGAAAGAGAAGCAGTCTGTTCCAACACTTCAATTCACTGTGCGAAGTGAATGGAGTGTTGCTTCACTTTCTAAATTCTGTCATTTCAGAGAAAATCACTTTCCTTTGAAAGTGCCTTAAACTACTTTCAAGCATTCATAAAAAACCCACATGCGTTTCTCTGAAAGAGAAGCAGTCTGTTCCAACACTTCAATTAACTGTGCGAAGTAAATGGAGTGTTGCTTCACTTTCTAAATGCTGTCCTTACAGAGAAAATCACTTTCCTTTGAAAGTGCCTTAAGCTACTTGCCAGCATTCACAAGAAACACTAATGCGTTTCTATGAAAGAGTAGCACTCTGTTCCAACACTTCAATTCACTGCACGAAGGGAATGGAGTGTTGCTTCACTTTCTAAATGCTGTCCTTTCAGAGAAAATCACTTTCCTTTGAAAGTGCCATAAGCTACTTGCAAGCATTAGGAAGAAACTCACATGCGTTTCTCTGAAGGAGAAGCAGTCTGTTCCAACACTTCAATTCACTGTGCGAAGTGAATGGAGTGTTGCTTCACTTTCTAAATGCTGTCCTTTCAGAGAAAATCACTTTCCTTTGAAAGTGCCATAAGCTACTTGCAAGCATTCACAAGAAACACTAATGCGTTTCTTTGAAAGACAAGCAGTCTGTTCCAACACTTCAATTCACTGTGCAAAGTGAATGGAGTGTTGCTTCACTTTCTAAATGCTGTCCTTTCAGAGAAAATCACTTTCCTTTGAAAGTGCCTTAAGCTACTTACAAGCATTCAACAGAAACTCACATGCATTTCTCTGAAAGAGAAGCAGTCTGATCCAACACTTCAATTCACTGTGCGAAGTGAATGGAGTGTTGCTTCACTTTCTAAATGCTGTCCTTTCAGAGAAAATCACTTTCCTTTGAAAGTTCCTTAAGCTACTTACAAGCATTCAACAGAAACTCACATGCGTTTCTCTGAAAGAGAAGCAGTCTGTTCCAACACTTCAATTCACTGTGCGAAGTGAATGGAGTGTTGCTTCACTTTCTAAATACTGTCCTTTCAGAGAAAATCACTTTCCTTTTAAAGTGCCTTAAACTACTTTCAAGCATTCATAAAAAACTCACATGCGTTTCTCTGAAAGAGAAGCAGTCTGTTCCAACACTTCAATTCACTGCGCGAAGTAAATGGAGTGTTGCTTCACTTTCTAAATGCTGTCCTTTCAGAGAAAATCACTTTCCTTTGAAAGTGCCTTAAGCTACTTGCAAGCATTCACAAGAAACACTAATGCGTTTCTATGAAAGACAAGCAGTCGGTTCCAACACTTCAATTCACTGTGCGAAGTGAATGGAGTGTTGCTTCACTTTCTAAATGCTGTCCTTTCAGAGAAAATCACTTTCCTTTGAAAGTGCCTTAAGCTACTTGAAAGTATTAGGAAGAAACTCACATGCGTTTCTCTGAAAGACAAGCAGTCTGTTCCAACACTTCAATTCACTGTGCGAAGTGAATGGAGTGTTGCTTCACTTTCTAAATGCTGTCCTTTCAGAGAAAATCACTTTCCTTTGAAAGTGCCTTAAGCTACTTACAAGCATTCAACAGAAACTCACATGCATTTCTCTGAAAGAGAAGCAATCTGTTCCAACACTTCAATTCACTGTGCGAAGTGAATGGAGTGTTGCTTCACTTTCTAAATGCTGTCCTTTCAGAGAAAATCACTTTCCTTTGAAAGTGCCTTAAACTACTTTCAAGCATTCACAAAAAACTCACATGCGTTTTTCTGAAAGAGTAGCAGTCTGTTCCAACACTGCAATTCACTGTGCGAAGTGAATGGAGTGTTGCTTCACTTTCTAAATGCTGTCCTTTCAGAGAAAATCACTTTCCTTTGAAAGTGCCTTAAGCAACTTGCAAGCATTCACAAGAAACACTAATGCGTTTCTATGAAAGAGTAGCACTCGGATCCAACACTTCAATTCACTGCACGAAGGGAATGGAGTGTTGCTTCACTTTCTAAATGCTGTCCTTTCAGAGAAAATCACTTTCCTTTGAACGTGCCATAAGCTACTTGCAAGCATTAGGAAGAAACTCACATGCGTTTCTCTGAAGGAGAAGCAGTCTGTTCCAACACTTCAATTCACTTTGCGAGTGAATGGAGTGTTGCCTCACTTTCTAAATGCTGTCCTTTCAGAGAAAATCACTTTCCTTTGAAAGTGCCTTAAGCTACTTACAAGCATTCAACAGAAACTCACATGTATTTCTCTGAAAGAGAAGCAGTCTGTTCCAACACTTCAATTCACTGTGCGAAGTAAATGGAGTGTTGTTTCACTTTCTAAATTCTGTCCTTTCAGAGAAAATCACTTTCCTTTGATAGTTCCTTAAGCTACTTGCAAGCATTCACAAGAAACACTAATGCGTTTCTATGAAAGACAAGCAGTCTGTTCCAACACTTCAATTCAATGTGCGAAGTGAATGGAGTGTTGCTTCACTTTCTAAATGCTGTCCTTTCAGAGAAAATCACTTTCCTTTGAAAGTGCCTTAAGCTACTTGCAAGCATTCACAAGAAACACTAATGCGTTTCTTTGAAAGACAAGCAGTCTGTTCCAACACTTCAATTCACTGTGCAAAGTGAATGGAGTGTTGCTTCACTTTCTAAATGCTGTCCTTTCAGAGAAAATCACTTTCCTTTGAAAGTGCCTTAAGCTACTTACAAGCATTCAACAGAAACTCACATGCATTTCTCTGAAAGAGAAGCAGTCTGATCCAACACTTCAATTCACTGTGCGAAGTGAATGGAGTGTTGCTTCACTTTCTAAATTCTGTCATTTCAGAGAAAATCACTTTCCTTTGAAAGTGCCTTAAACTACTTTCAAGCATTCATAAAAAACCCACATGCGTTTCTCTGAAAGAGAAGCAGTCTGTTCCAACACTTCAATTCACTGTGCGAAGTAAATGGAGTGTTGCTTCACTTTCTAAATGCTGTCTTTTCAGAGAAAATCACTTTCCTTTGAAAGTGCCTTAAGCTACTTGCCAGCATTCACAAGAAACACTAATGCGTTTCTATGAAAGACAAGCAGTGTGTTCCAACACTTCAATTCACTGTGCGAAGTGAATGGAGTGTTGCTTCACTTTCTAAATGCTGTCCTTTCAGAGAAAATCACTTTCCTTTGAAAGTGCCTTAAGCTACTTGCAAGCATTAGGAAGAAACTCACATGTATTTCTCTGAAAGAGAAGCAGTCTGTTCCAACACTTCAATTCACTGTGCGAAGTGAATGGAGTGTTGCTTCAATTTCTAATGCTGTCCTTTCAGAGAAAATCACTTTCCTTTGAAAGTGCCTTAAGCTACTTACAAGCATTCAACAGAAACTCACATGCGTTTCTCTGAAAGAGAAGCAGTCTGTTCCAACACTTCAATTCACTGTGCGAAGTGAATGGAGTGTTGCTTCACTTTCTAAATACTGTCCTTTCAGAGAAAATCACTTTCCTTTTAAAGTACCTTAAACTACTTTCAAGCATTCATAAAAAACTCACATGCGTTTCTCTGAAAGAGAAGCAGTCTGTTCCAACACTTCAATTCACTGCGCGAAGTAAATGGAGTGTTGCTTCACTTTCTAAATGCTGTCCTTTCAGAGAAAATCACTTTCCTTTGAAAGTGCCTTAAGCTACTTGCAAGCATTCACAAGAAACACTAATGCGTTTCTATGAAAGACAAGCAGTCGGTTCCAACACTTCAATTCACTGTGCGAAGTGAATGGAGTGTTGCTTCACTTTCTAAATGCTGTCCTTTCAGAGAAAATCACTTTCCTTTGAAAGTGCCTTAAGCTACTTGCAAGTATTAGGAAGAAACTCACATGCGTTTCTCTGAAAGAGAAGCAGTCTGTTCCAACACTTCAATTCACTGTGCGAAGTGAATGGAGTGTTGCTTCACTTTCTAAATGCTGTCCTTTCAGAGAAAATCACTTTCCTTTGAAAGTGCCTTAAGCTACTTACAAGCATTCAACAGAAACTCACATGCATTTCTCTGAAAGAGAAGCAATCTGTTCCAAAACTTCAATTCACTGCACGAAGGAAATGGAGTGTTGCTTCACTTTCTAAATGCTGTCCTTTCAGAGAAAATCACTTTCCTTTGAAAGTGCCTTAAGCTACTTACAAGCATTCACCAGAAACTCACATGCGATTCTCTGAAAGAGAAGCAGTCTGTTCCAATACTTCAATTCACTGTGCAAAGTGAATGGATTGTTGCTTCCCTTTCTAAATGCTGTCCTTTCAGAGAAAATCACTTTCCTTTGAAAGTGCCATAAGCTACTTGCAAGCATTAGGAAGAAACTCACATGCGTTTCTCTGAAAGAGAAGCAGTCTGTTCCAACACTTTAATTCACTGTGCGAAGTGAATGGAGTGTTGCTTCACTTTCTAAATGCTGTCCTTTCAGAGAAAATCACTTTCCTTTGAAAGTGCCTTAAGCTACTTACAAGCATTCAACAGAAACTCACATGCATTTCTCTGAAAGAGAAGCAATCTGTTCCAACACTTCAATTCACTGTGCGAAGTGAATGGAGTGTTGCTTCACTTTCTAAATGCTGTCCTTTCAGAGAAAATCACTTTCCTTTGAAAGTGCCTTAAGCTACTTACAAGCATTCACCAGAAACTCACATGCGTTTCTCTGAAAGAGAAGCAGTCTGTTCCAACACTTCAATTCACTGTGCGAAGTAAATGGAGTGTTCCTTCACTTTCTAAATGCTGTCCTTTCAGAGAAAATCACTTTCCTTTGAAAGTGCCTTAAGCTACTTGCAAGCATTCACAAGAAACACTAATGCGTTTCTTTGAAAGACAAGCAGTCTGTTCCAACACTTCAATTCACTGTGCAAAGTGAATGGAGTGTTGCTTCACTTTCTAAATGCTGTCCTTTCAGAGAAAATCACTTTCCATTGAAAGTGCCTTAAGCTACTTACAAGCATTCAACAGAAACTCACATGCATTTCTCTGAAAGAGAAGCAGTCTGTTCCAACACTTCAATTCACTGTGCGAAGTGAATGGAGTGTTGCTTCACTTTCTAAATTCTGTCCTTTCAGAGAAAATCACTTTCCTTTGAAAATGCCTTAAACTACTTTCAAGCATTCATAAAAAACCCACATGCGTTTCTCTGAAAGAGAAGCAGTCTGTTCTAACATTTCAATTCACTGTGCGACGTAAATGGAGTGTTGCTTCACTTTCTAAATGCTGTCGTTTCAGAGAAAATCACTTTCCTTTGAAAGTGCCTTAAGCTACTTGACAGCATTCACAAGAAACACTAATTCGTTTCTATGAAAGACAAGCAGTGTGTTCCAACCCTTCAATTCACTGTGCGAAGTGAATGGAGTGTTGCTTCACTTTCTAAATGCTGTCCTTTCAGAGAAAATCACTTTCCTTTGAAAGTGCCTTAAGCTACTTACAAGCATTCAACAGAAACTCACATGCATTTCTCTGAAAGAGAAGCAGTCTGATCCAACACTTCAATTCACTGTGCGAAGTGAATGGAGTGTTGCTTCACTTTCTAAATTCTGTCATTTCAGAGAAAATCACTTTCCTTTGAAAGTGCCTTAAACTACTTTCAAGCATTCATAAAAAACCCACATGCGTTTCTCTGAAAGAGAAGCAGTCTGTTCCAACACTTCAATTCACTGTGCGAAGTAAATGGAGTGTTGCTTCACTTTCTAAATGCTGTCTTTTCAGAGAAAATCACTTTCCTTTGAAAGTGCCTTAAGCTACTTGCCAGCATTCACAAGAAACACTAATGCGTTTCTATGAAAGACAAGCAGTGTGTTCCAACACTTCAATTCACTGTGCGAAGTGAATGGAGTGTTGCTTCACTTTCTAAATGCTGTCCTTTCAGAGAAAATCACTTTCCTTTGAAAGTGCCTTAAGCTACTTGCAAGCATTAGGAAGAAACTCACATGTATTTCTCTGAAAGAGAAGCAGTCTGTTCCAACACTTCAATTCACTGTGCGAAGTGAATGGAGTGTTGCTTCAATTTCTAATGCTGTCCTTTCAGAGAAAATCACTTTACTTTGAAAGTGCCTTAAGCTACTTACAAGCATTCAACAGAAACTCACATGCGTTTCTCTGAAAGAGAAGCAGTCTGTTCCAACACTTCAATTCACTGTGCGAAGTGAATGGAGTGTTGCTTCACTTTCTAAATACTGTCCTTTCAGAGAAAATCACTTTCCTTTTAAAGTACCTTAAACTACTTTCAAGCATTCATAAAAAACTCACATGCGTTTCTCTGAAAGAGAAGCAGTCTGTTCCAACACTTCAATTCACTGCGCGAAGTAAATGGAGTGTTGCTTCACTTTCTAAATGCTGTCCTTTCAGAGAAAATCACTTTCCTTTGAAAGTGCCTTAAGCTACTTGCAAGCATTCACAAGAAACACTAATGCGTTTCTATGAAAGACAAGCAGTCGGTTCCAACACTTCAATTCACTGTGCGAAGTGAATGGAGTGTTGCTTCACTTTCTAAATGCTGTCCTTTCAGAGAAAATCACTTTCCTTTGAAAGTGCCTTAAGCTACTTGCAAGTATTAGGAAGAAACTCACATGCGTTTCTCTGAAAGAGAAGCAGTCTGTTCCAACACTTCAATTCACTGTGCGAAGTGAATGGAGTGTTGCTTCACTTTCTAAATGCTGTCCTTTCAGAGAAAATCACTTTCCTTTGAAAGTGCCTTAAGCTACTTACAAGCATTCAACAGAAACTCACATGCATTTCTCTGAAAGAGAAGCAATCTGTTCCAAAACTTCAATTCACTGCACGAAGGAAATGGAGTGTTGCTTCACTTTCTAAATGCTGTCCTTTCAGAGAAAATCACTTTCCTTTGAAAGTGCCTTAAGCTACTTACAAGCATTCACCAGAAACTCACATGCGATTCTCTGAAAGAGAAGCAGTCTGTTCCAATACTTCAATTCACTGTGCAAAGTGAATGGATTGTTGCTTCCCTTTCTAAATGCTGTCCTTTCAGAGAAAATCACTTTCCTTTGAAAGTGCCATAAGCTACTTGCAAGCATTAGGAAGAAACTCACATGCGTTTCTCTGAAAGAGAAGCAGTCTGTTCCAACACTTTAATTCACTGTGCGAAGTGAATGGAGTGTTGCTTCACTTTCTAAATGCTGTCCTTTCAGAGAAAATCACTTTCCTTTGAAAGTGCCTTAAGCTACTTACAAGCATTCAACAGAAACTCACATGCATTTCTCTGAAAGAGAAGCAATCTGTTCCAACACTTCAATTCACTGTGCGAAGTGAATGGAGTGTTGCTTCACTTTCTAAATGCTGTCCTTTCAGAGAAAATCACTTTCCTTTGAAAGTGCCTTAAGCTACTTACAAGCATTCACCAGAAACTCACATGCGTTTCTCTGAAAGAGAAGCAGTCTGTTCCAACACTTCAATTCACTGTGCGAAGTAAATGGAGTGTTCCTTCACTTTCTAAATGCTGTCCTTTCAGAGAAAATCACTTTCCTTTGAAAGTGCCTTAAGCTACTTGCAAGCATTCACAAGAAACACTAATGCGTTTCTTTGAAAGACAAGCAGTCTGTTCCAACACTTCAATTCACTGTGCAAAGTGAATGGAGTGTTGCTTCACTTTCTAAATGCTGTCCTTTCAGAGAAAATCACTTTCCATTGAAAGTGCCTTAAGCTACTTACAAGCATTCAACAGAAACTCACATGCATTTCTCTGAAAGAGAAGCAGTCTGTTCCAACACTTCAATTCACTGTGCGAAGTGAATGGAGTGTTGCTTCACTTTCTAAATTCTGTCCTTTCAGAGAAAATCACTTTCCTTTGAAAATGCCTTAAACTACTTTCAAGCATTCATAAAAAACCCACATGCGTTTCTCTGAAAGAGAAGCAGTCTGTTCTAACACTTCAATTCACTGTGCGACGTAAATGGAGTGTTGCTTCACTTTCTAAATGCTGTCGTTTCAGAGAAAATCACTTTCCTTTGAAAGTGCCTTAAGCTACTTGACAGCATTCACAAGAAACACTAATTCGTTTCTATGAAAGACAAGCAGTGTGTTCCAACACTTCAATTCACTGTGCGAAGTGAATGGAGTGTTGCTTCACTTTCTAAATGCTGTCCTTTCAGAGAAAATCACTTTCCTTTGAAAGTGCCTTAAGCTACTTACAAGCATTCAACAGAAACTCACATGCGTTTCTCTGAAAGAGAAGCAGTCTGTTCCAACACTTCAATTTACTGTGCGAAGTGAATGGAGTGTTGCTTCACTTTCTAAATTCTGTCATTTCGGAGAAAATCACTTTTCGTTGAAAGTGCCTTAAACTACTTTCAAGCATTCATAAAAAACTCACATGCGTTTCTCTGAAAGAGAAGCAGTCTGTTCCAACACTTCAATTCACTGTGCGAAGTAAATGGAGTGTTCCTTCACTTTCTAAATGCTGTCCTTTCAGAGAAAATCACTTTCCTTTGAAAGTGCCTTAAGCTACTTGCAAGCATTCACAAGAAACACTAATGCGTTTCTTTGAAAGACAAGCAGTCTGTTCCAACACTTCAATTCACTGTGCAAAGTGAATGGAGTGTTGCTTCACTTTCTAAATGCTGTCCTTTCAGAGAAAATCACTTTCCATTGAAAGTGCCTTAAGCTTCTTACAAGCATTTAACAGAAACTCACATGAATTTCTCTGAATGAGAAGCAGTCTGTTCCAACACTTCAATTCACTGTGCGAAGTGATTGGAGTGTTGCTTCACTTTCTAAATTCTGTCCTTTCAGAGAAAATCACTTTCCTTTGAAAGTGCCTTAAACTACTTTCAAGCATTCATAAAAAACACACATGCATTTCTCTGAAAGAGAAGCAGTCTGTTCCAACACTTCAATTCACTGTGCGAAGTAAATGGAGTGTTGCTTCACTTTCTAAATGCTGTCCTTTCAGAGAAAATCACTTTCCTTTGAAAGTGCCTTAAGCTACTTGCAAGCATTCACATGAAACACTAATGCGTTTCTATGAAAGACAAGCAGTCGGTTCCAACACTTCAATTCACTGTGCGAAGTGAATGGAGTGTTGCTTCACTTTCTAAATGCTGTCCTTTCAGAGAAAATCACTTTCCTTTGAAAGTGCCTTAAGCTACTTACAAGCATTCACCAGAAACTCACATGCGATTCTCTGAAAGAGAAGCAGTCAGTTCCAATACTTCAATTCACTGTGCAAAATGAATGGATTGTTGCTTCACTTTCTAAATGCTGTTCTTTCAGAGAAAATCACTTTCCTTTGAAAGTGCCATAAGCTACTTGCAAGCATTAGGAAGAAACTCACATGCGTTTCTCTGAAAGAGAAGCAGTCTGTTCCAACACTTCAATTCACTGTGCGAAGTGAATGGAGTGTTGCTTCACTTTCTAAATGCTGTCCTTTCAGAGAAAATCACTTTCCTTTGAAAGTGCCTTAAGCTACTTACAGGCATTCAACAGAAACTCACATGCATTTCTCTGAAAGAGAAGCAGTCTGTTCCAACACTTCAATTTACTGTGCGAAGTGAATGGAGTGTTGCTTCACTTTCTAAATTCTGTCATTTCGGAGAAAATCACTTTCCATTGAAAGTGCCTTAAACTACTTTCAAGCATTCATAAAAAACTCACATGCGTTTCTCTGAAAGAGAAGCAGTCTGTTCCAACACTTCAATTCACTGTGCGAAGTAAATGGAGTGTTGCTTCACTTTCTAAATGCTGTCCTTTCAGAGAAAATCACTTTCCTTTGAAAGTGCCTTAAGCTACTTGCAAGCATTCACAAGAAACACTAATGCGTTTCTTTGAAAGAGAAGCAGTCTGTTCCAACACTTCAATTCACTGTGCGAAGTGAATGGAGTGTTGCTTCACTTTCTAAATGCTGTCCTTTCAGAGAAAATCACTTTCCTTTGAAAGTGCCTTAAGCTACTTGCAAGCATTCAACAGAAACTCACATGTATTTCTCTGAAAGAGAAGCAGTCTGTTCCAACACTTCAATTCACTGTGCGAAGTGAATGGAGTGTTGCTTCACTTTCTAAATTCTGTCATTTCAGAGAAAATCACTTTTGTTTGAAAGTGCCTTAAACTACTTTCAAGCATTCATAAAAAACTCACATGCGTTTCTCTGAAAGAGAAGCAGTCTGTTCCAACACTTCAATTCACTGTGCGAAGTAAATGGAGTGTTGCTTCACTTTCTAAATGCTGTCCTTTCAGAGAAAATCACTTTCCTTTGAAAGTGCCTTAAGCTACTTGCCAGCATTCACAAGAAACACTAATGCGTTTCTATGAAAGACAAGCAGTGTGTTCCAACACTTCAATTCACTGTGCGAAGTGAATGGAGTGTTGCTTCACTTTCTAAATGCTGTCCTTTCAGAGAAAATCACTTTCCTTTTAAAGTGCCTTAAGCTACTTGCAAGTATTAGGAAGAAACTCACATGCGTTTCTCTGAAAGACAAGCAGTCTGTTCCAACACTTCAATTTACTGTGCGAAGTGAATGGAGTGTTGCTTCACTTTCTAAATGCTGTCCTTTCAGAGAAAATCACTTTCCTTTGAAAGTGCCTTAAGCTACTTACAAGCATTCAACAGAAACTCACATGCATTTCTCTGAAAGAGAAGCAATCTGTTCCAACACTTCAATTCACTGTGCGAAGTGAATGGAGTGTTGCTTCACTTTCTAAATTCTGTCCTTTCAGAGAAAATCACTTTCCTTTGAAAGTGCCTTAAACTACTTTCAAGCATTCACAAAAAACTCACATGCGTTTTTCTGAAAGAGTAGCAGTCTGTTCCAACACTGCAATTCACTGTGCGAAGTAAATGGAGTGTTGCTTCACTTTCTAAATGCTGTCCTTTCAGAGAAAATCACTTTCCTTTGAAAGTGCCTTAAGCTACTTGCAAGCATTCACAAGAAACACTAATGCGTTTCTTTGAAAGAGAAGCAGTCTGTTCCAACACTTCAATTCACTGTGCAAAGTGAATGGAGTGTTGCTTCACTTTCTAAATTCTGTCATTTCAGAGAAAATCACTTTTGTTTGAAAGTGCCTTAAACTACTTTCAAGCATTCATAAAAAACTCACATGCGTTTCTCTGAAAGAGAAGCAGTCTGTTCCAACACTTCAATTCACTGTGCGAAGTAAATGGAGTGTTGCTTCACTTTCTAAATGCTGTCCTTTCAGAGAAAATCACTTTCCTTTGAAAGTGCCTTAAGCTACTTGCCAGCATTCACAAGAAACACTAATGCGTTTCTATGAAAGACAAGCAGTGTGTTCCAACACTTCAATTCACTGTGCGAAGTGAATGGAGTGTTGCTTCACTTTCTAAATGCTGTCCTTTCAGAGAAAATCACTTTCCTTTTAAAGTGCCTTAAGCTACTTGCAAGTATTAGGAAGAAACTCACATGCGTTTCTCTGAAAGACAAGCAGTCTGTTCCAACACTTCAATTTACTGTGCGAAGTGAATGGAGTGTTGCTTCACTTTCTAAATGCTGTCCTTTCAGAGAAAATCACTTTCCTTTGAAAGTGCCTTAAGCTACTTACAAGCATTCAACAGAAACTCACATGCATTTCTCTGAAAGAGAAGCAATCTGTTCCAACACTTCAATTCACTGTGCGAAGTGAATGGAGTGTTGCTTCACTTTCTAAATTCTGTCCTTTCAGAGAAAATCACTTTCCTTTGAAAGTGCCTTAAACTACTTTCAAGCATTCACAAAAAACTCACATGCGTTTTTCTGAAAGAGTAGCAGTCTGTTCCAACACTGCAATTCACTGTGCGAAGTGAATGGAGTGTTGCTTCACTTTCTAAATGCTGTCCTTTCAGAGAAAATCACTTTCCTTTGAAAGTGCCTTAAGCAACTTGCAAGCATTGACAAGAAACACTAATGCGTTTCTATGAAAGAGTAGCACTCTGTTCCAACACTTCAATTCACTGCACAAAGGGAATGGAGTGTTGCTTCACTTTCTAAATGCTGTCCTTTCAGAGAAAATCACTTTCCTTTGAAAGTGCCTTAAGCTACTTACAAGCATTCACCAGAAACTCACATGCGATTCTCTGAAAGAGAAGCAGTCTGTTCCAATACTTCAATTCACTGTGCAAAGTGAATGGATTGTTGCTTCACTTTCTAAATGCTGTCCTTTCAGAGAAAATCACTTTCCTTTGAAAGTGCCATAAGCTACTTGCAAGCATTAGGAAGAAACTCACATGCGTTTCTCTGAAAGAGAAGCAGTCTGTTCCAACACTTCAATTCACTGTGCGAAGTGAATGGAGTGTTGCTTCACTTTCTAAATGCTGTCCTTTCAGAGAAAATCACTTTCCTTTGAAAGTGCCTTAAGCTACTTACAAGCATTCAACAGAAACTCACATGTATTTCTCTGAAAGAGAAGCAGTCTGTTCCTACACTTCAATTCACTGTGCGAAGTAAATGGAGTGTTGTTTCACTTTCTAAATTCTGTCCTTTCAGAGAAAATCACTTTCCTTTGATAGTGCCTTAAGCTACTTGCAAGCATTCACAAGAAACAATAATGCGTTTCTATGAAAGACAAGCAATCTGTTCCAACACTTCAATTCACTGTGCGAAGTGAATGGAGTGTTGCTTCACTTTCTAAATGCTGTCCTTTCAGAGAAAATCACTTTCCTTTGAAAGTTCCTTAAGCCACTTGCAAGCATTAGGAAGAAACTGACATGCGTTTCTCTGAAAGAGAAGCAGTCTGTTCCAACACTTCAATTCACTGTGCGAAATGAATGGAGTGTTGCTTCATTTTCTAAATGCTGTCCTTTCAGAGAAAATCACTTTCCTTTGAAAGTGCCTTAAGCTACTTACAAGCATTCAACAGAAACTCACATGCGTTTCTCTGAAAGAGAAGCAGTCTGTTCCAACACTTCAGTTTACTGTGCGATGTGAATGGAGTGTTGCTTCACTTTTTAAATTCTGTCATTTCGGAGAAAATCACTTTCCGTTGAAAGTGCCTTAAACTACTTTCAAGCATTCATAAAAAACTCACATGCGTTTCTCTGAAAGAGAAGCAGTCTGTTCCAACACTTTAATTCACTGTGCGAAGTAAATGGAGTGTTCCTTCACTTTCTAAATGCTGTCCTTTCAGAGAAAATCACTTTCCTTTGAAAGTGCCTTAAGCTACTTGCAAGCATTAGGAAGAAACTCACATGTATTTCTCTGAAAGAGAAGCAGTCTGTTCCAACACTTCAATTCACTGTGCGAAGTGAATGGAGTGTTGCTTCACTTTCTAAATGCTGTCCTTTCAGAGAAAATCACTTTCCTTTGAAAGTGCCTTAAGCTACTTACAAGCATTCAACAGAAACTCACATGCGTTTCTCTGAAAGAGAAGCAGTCTGTTCCAACACTTCAATTCACTGTGCGAAGTGAATGGAGTGTTGCTTCACTTTCTAAATACTGTCCTTTCAGAGAAAATCACTTTCCTTTTAAAGTGCCTTAAACTACTTTCAAGCATTCATAAAAAACTCACATGCGTTTCTCTGAAAGAGAAGCAGTCTGTTCCAACACTTCAATTCACTGCGCGAAGTAAATGGAGTGTTGCTTCACTTTCTAAATGCTGTCCTTTCAGAGAAAATCACTTTCCTTTGAAAGTGCCTTAAGCTACTTGCAAGCATTCACAAGAAACACTAATGCATTTCTATGAAAGACAAGCAGTCGTTTCCAACACTTCAATTCACTGTGCGAAGTGAATGGAGTGTTGCTTCACTTTTTAAATGCTGTCCTTTCAGAGAAAATCACTTTCCTTTGAAAGTGCCTTAAGCAACTTGCAAGCATTCACAAGAAACACTAATGCGTTTCTATGAAAGAGTAGCACTCTTTTCCAACACTTCAATTCACTGCACGAAGGGAATGGAGTGTTGCTTCACTTTCTAAATTCTGTCCTTTCAGAGAAAATCACTTTCCTTTGAAAGTGCCTTAAGCTACTTACAAGCATTCACCAGAAACTCACATGCGATTCTCTGAAAGAGAAGCCGTCTGTTTCAATACTTCAATTCACTGTGCAAAGAAAATGGATTGTTGCTTCACTTTCTAAATGCTGTCCTTTCAGAGAAAATCACTTTCCTTTGAAAGTGCCATAAGCTACTTGCAAGCATTAGGAAGAAACTCACATGCGTTTCTCTGAAAGAGAAGCAGTCTGTTCCAACACTTCAATTCACTGTGCGAAGTAAATGGAGTGATCCTTCACTTTCTAAATGCTGTCCTTTCAGAGAAAATCACTTTCCTTTGAAAGTGCCTTAAGCTACTTGCAAGCATTAGGAAGAAACTCACATGCGTTTCTCTGAAAGAGAAGATGTCTGTTCCAACACTTCAATTCACTGTGCGAAATGAATGGAGTGTTGCTTCACTTTCTAAATGCTGTCCTTTCAGAGAAAATCACTTTCCTTTGAAAGTGCCTTAAGCTACTTACAAGCATTCAACAGAAACTCACATGTGTTTCTCTGAAAGAGAAGCAGTCTGTTCCAACACTTCAATTTACTGTGCGAAGTGAATGGAGTGTTGCTTCACTTTCTAAATTCTGTCATTTCGGAGAAAATCACTTTCCGTTGAAAGTGCCTTAAACTACTTTCAAGCATTCATAAAAAACTCACATGCGTTTCTCTGAAAGAGAAGCAGTCTGTTCCAACACTTCAATTCACTGTGCGAAGTAAATGGAGTGTTCCGTCACTTTCTAAATGATGTCCTTTCAGAGAAAATCACTGTCCTTTGAAAGTGCCTTAAGCTACTTGCAAGCATTCACAAGAAACACTAATGCGTTTTTTTCAAAGGCAAGCAGTCTGTTCCAACACTTCAATTCACTGTGCGAAGTGAATGGAGTGTTGTTTCACTTTCTAAATGCTGTCATTTCAGAGAAAATCACTTTCCTTTGAAAGTGCATTAAGCTACTTACAAGCATTCAACAGAAACTCACATGTATTTCTCTGAAAGAGAAGCAGTCTGTTCCAACACTTCAATTCACTGTGCGAAGTGAATGGAGTGTTGCTTCACTTTCTAAATTCTGTCATTTCAGAGAAAATCACTTTTGTTTGAAAGTGCCTTAAACTACTTTCAAGCATTCATAAAAAACTCACATGCGTTTCTCTGAAAGAGAAGCAGTCTGTTCCAACACTTCAATTCACTGTGCAAAGTAAATGGAGTGTTGCTTCACTTTCTAAATGCTGTCCTTTCAGAGAAAATCACTTTCCTTTGAAAGTGCCTTAAGCTACTTGCCAGCATTCACAAGAAACACTAATGCGTTTCTATGAAAGACAAGCAGTGTGTTCCAACACTTCAATTCACTGTGCGAAGTGAATGGAGTGTTGCTTCACTTTCTAAATGCTGTCCTTTCAGAGAAAATCACTTTCCTTTGAAAGTGCCTTAAGCTACTTGCAAGCATTAGGAAGAAACTCACATGTATTTCTCTGAAAGAGAAGCAGTCTGTTCCAACACTTCAATTCACTGTGCGAAGTGAATGGAGTGTTGCTTCACTTTCTAAATGCTGTCCTTTCAGAGAAAATCACTTTCCTTTGAAAGTGCCTTAAGCTACTTACAAGCATTCAACAGAAACTCACATGCGTTTCTCTGAAAGAGAAGCAGTCTGTTCCAACACTTCAATTCACTGTGCGAAGTGAATGGAGTGTTGCTTCACTTTCTAAATACTGTCCTTTCAGAGAAAATCACTTTCCTTTTAAAGTGCCTTAAACTACTTTCAAGCATTCATAAAAAACTCACATGCGTTTCTCTGAAAGAGAAGCTGTCTGTTCCAACACTTCAATTCACTGTGCGAAGTAAATGGAGTGTTGCTTCACTTTCTAAATGCTGTCCTTTCAGAGAAAATCACTTTCCTTTGAAAGTGCCTTAAGCTACTTGCAAGCATTCACATAAAACACTAATGCGTTTCTATGAAAGACAAGCAGTCGGTTCCAACACTTCAATTCACTGTGCGAAGTGAATGGAGTGTTGCTTCACTTTCTAAATGCTGTCCTTTCAGAGAAAATCACTTTCCTTTGAAAGTGCCTTAAGCTACTTACAAGCATTCACCAGAAACTCACATGCGATTCTCTGAAAGAGAAGCAGTCTGTTCCAATACTTCAATTCACTGTGCAAAGTGAATGGATTGTTGCTTCACTTTCTAAATGCTGTCCTTTCAGAGAAAATCACTTTCCTTTGAAAGTGCCATAAGCTACTTGCAAGCATTAGGAAGAAACTCACATGCGTTTCTCTGAAAGAGAAGCAGTCTGTTCCAACACTTCAATTCACTGTGCGAAGTGAATGGAGTGTTGCTTCACTTTCTAAATGCTGTCCTTTCAGAGAAAATCACTTTTTTTTGAAAGTGCCTTAAGCTACTTACAGGCATTCAACAGAAACTCACATGCATTTCTCTGAAAGAGAAGCAGTCTGTTCCAACACTTCAATTCACTGTGCGAAGTAAATGGAGTGTTGCTTCACTTTCTAAATGCTCTCCTTTCAGAGAAAATCACTTTACTTTGATAGTGCCTTAAGCTACTTGCAAGCATTCACAAGAAACAATAATGCGTTTCTATGAAAGACAAGCAATCTGTTCCAACACTTCAATTCACTGTGCGAAGTGAATGGAGTGTTGCTTCACTTTCTAAATGCTGTCCTTTCAGAGAAAATCACTTTCCTTTGAAAGTTCCTTAAGCCACTTGCAAGCATTAGGAAGAAACTGACATGCGTTTCTCTGAAAGAGAAGCAGTCTGTTCCAACACTTCAATTCACTGTGCGAAATGAATGGAGTGTTGCTTCATTTTCTAAATGCTGTCCTTTCAGAGAAAATCACTTTCCTTTGAAAGTGCCTTAAGCTACTTACAAGCATTCAACAGAAACTCACATGCGTTTCTCTGAAAGAGAAGCAGTCTGTTCCAACACTTCAGTTTACTGTGCGATGTGAATGGAGTGTTGCTTCACTTTTTAAATTCTGTCATTTCGGAGAAAATCACTTTCCGTTGAAAGTGCCTTAAACTACTTTCAAGCATTCATAAAAAACTCACTTGCGTTTCTCTGAAAGAGAAGCAGTCTGTTCCAACACTTTAATTCACTGTGCGAAGTAAATGGAGTGTTCCTTCACTTTCTAAATGCTGTCCTTTCAGAGAAAATCACTTTCCTTTGAAAGTGCCTTAAGCTACTTACAAGCATTCAACAGAAACTCACATGCGTTTCTCTGAAAGAGAAGCAGTCTGTTCCAACACTTCAATTCACTGTGCGAAGTGAATGGAGTGTTGCTTCACTTTCTAAATACTGTCCTTTCAGAGAAAATCACTTTCCTTTTAAAGTGCCTTAAACTACTTTCAAGCATTCATAAAAAACTCACATGCGTTTCTCTGAAAGAGAAGCAGTCTGTTCCAACACTTCAATTCACTGCGCGAAGTAAATGGATTGTTGCTTCACTTTCTAAATGCTGTCCTTTCAGAGAAAATCACTTTCCTTTGAAAGTGCCTTAAGCTACTTGCAAGCATTCACAAGAAACACTAATGCATTTCTATGAAAGACAAGCAGTCGTTTCCAACACTTCAATTCACTGTGCGAAGTGAATGGAGTGTTGCTTCACTTTTTAAATGCTGTCCTTTCAGAGAAAATCACTTTCCTTTGAAAGTGCCTTAAGCAACTTGCAAGCATTCACAAGAAACACTAATGCGTTTCTATGAAAGAGTAGCACTCTTTTCCAACACTTCAATTCACTGCACGAAGGGAATGGAGTGTTGCTTCACTTTCTAAATTCTGTCCTTTCAGAGAAAATCACTTTCCTTTGAAAGTGCCTTAAGCTACTTACAAGCATTCACCAGAAACTCACATGCGATTCTCTGAAAGAGAAGCCGTCTGTTTCAATACTTCAATTCACTGTGCAAAGAAAATGGATTGTTGCTTCACTTTCTAAATGCTGTCCTTTCAGAGAAAATCACTTTCCTTTGAAAGTGCCATAAGCTACTTGCAAGCATTAGGAAGAAACTCACATGCGTTTCTCTGAAAGAGAAGCAGTCTGTTCCAACACTTCAATTCACTGTGCGAAGTAAATGGAGTGATCCTTCACTTTCTAAATGCTGTCCTTTCAGAGAAAATCACTTTCCTTTGAAAGTGCCTTAAGCTACTTGCAAGCATTAGGAAGAAACTCACATGCGTTTCTCTGAAAGAGAAGATGTCTGTTCCAACACTTCAATTCACTGTGCGAAATGAATGGAGTGTTGCTTCACTTTCTAAATGCTGTCCTTTCAGAGAAAATCACTTTCCTTTGAAAGTGCCTTAAGCTACTTACAAGCATTCAACAGAAACTCACATGTGTTTCTCTGAAAGAGAAGCAGTCTGTTCCAACACTTCAATTTACTGTGCGAAGTGAATGGAGTGTTGCTTCACTTTCTAAATTCTGTCATTTCGGAGAAAATCACTTTCCGTTGAAAGTGCCTTAAACTACTTTCAAGCATTCATAAAAAACTCACATGCGTTTCTCTGAAAGAGAAGCAGTCTGTTCCAACACTTCAATTCACTGTGCGAAGTAAATGGAGTGTTCCGTCACTTTCTAAATGATGTCCTTTCAGAGAAAATCACTTTCCTTTGAAAGTGCCTTAAGCTACTTGCAAGCATTCACAAGAAACACTAATGCGTTTTTTTCAAAGGCAAGCAGTCTGTTCCAACACTTCAATTCACTGTGCGAAGTGAATGGAGTGTTGCTTCACTTTCTAAATGCTGTCCTTTCAGAGAAAATCACTTTCCTTTGAAAGTGCATTAAGCTACTTACAAGCATTCAACAGAAACTCACATGTATTTCTCTGAAAGAGAAGCAGTCTGTTCCAACACTTCAATTCACTGTGCGAAGTAAATGGAGTGTTGCTTCACTTTCTAAATACTGTCCTTTCAGAGAAAATCACTTTCCTTTTAAAGTGCCTTAAACTACTTTCAAGCATTCATAAAAAACTCACATGCGTTTCTCTGAAAGAGAAGCAGTCTGTTCCAACACTTCAATTCACTGTGCGAAGTAAATGGAGTGTTGCTTCACTTTCTAAATGCTGTCCTTTCAGAGAAAATCACTTTCCTTTGAAAGTGCCTTAAGCTACTTGCAAGCATTCACAAGAAACACTAATGCGTTTCTATGAAAGACAAGCAGTCGGTTTCAACACTTCAATTCACTGTGCGAAGTGAATGGAGTGTTGCTTCACTTTCTAAATGCTGTCCTTTCAGAGAAAATCACTTTCCTTTAAAAGTGCCTTAAGCTACTTGCAAGTATTAGGAAGAAACTCACATGCGTTTCTCTGAAAGACAAGCAGTCGGTTTCAACATTTCAATTCACTGTGCGAAGTGAATGGAGTGTTGCTTCACTTTCTAAATGCTGTCCTTTCAGAGAAAATCACTTTCCTTTGAAAGTGCCTTAAGCTACTTGCAAGCATTCACAAGAAACACTAATGCGTTTCTATGAAAGACAAGCAGTCGGTTCCAACACTTCAATTCACTGTACGAAGTGAATGGAGTGTTGCTTCACTTTCTAAATGCTGTCCTTTCAGAGAAAATCACTTTCCTTTGAAAGTGCCTTAAGCTACTTGCAAGCATTCAACAGAAACTCACATGCGTTTCTCTGAAAGACAAGCAGTCTGCTCCAACACTTCAATTCACTGTGTGAAGTGAATGGAGTGTTGCTGCACTTTCTAAATGCTGTCCTTTCAGAGAAAATCACTTTCCTTTGAAAGTGCCTTAAGCTACTTACAAGCCTTCAACAGAAACTCACATGCATTTCTCTGAAAGAGAAGCAATCTGTTCCAACACTTCAATTCACTGTGCGAAGTGAATGGAGTGTTGCTTCACTTTCTAAATTCTGTCCTTTCAGAGAAAATCACTTTCCTTTGAAAGTGCCATAACCTACTTGCAAGCATTAGGAAGAAACTCACATGCGTTTCTCTGAAAGAGAAGCAGTCTGTTCCAACACTTCAATTCACTGTGCGAAGTGAATGGAGTGTTGCTTCACTTTCTAAATGCTGTCCTTTCAGAGAAAATCACTTTCCTTTGAAAGTGCCTTAAGCTACTTACAAGCATTCAACAGAAACTCACATGTATTTCTCTGAAAGAGAAGCAGTCTGTTCCAACACTTCAATTCACTGTGCGAAGTAAATGGAGTGTTGTTTCACTTTCTAAATTCTGTCCTTTCAGAGAAAATCACTTTCCTTTGATAGTGCCTTAAGCTACTTGCAAGCATTCACAAGAAACACTAATGCGTTTCTATGAAAGACAAGCAGTCTGTTCCAACACTTCAATTCACTGTGCGAAGTGAATGGAGTGTTGCTTCACTTTCTAAATGCTGTCCTTTCAGAGAAAATCACTTTCCTTTGAAAGTGCCTTAAGCTACTTGCAAGCATTCACAAGAAACACTAATGCGTTTCTTTGAAAGACAAGCAGTCTGTTCCAAAACTTCAATTCACTGTGCAAAGTGAATGGAGTGTTGCTTCACTTTCTAAATGCTGTCCTTTCAGAGAAAATCACTTTCCTTTGAAAGTGCCTTAAGCTACTTACAAGCATTCAACAGAAACTCATGTGCATTTCTCTGAAAGAGAAGCAGTCTGTTCCAACACTTCAATTCACTGTGCGAAGTGAATGGAGTGTTGCTTCACTTTCTAAATTCTGTCATTTCAGAGAAAATCACTTTCCTTTGAAAGTGCCTTAAACTACTTTCAAGCATTCATAAAAAACCCACATGCGTTTCTCTGAAAGAGAAGCAGTCTGTTCCAACACTTCAATTAACTGTGCGAAGTAAATGGAGTGTTGCTTCACTTTCTAAATGCTGTCCTTACAGAGAAAATCACTTTCCTTTGAAAGTGCCTTAAGCTACTTGCCAGCATTCACAAGAAACACTAATGCGTTTCTATGAAAGAGTAGCACTCTGTTCCAACACTTCAATTCACTGCACGAAGGGAATGGAGTGTTGCTTCACTTTCTAAATGCTGTCCTTTCAGAGAAAATCACTTTCCTTTGAAAGTGCCATAAGCTACTTGCAAGCATTAGGAAGAAACTCACATGCGTTTCTCTGAAGGAGAAGCAGTCTGATCCAACACTTCAATTCACTGTGCGAAGTGAATGGAGTGTTGCTTCACTTTCTAAATGCTGTCCTTTCAGAGAAAATCACTTTCCTTTGAAAGTGCCTTAAGCTACTTGCAAGCATTCACAAGAAACACTAATGCGTTTCTTTGAAAGACAAGCAGTCTGTTCCAACACTTCAATTCACTGTGCAAAGTGAATGGAGTGTTGCTTCACTTTCTAAATGCTGTCCTTTCAGAGAAAATCACTTTCCTTTGAAAGTGCCTTAAGCTACTTACAAGCATTCAACAGAAACTCACATGCATTTCTCTGAAAGAGAAGCAGTCTGATCCAACACTTCAATTCACTGTGCGAAGTGAATGGAGTGTTGCTTCACTTTCTAAATGCTGTCCTTTCAGAGAAAATCACTTTCCTTTGAAAGTTCCTTAAGCTACTTACAAGCATTCAACAGAAACTCACATGCGTTTCTCTGAAAGAGAAGCAGTCTGTTCCAACACTTCAATTCACTGTGCGAAGTGAATGGAGTGTTGCTTCACTTTCTAAATACTGTCCTTTCAGAGAAAATCACTTTCCTTTTAAAGTGCCTTAAACTACTTTCAAGCATTCATAAAAAACTCACATGCGTTTCTCTGAAAGAGAAGCAGTCTGTTCCAACACTTCAATTCACTGCGCGAAGTAAATGGAGTGTTGCTTCACTTTCTAAATGCTGTCCTTTCAGAGAAAATCACTTTCCTTTGAAAGTGCCTTAAGCTACTTGCAAGCATTCACAAGAAACACTAATGCGTTTCTATGAAAGACAAGCAGTCGGTTCCAACACTTCAATTCACTGTGCGAAGTGAATGGAGTGTTGCTTCACTTTCTAAATGCTGTCCTTTCAGAGAAAATCACTTTCCTTTGAAAGTGCCTTAAGCTACTTGAAAGTATTAGGAAGAAACTCACATGCGTTTCTCTGAAAGACAAGCAGTCTGTTCCAACACTTCAATTCACTGTGCGAAGTGAATGGAGTGTTGCTTCACTTTCTAAATGCTGTCCTTTCAGAGAAAATCACTTTCCTTTGAAAGTGCCTTAAGCTACTTACAAGCATTCAACAGAAACTCACATGCATTTCTCTGAAAGAGAAGCAATCTGTTCCAACACTTCAATTCACTGTGCGAAGTGAATGGAGTGTTGCTTCACTTTCTAAATGCTGTCCTTTCAGAGAAAATCACTTTCCTTTGAAAGTGCCTTAAACTACTTTCAAGCATTCACAAAAAACTCACATGCGTTTTTCTGAAAGAGTAGCAGTCTGTTCCAACACTGCAATTCACTGTGCGAAGTGAATGGAGTGTTGCTTCACTTTCTAAATGCTGTCCTTTCAGAGAAAATCACTTTCCTTTGAAAGTGCCTTAAGCAACTTGCAAGCATTCACAAGAAACACTAATGCGTTTCTATGAAAGAGTAGCACTCTGTTCCAACACTTCAATTCACTGCACGAAGGGAATGGAGTGTTGCTTCACTTTCTAAATGCTGTCCTTTCAGAGAAAATCACTTTCCTTTGAACGTGCCATAAGCTACTTGCAAGCATTAGGAAGAAACTCACATGCGTTTCTCTGAAGGAGAAGCAGTCTGTTCCAACACTTCAATTCACTGTGCGAAGTGAATGGAGTGTTGCCTCACTTTCTAAATGCTGTCCTTTCAGAGAAAATCACTTTCCTTTGAAAGTGCCTTAAGCTACTTACAAGCATTCAACAGAAACTCACATGTATTTCTCTGAAAGAGAAGCAGTCTGTTCCAACACTTCAATTCACTGTGCGAAGTAAATGGAGTGTTGTTTCACTTTCTAAATTCTGTCCTTTCAGAGAAAATCACTTTCCTTTGATAGTTCCTTAAGCTACTTGCAAGCATTCACAAGAAACACTAATGCGTTTCTATGAAAGACAAGCAGTCTGTTCCAACACTTCAATTCAATGTGCGAAGTGAATGGAGTGTTGCTTCACTTTCTAAATGCTGTCCTTTCAGAGAAAATCACTTTCCTTTGAAAGTGCCTTAAGCTACTTGCAAGCATTCACAAGAAACACTAATGCGTTTCTTTGAAAGACAAGCAGTCTGTTCCAACACTTCAATTCACTGTGCAAAGTGAATGGAGTGTTGCTTCACTTTCTAAATGCTGTCCTTTCAGAGAAAATCACTTTCCTTTGAAAGTGCCTTAAGCTACTTACAAGCATTCAACAGAAACTCACATGCATTTCTCTGAAAGAGAAGCAGTCTGATCCAACACTTCAATTCACTGTGCGAAGTGAATGGAGTGTTGCTTCACTTTCTAAATTCTGTCATTTCAGAGAAAATCACTTTCCTTTGAAAGTGCCTTAAACTACTTTCAAGCATTCATAAAAAACCCACATGCGTTTCTCTGAAAGAGAAGCAGTCTGTTCCAACACTTCAATTCACTGTGCGAAGTAAATGGAGTGTTGCTTCACTTTCTAAATGCTGTCTTTTCAGAGAAAATCACTTTCCTTTGAAAGTGCCTTAAGCTACTTGCCAGCATTCACAAGAAACACTAATGCGTTTCTATGAAAGACAAGCAGTGTGTTCCAACACTTCAATTCACTGTGCGAAGTGAATGGAGTGTTGCTTCACTTTCTAAATGCTGTCCTTTCAGAGAAAATCACTTTCCTTTGAAAGTGCCTTAAGCTACTTGCAAGCATTAGGAAGAAACTCACATGTATTTCTCTGAAAGAGAAGCAGTCTGTTCCAACACTTCAATTCACTGTGCGAAGTGAATGGAGTGTTGCTTCAATTTCTAATGCTGTCCTTTCAGAGAAAATCACTTTCCTTTGAAAGTGCCTTAAGCTACTTACAAGCATTCAACAGAAACTCACATGCGTTTCTCTGAAAGAGAAGCAGTCTGTTCCAACACTTCAATTCACTGTGCGAAGTGAATGGAGTGTTGCTTCACTTTCTAAATACTGTCCTTTCAGAGAAAATCACTTTCCTTTTAAAGTACCTTAAACTACTTTCAAGCATTCATAAAAAACTCACATGCGTTTCTCTGAAAGAGAAGCAGTCTGTTCCAACACTTCAATTCACTGCGCGAAGTAAATGGAGTGTTGCTTCACTTTCTAAATGCTGTCCTTTCAGAGAAAATCACTTTCCTTTGAAAGTGCCTTAAGCTACTTGCAAGCATTCACAAGAAACACTAATGCGTTTCTATGAAAGACAAGCAGTCGGTTCCAACACTTCAATTCACTGTGCGAAGTGAATGGAGTGTTGCTTCACTTTCTAAATGCTGTCCTTTCAGAGAAAATCACTTTCCTTTGAAAGTGCCTTAAGCTACTTGCAAGTATTAGGAAGAAACTCACATGCGTTTCTCTGAAAGAGAAGCAGTCTGTTCCAACACTTCAATTCACTGTGCGAAGTGAATGGAGTGTTGCTTCACTTTCTAAATGCTGTCCTTTCAGAGAAAATCACTTTCCTTTGAAAGTGCCTTAAGCTACTTACAAGCATTCAACAGAAACTCACATGCATTTCTCTGAAAGAGAAGCAATCTGTTCCAAAACTTCAATTCACTGCACGAAGGAAATGGAGTGTTGCTTCACTTTCTAAATGCTGTCCTTTCAGAGAAAATCACTTTCCTTTGAAAGTGCCTTAAGCTACTTACAAGCATTCACCAGAAACTCACATGCGATTCTCTGAAAGAGAAGCAGTCTGTTCCAATACTTCAATTCACTGTGCAAAGTGAATGGATTGTTGCTTCCCTTTCTAAATGCTGTCCTTTCAGAGAAAATCACTTTCCTTTGAAAGTGCCATAAGCTACTTGCAAGCATTAGGAAGAAACTCACATGCGTTTCTCTGAAAGAGAAGCAGTCTGTTCCAACACTTTAATTCACTGTGCGAAGTGAATGGAGTGTTGCTTCACTTTCTAAATGCTGTCCTTTCAGAGAAAATCACTTTCCTTTGAAAGTGCCTTAAGCTTCTTACAAGCATTCAACAGAAACTCACATGCATTTCTCTGAAAGAGAAGCAATCTGTTCCAACACTTCAATTCACTGTGCGAAGTGAATGGAGTGTTGCTTCACTTTCTAAATGCTGTCCTTTCAGAGAAAATCACTTTCCTTTGAAAGTGCCTTAAGCTACTTACAAGCATTCACCAGAAACTCACATGCGTTTCTCTGAAAGAGAAGCAGTCTGTTCCAACACTTCAATTCACTGTGCGAAGTAAATGGAGTGTTCCTTCACTTTCTAAATGCTGTCCTTTCAGAGAAAATCACTTTCCTTTGAAAGTGCCTTAAGCTACTTGCAAGCATTCACAAGAAACACTAATGCGTTTCTTTGAAAGACAAGCAGTCTGTTCCAACACTTCAATTCACTGTGCAAAGTGAATGGAGTGTTGCTTCACTTTCTAAATGCTGTCCTTTCAGAGAAAATCACTTTCCATTGAAAGTGCCTTAAGCTACTTACAAGCATTCAACAGAAACTCACATGCATTTCTCTGAAAGAGAAGCAGTCTGTTCCAACACTTCAATTCACTGTGCGAAATGAATGGAGTGTTGCTTCACTTTCTAAATTCTGTCCTTTCAGAGAAAATCACTTTCCTTTGAAAATGCCTTAAACTACTTTCAAGCATTCATAAAAAACCCACATGCGTTTCTCTGAAAGAGAAGCAGTCTGTTCTAACACTTCAATTCACTGTGCGACGTAAATGGAGTGTTGCTTCACTTTCTAAATGCTGTCGTTTCAGAGAAAATCACTTTCCTTTGAAAGTGCCTTAAGCTACTTGACAGCATTCACAAGAAACACTAATTCGTTTCTATGAAAGACAAGCAGTGTGTTCCAACACTTCAATTCACTGTGCGAAGTGAATGGAGTGTTGCTTCACTTTCTAAATGCTGTCCTTTCAGAGAAAATCACTTTCCTTTGAAAGTGCCTTAAGCTACTTACAAGCATTCAACAGAAACTCACATGCGTTTCTCTGAAAGAGAAGCAGTCTGTTCCAACACTTCAATTTACTGTGCGAAGTGAATGGAGTGTTGCTTCACTTTCTAAATTCTGTCATTTCGGAGAAAATCACTTTTCGTTGAAAGTGCCTTAAACTACTTTCAAGCATTCATAAAAAACTCACATGCGTTTCTCTGAAAGAGAAGCAGTCTGTTCCAACACTTCAATTCACTGTGCGAAGTAAATGGAGTGTTCCTTCACTTTCTAAATGCTGTCCTTTCAGAGAAAATCACTTTCCTTTGAAAGTGCCTTAAGCTACTTGCAAGCATTCACAAGAAACACTAATGCGTTTCTTTGAAAGACAAGCAGTCTGTTCCAACACTTCAATTCACTGTGCAAAGTGAATGGAGTGTTGCTTCACTTTCTAAATGCTGTCCTTTCAGAGAAAATCACTTTCCATTGAAAGTGCCTTAAGCTTCTTACAAGCATTTAACAGAAACTCACATGAATTTCTCTGAATGAGAAGCAGTCTGTTCCAACACTTCAATTCACTGTGCGAAGTGATTGGAGTGTTGCTTCACTTTCTAAATTCTGTCCTTTCAGAGAAAATCACTTTCCTTTGAAAGTGCCTTAAACTACTTTCAAGCATTCATAAAAAACACACATGCGTTTCTCTGAAAGAGAAGCAGTCTGTTCCAACACTTCAATTCACTGTGCGAAGTAAATGGAGTGTTGCTTCACTTTCTAAATGCTGTCCTTTCAGAGAAAATCACTTTCCTTTGAAAGTGCCTTAAGCTACTTGCAAGCATTCACATGAAACACTAATGCGTTTCTATGAAAGACAAGCAGTCGGTTCCAACACTTCAATTCACTGTGCGAAGTGAATGGAGTGTTGCTTCACTTTCTAAATGCTGTCCTTTCAGAGAAAATCACTTTCCTTTGAAAGTGCCTTAAGCTACTTACAAGCATTCACCAGAAACTCACATGCGATTCTCTGAAAGAGAAGCAGTCAGTTCCAATACTTCAATTCACTGTGCAAAGTGAATGGATTGTTGCTTCACTTTCTAAATGCTGTTCTTTCAGAGAAAATCACTTTCCTTTGAAAGTGCCATAAGCTACTTGCAAGCATTAGGAAGAAACTCACATGCGTTTCTCTGAAAGAGAAGCAGTCTGTTCCAACACTTCAATTCACTGTGCGAAGTGAATGGAGTGTTGCTTCACTTTCTAAATGCTGTCCTTTCAGAGAAAATCACTTTCCTTTGAAAGTGCCTTAAGCTACTTACAGGCATTCAACAGAAACTCACATGCATTTCTCTGAAAGAGAAGCAGTCTGTTCCAACACTTCAATTTACTGTGCGAAGTGAATGGAGTGTTGCTTCACTTTCTAAATTCTGTCATTTCGGAGAAAATCACTTTCCATTGAAAGTGCCTTAAACTACTTTCAAGCATTCATAAAAAACTCACATGCGTTTCTCTGAAAGAGAAGCAGTCTGTTCCAACACTTCAATTCACTGTGCGAAGTAAATGGAGTGTTGCTTCACTTTCTAAATGCTGTCCTTTCAGAGAAAATCACTTTCCTTTGAAAGTGCCTTAAGCTACTTGCAAGCATTCACAAGAAACACTAATGCGTTTCTTTGAAAGAGAAGCAGTCTGTTCCAACACTTCAATTCACTGTGCGAAGTGAATGGAGTGTTGCTTCACTTTCTAAATGCTGTCCTTTCAGAGAAAATCACTTTCCTTTGAAAGTGCCTTAAGCTACTTGCAAGCATTCAACAGAAACTCACATGTATTTCTCTGAAAGAGAAGCAGTCTGTTCCAACACTTCAATTCACTGTGCGAAGTGAATGGAGTGTTGCTTCACTTTCTAAATTCTGTCATTTCAGAGAAAATCACTTTTGTTTGAAAGTGCCTTAAACTACTTTCAAGCATTCATAAAAAACTCACATGCGTTTCTCTGAAAGAGAAGCAGTCTGTTCCAACACTTCAATTCACTGTGCGAAGTAAATGGAGTGTTGCTTCACTTTCTAAATGCTGTCCTTTCAGAGAAAATCACTTTCCTTTGAAAGTGCCTTAAGCTACTTGCCAGCATTCACAAGAAACACTAATGCGTTTCTATGAAAGACAAGCAGTGTGTTCCAACACTTCAATTCACTGTGCGAAGTGAATGGAGTGTTGCTTCACTTTCTAAATGCTGTCCTTTCAGAGAAAATCACTTTCCTTTTAAAGTGCCTTAAGCTACTTGCAAGTATTAGGAAGAAACTCACATGCGTTTCTCTGAAAGACAAGCAGTCTGTTCCAACACTTCAATTTACTGTGCGAAGTGAATGGAGTGTTGCTTCACTTTCTAAATGCTGTCCTTTCAGAGAAAATCACTTTCCTTTGAAAGTGCCTTAAGCTACTTACAAGCATTCAACAGAAACTCACATGCATTTCTCTGAAAGAGAAGCAATCTGTTCCAACACTTCAATTCACTGTGCGAAGTGAATGGAGTGTTGCTTCACTTTCTAAATTCTGTCCTTTCAGAGAAAATCACTTTCCTTTGAAAGTGCCTTAAACTACATTCAAGCATTCACAAAAAACTCACATGCGTTTTTCTGAAAGAGTAGCAGTCTGTTCCAACACTGCAATTCACTGTGCGAAGTAAATGGAGTGTTGCTTCACTTTCTAAATGCTGTCCTTTCAGAGAAAATCACTTTCCTTTGAAAGTGCCTTAAGCTACTTGCAAGCATTCACAAGAAACACTAATGCGTTTCTTTGAAAGAGAAGCAGTCTGTTCCAACACTTCAATTCACTGTGCGAAGTGAATGGAGTGTTGCTTCACTTTCTAAATTCTGTCATTTCAGAGAAAATCACTTTTGTTTGAAAGTGCCTTAAACTACTTTCAAGCATTCATAAAAAACTCACATGCGTTTCTCTGAAAGAGAAGCAGTCTGTTCCAACACTTCAATTCACTGTGCGAAGTAAATGGAGTGTTGCTTCACTTTCTAAATGCTGTCCTTTCAGAGAAAATCACTTTCCTTTGAAAGTGCCTTAAGCTACTTGCCAGCATTCACAAGAAACACTAATGCGTTTCTATGAAAGACAAGCAGTGTGTTCCAACACTTCAATTCACTGTGCGAAGTGAATGGAGTGTTGCTTCACTTTCTAAATGCTGTCCTTTCAGAGAAAATCACTTTCCTTTTAAAGTGCCTTAAGCTACTTGCAAGTATTAGGAAGAAACTCACATGCGTTTCTCTGAAAGACAAGCAGTCTGTTCCAACACATCAATTTACTGTGCGAAGTGAATGGAGTGTTGCTTCACTTTCTAAATGCTGTCCTTTCAGAGAAAATCACTTTCCTTTGAAAGTGCCTTAAGCTACTTACAAGCATTCAACAGAAACTCACATGCATTTCTCTGAAAGAGAAGCAATCTGTTCCAACACTTCAATTCACTGTGCGAAGTGAATGGAGTGTTGCTTCACTTTCTAAATTCTGTCCTTTCAGAGAAAATCACTTTCCTTTGAAAGTGCCTTAAACTACTTTCAAGCATTCACAAAAAACTCACATGCGTTTTTCTGAAAGAGTAGCAGTCTGTTCCAACACTGCAATTCACTGTGCGAAGTGAATGGAGTGTTGCTTCACTTTCTAAATGCTGTCCTTTCAGAGAAAATCACTTTCCTTTGAAAGTGCCTTAAGCAACTTGCAAGCATTGACAAGAAACACTAATGCGTTTCTATGAAAGAGTAGCACTCTGTTCCAACACTTCAATTCACTGCACAAAGGGAATGGAGTGTTGCTTCACTTTCTAAATGCTGTCCTTTCAGAGAAAATCACTTTCCTTTGAAAGTGCCTTAAGCTACTTACAAGCATTCACCAGAAACTCACATGCGATTCTCTGAAAGAGAAGCAGTCTGTTCCAATACTTCAATTCACTGTGCAAAGTGAATGGATTGTTGCTTCACTTTCTAAATGCTGTCCTTTCAGAGAAAATCACTTTCCTTTGAAAGTGCCATAAGCTACTTGCAAGCATTAGGAAGAAACTCACATGCGTTTCTCTGAAAGAGAAGCAGTCTGTTCCAACACTTCAATTCACTGTGCGAAGTGAATGGAGTGTTGCTTCACTTTCTAAATGCTGTCCTTTCAGAGAAAATCACTTTCCTTTGAAAGTGCCTTAAGCTACTTACAAGCATTCAACAGAAACTCACATGTATTTCTCTGAAAGAGAAGCAGTCTGTTCCTACACTTCAATTCACTGTGCGAAGTAAATGGAGTGTTGTTTCACTTTCTAAATTCTGTCCTTTCAGAGAAAATCACTTTCCTTTGATAGTGCCTTAAGCTACTTGCAAGCATTCACAAGAAACAATAATGCGTTTCTATGAAAGACAAGCAATCTGTTCCAACACTTCAATTCACTGTGCGAAGTGAATGGAGTGTTGCTTCACTTTCTAAATGCTGTCCTTTCAGAGAAAATCACTTTCCTTTGAAAGTTCCTTAAGCCACTTGCAAGCATTAGGAAGAAACTGACATGCGTTTCTCTGAAAGAGAAGCAGTCTGTTCCAACACTTCAATTCACTGTGCGAAATGAATGGAGTGTTGCTTCATTTTCTAAATGCTGTCCTTTCAGAGAAAATCACTTTCCTTTGAAAGTGCCTTAAGCTACTTACAAGCATTCAACAGAAACTCACATGCGTTTCTCTGAAAGAGAAGCAGTCTGTTCCAACACTTCAGTTTACTGTGCGATGTGAATGGAGTGTTGCTTCACTTTTTAAATTCTGTCATTTCGGAGAAAATCACTTTCCGTTGAAAGTGCCTTAAACTACTTTCAAGCATTCATAAAAAACTCACATGCGTTTCTCTGAAAGAGAAGCAGTCTGTTCCAACACTTTAATTCACTGTGCGAAGTAAATGGAGTGTTCCTTCACTTTCTAAATGCTGTCCTTTCAGAGAAAATCACTTTCCTTTGAAAGTGCCTTAAGCTACTTGCAAGCATTAGGAAGAAACTCACATGTATTTCTCTGAAAGAGAAGCAGTCTGTTCCAACACTTCAATTCACTGTGCGAAGTGAATGGAGTGTTGCTTCACTTTCTAAATGCTGTCCTTTCAGAGAAAATCACTTTCCTTTGAAAGTGCCTTAAGCTACTTACAAGCATTCAACAGAAACTCACATGCGTTTCTCTTTAAGAGAAGCAGTCTGTTCCAACACTTCAATTCACTGTGCGAAGTGAATGGAGTGTTGCTTCACTTTCTAAATACTGTCCTTTCAGAGAAAATCACTTTCCTTTTAAAGTGCCTTAAACTACTTTCAAGCATTCATAAAAAACTCACATGCGTTTCTCTGAAAGAGAAGCAGTCTGTTCCAACACTTCAATTCACTGCGCGAAGTAAATGGAGTGTTGCTTCACTTTCTAAATGCTGTCCTTTCAGAGAAAATCACTTTCCTTTGAAAGTGCCTTAAGCTACTTGCAAGCATTCACAAGAAACACTAATGCATTTCTATGAAAGACAAGCAGTCGTTTCCAACACTTCAATTCACTGTGCGAAGTGAATGGAGTGTTGCTTCACTTTTTAAATGCTGTCCTTTCAGAGAAAATCACTTTCCTTTGAAAGTGCCTTAAGCAACTTGCAAGCATTCACAAGAAACACTAATGCGTTTCTATGAAAGAGTAGCACTCTTTTCCAACACTTCAATTCACTGCACGAAGGGAATGGAGTGTTGCTTCACTTTCTAAATTCTGTCCTTTCAGAGAAAATCACTTTCCTTTGAAAGTGCCTTAAGCTACTTACAAGCATTCACCAGAAACTCACATGCGATTCTCTGAAAGAGAAGCCGTCTGTTTCAATACTTCAATTCACTGTGCAAAGAAAATGGATTGTTGCTTCACTTTCTAAATGCTGTCCTTTCAGAGAAAATCACTTTCCTTTGAAAGTGCCATAAGCTACTTGCAAGCATTAGGAAGAAACTCACATGCGTTTCTCTGAAAGAGAAGCAGTCTGTTCCAACACTTCAATTCACTGTGCGAAGTAAATGGAGTGATCCTTCACTTTCTAAATGCTGTCCTTTCAGAGAAAATCACTTTCCTTTGAAAGTGCCTTAAGCTACTTGCAAGCATTAGGAAGAAACTCACATGCGTTTCTCTGAAAGAGAAGATGTCTGTTCCAACACTTCAATTCACTGTGCGAAATGAATGGAGTGTTGCTTCACTTTCTAAATGCTGTCCTTTCAGAGAAAATCACTTTCCTTTGAAAGTGCCTTAAGCTACTTACAAGCATTCAACAGAAACTCACATGTGTTTCTCTGAAAGAGAAGCAGTCTGTTCCAACACTTCAATTTACTGTGCGAAGTGAATGGAGTGTTGCTTCACTTTCTAAATTCTGTCATTTCGGAGAAAATCACTTTCCGTTGAAAGTGCCTTAAACTACTTTCAAGCATTCATAAAAAACTCACATGCATTTCTCTGAAAGAGAAGCAGTCTGTTCCAACACTTCAATTCACTGTGCGAAGTAAATGGAGTGTTCCGTCACTTTCTAAATGATGTCCTTTCAGAGAAAATCACTTTCCTTTGAAAGTGCCTTAAGCTACTTGCAAGCATTCACAAGAAACACTAATGCGTTTTTTTCAAAGGCAAGCAGTCTGTTCCAACACTTCAATTCACTGTGCGAAGTGAATGGAGTGTTGTTTCACTTTCTAAATGCTGTCATTTCAGAGAAAATCACTTTCCTTTGAAAGTGCATTAAGCTACTTACAAGCATTCAACAGAAACTCACATGTATTTCTCTGAAAGAGAAGCAGTCTGTTCCAACACTTCAATTCACTGTGCGAAGTGAATGGAGTGTTGCTTCACTTTCTAAATTCTGTCATTTCAGAGAAAATCACTTTTGTTTGAAAGTGCCTTAAACTACTTTCAAGCATTCATAAAAAACTCACATGCGTTTCTCTGAAAGAGAAGCAGTCTGTTCCAACACTTCAATTCACTGTGCAAAGTAAATGGAGTGTTGCTTCACTTTCTAAATGCTGTCCTTTCAGAGAAAATCACTTTCCTTTGAAAGTGCCTTAAGCTACTTGCCAGCATTCACAAGAAACACTAATGCGTTTCTATGAAAGACAAGCAGTGTGTTCCAACACTTCAATTCACTGTGCGAAGTGAATGGAGTGTTGCTTCACTTTCTAAATGCTGTCCTTTCAGAGAAAATCACTTTCCTTTGAAAGTGCCTTAAGCTACTTGCAAGCATTAGGAAGAAACTCACATGTATTTCTGTGAAAGAGAAGCAGTCTGTTCCAACACTTCAATTCACTGTGCGAAGTGAATGGAGTGTTGCTTCACTTTCTAAATGCTGTCCTTTCAGAGAAAATCACTTTCCTTTGAAAGTGCCTTAAGCTACTTACAAGCATTCAACAGAAACTCACATGCGTTTCTCTGAAAGAGAAGCAGTCTGTTCCAACACTTCAATTCACTGTGCGAAGTGAATGGAGTGTTGCTTCACTTTCTAAATACTGTCCTTTCAGAGAAAATCACTTTCCTTTTAAAGTGCCTTAAACTACTTTCAAGCATTCATAAAAAACTCACATGCGTTTCTCTGAAAGAGAAGCTGTCTGTTCCAACACTTCAATTCACTGTGCGAAGTAAATGGAGTGTTGCTTCACTTTCTAAATGCTGTCCTTTCAGAGAAAATCACTTTCCTTTGAAAGTGCCTTAAGCTACTTGCAAGCATTCACATAAAACACTAATGCGTTTCTATGAAAGACAAGCAGTCGGTTCCAACACTTCAATTCACTGTGCGAAGTGAATGGAGTGTTGCTTCACTTTCTAAATGCTGTCCTTTCAGAGAAAATCACTTTCCTTTGAAAGTGCCTTAAGCTACTTACAAGCATTCACCAGAAACTCACATGCGATTCTCTGAAAGAGAAGCAGTCTGTTCCAATACTTCAATTCACTGTGCAAAGTGAATGGATTGTTGCTTCACTTTCTAAATGCTGTCCTTTCAGAGAAAATCACTTTCCTTTGAAAGTGCCATAAGCTACTTGCAAGCATTAGGAAGAAACTCACATGCGTTTCTCTGAAAGAGAAGCAGTCTGTTCCAACACTTCAATTCACTGTGCGAAGTGAATGGAGTGTTGCTTCACTTTCTAAATGCTGTCCTTTCAGAGAAAATCACTTTTTTTTGAAAGTGCCTTAAGCTACTTACAGGCATTCAACAGAAACTCACATGCATTTCTCTGAAAGAGAAGCAGTCTGTTCCAACACTTCAATTCACTGTGCGAAGTAAATGGAGTGTTGCTTCACTTTCTAAATGCTCTCCTTTCAGAGAAAATCACTTTACTTTGATAGTGCCTTAAGCTACTTGCAAGCATTCACAAGAAACAATAATGCGTTTCTATGAAAGACAAGCAATCTGTTCCAACACTTCAATTCACTGTGCGAAGTGAATGGAGTGTTGCTTCACTTTCTAAATGCTGTCCTTTCAGAGAAAATCACTTTCCTTTGAAAGTTCCTTAAGCCACTTGCAAGCATTAGGAAGAAACTGACATGCGTTTCTCTGAAAGAGAAGCAGTCTGTTCCAACACTTCAATTCACTGTGCGAAATGAATGGAGTGTTGCTTCATTTTCTAAATGCTGTCCTTTCAGAGAAAATCACTTTCCTTTGAAAGTGCCTTAAGCTACTTACAAGCATTCAACAGAAACTCACATGCGTTTCTCTGAAAGAGAAGCAGTCTGTTCCAACACTTCAGTTTACTGTGCGATGTGAATGGAGTGTTGCTTCACTTTTTAAATTCTGTCATTTCGGAGAAAATCACTTTCCGTTGAAAGTGCCTTAAACTACTTTCAAGCATTCATAAAAAACTCACATGCGTTTCTCTGAAAGAGAAGCAGTCTGTTCCAACACTTTAATTCACTGTGCGAAGTAAATGGAGTGTTCCTTCACTTTCTAAATGCTGTCCTTTCAGAGAAAATCACTTTCCTTTGAAAGTGCCTTAAGCTACTTGCAAGCATTAGGAAGAAACTCACATGTATTTCTCTGAAAGAGAAGCAGTCTGTTCCAACACTTCAATTCACTGTGCGAAGTGAATGGAGTGTTGCTTCACTTTCTAAATGCTGTCCTTTCAGAGAAAATCACTTTCCTTTGAAAGTGCCTTAAGCTACTTACAAGCATTCAACAGAAACTCACATGCGTTTCTCTGAAAGAGAAGCAGTCTGTTCCAACACTTCAATTCACTGTGCGAAGTGAATGGAGTGTTGCTTCACTTTCTAAATACTGTCCTTTCAGAGAAAATCACTTTCCTTTTAAAGTGCCTTAAACTACTTTCAAGCATTCATAAAAAACTCACATGCGTTTCTCTGAAAGAGAAGCAGTCTGTTCCAACACTTCAATTCACTGCGCGAAGTAAATGGATTGTTGCTTCACTTTCTAAATGCTGTCCTTTCAGAGAAAATCACTTTCCTTTGAAAGTGCCTTAAGCTACTTGCAAGCATTCACAAGAAACACTAATGCATTTCTATGAAAGACAAGCAGTCGTTTCCAACACTTCAATTCACTGTGCGAAGTGAATGGAGTGTTGCTTCACTTTTTAAATGCTGTCCTTTCAGAGAAAATCACTTTCCTTTGAAAGTGCCTTAAGCAACTTGCAAGCATTCACAAGAAACACTAATGCGTTTCTATGAAAGAGTAGCACTCTTTTCCAACACTTCAATTCACTGCACGAAGGGAATGGAGTGTTGCTTCACTTTCTAAATTCTGTCCTTTCAGAGAAAATCACTTTCCTTTGAAAGTGCCTTAAGCTACTTACAAGCATTCACCAGAAACTCACATGCGATTCTCTGAAAGAGAAGCCGTCTGTTTCAATACTTCAATTCACTGTGCAAAGAAAATGGATTGTTGCTTCACTTTCTAAATGCTGTCCTTTCAGAGAAAATCACTTTCCTTTGAAAGTGCCATAAGCTACTTGCAAGCATTAGGAAGAAACTCACATGCGTTTCTCTGAAAGAGAAGCAGTCTGTTCCAACACTTCAATTCACTGTGCGAAGTAAATGGAGTGATCCTTCACTTTCTAAATGCTGTCCTTTCAGAGAAAATCACTTTCCTTTGAAAGTGCCTTAAGCTACTTGCAAGCATTAGGAAGAAACTCACATGCGTTTCTCTGAAAGAGAAGATGTCTGTTCCAACACTTCAATTCACTGTGCGAAATGAATGGAGTGTTGCTTCACTTTCTAAATGCTGTCCTTTCAGAGAAAATCACTTTCCTTTGAAAGTGCCTTAAGCTACTTACAAGCATTCAACAGAAACTCACATGTGTTTCTCTGAAAGAGAAGCAGTCTGTTCCAACACTTCAATTTACTGTGCGAAGTGAATGGAGTGTTGCTTCACTTTCTAAATTCTGTCATTTCGGAGAAAATCACTTTCCGTTGAAAGTGCCTTAAACTACTTTCAAGCATTCATAAAAAACTCACATGCGTTTCTCTGAAAGAGAAGCAGTCTGTTCCAACACTTCAATTCACTGTGCGAAGTAAATGGAGTGTTCCGTCACTTTCTAAATGATGTCCTTTCAGAGAAAATCACTTTCCTTTGAAAGTGCCTTAAGCTACTTGCAAGCATTCACAAGAAACACTAATGCGTTTTTTTCAAAGGCAAGCAGTCTGTTCCAACACTTCAATTCACTGTGCGAAGTGAATGGAGTGTTGTTTCACTTTCTAAATGCTGTCATTTCAGAGAAAATCACTTTCCTTTGAAAGTGCATTAAGCTACTTACAAGCATTCAACAGAAACTCACATGTATTTCTCTGAAAGAGAAGCAGTCTGTTCCAACACTTCAATTCACTGTGCGAAGTGAATGGAGTGTTGCTTCACTTTCTAAATTCTGTCATTTCAGAGAAAATCACTTTTGTTTGAAAGTGCCTTAAACTACTTTCAAGCATTCATAAAAAACTCACATGCGTTTCTCTGAAAGAGAAGCAGTCTGTTCCAACACTTCAATTCACTGTGCAAAGTAAATGGAGTGTTGCTTCACTTTCTAAATGCTGTCCTTTCAGAGAAAATCACTTTCCTTTGAAAGTGCCTTAAGCTACTTGCCAGCATTCACAAGAAACACTAATGCGTTTCTATGAAAGACAAGCAGTGTGTTCCAACACTTCAATTCACTGTGCGAAGTGAATGGAGTGTTGCTTCACTTTCTAAATGCTGTCCTTTCAGAGAAAATCACTTTCCTTTGAAAGTGCCTTAAGCTACTTGCAAGCATTAGGAAGAAACTCACATGTATTTCTCTGAAAGAGAAGCAGTCTGTTCCAACACTTCAATTCACTGTGCGAAGTGAATGGAGTGTTGCTTCACTTTCTAAATGCTGTCCTTTCAGAGAAAATCACTTTCCTTTGAAAGTGCCTTAAGCTACTTACAAGCATTCAACAGAAACTCACATGCGTTTCTCTGAAAGAGAAGCAGTCTGTTCCAACACTTCAATTCACTGTGCGAAGTGAATGGAGTGTTGCTTCACTTTCTAAATACTGTCCTTTCAGAGAAAATCACTTTCCTTTTAAAGTGCCTTAAACTACTTTCAAGCATTCATAAAAAACTCACATGCGTTTCTCTGAAAGAGAAGCTGTCTGTTCCAACACTTCAATTCACTGTGCGAAGTAAATGGAGTGTTGCTTCACTTTCTAAATGCTGTCCTTTCAGAGAAAATCACTTTCCTTTGAAAGTGCCTTAAGCTACTTGCAAGCATTCACATAAAACACTAATGCGTTTCTATGAAAGACAAGCAGTCGGTTCCAACACTTCAATTCACTGTGCGAAGTGAATGGAGTGTTGCTTCACTTTCTAAATGCTGTCCTTTCAGAGAAAATCACTTTCCTTTGAAAGTGCCTTAAGCTACTTACAAGCATTCACCAGAAACTCACATGCGATTCTCTGAAAGAGAAGCAGTCTGTTCCAATACTTCAATTCACTGTGCAAAGTGAATGGATTGTTGCTTCACTTTCTAAATGCTGTCCTTTCAGAGAAAATCACTTTCCTTTGAAAGTGCCATAAGCTACTTGCAAGCATTAGGAAGAAACTCACATGCGTTTCTCTGAAAGAGAAGCAGTCTGTTCCAACACTTCAATTCACTGTGCGAAGTGAATGGAGTGTTGCTTCACTTTCTAAATGCTGTCCTTTCAGAGAAAATCACTTTTTTTTGAAAGTGCCTTAAGCTACTTACAGGCATTCAACAGAAACTCACATGCATTTCTCTGAAAGAGAAGCAGTCTGTTCCAACACTTCAATTCACTGTGCGAAGTAAATGGAGTGTTGCTTCACTTTCTAAATGCTCTCCTTTCAGAGAAAATCACTTTACTTTGATAGTGCCTTAAGCTACTTGCAAGCATTCACAAGAAACAATAATGCGTTTCTATGAAAGACAAGCAATCTGTTCCAACACTTCAATTCACTGTGCGAAGTGAATGGAGTGTTGCTTCACTTTCTAAATGCTGTCCTTTCAGAGAAAATCACTTTCCTTTGAAAGTTCCTTAAGCCACTTGCAAGCATTAGGAAGAAACTGACATGCGTTTCTCTGAAAGAGAAGCAGTCTGTTCCAACACTTCAATTCACTGTGCGAAATGAATGGAGTGTTGCTTCATTTTCTAAATGCTGTCCTTTCAGAGAAAATCACTTTCCTTTGAAAGTGCCTTAAGCTACTTACAAGCATTCAACAGAAACTCACATGCGTTTCTCTGAAAGAGAAGCAGTCTGTTCCAACACTTCAGTTTACTGTGCGATGTGAATGGAGTGTTGCTTCACTTTTTAAATTCTGTCATTTCGGAGAAAATCACTTTCCGTTGAAAGTGCCTTAAACTACTTTCAAGCATTCATAAAAAACTCACATGCGTTTCTCTGAAAGAGAAGCAGTCTGTTCCAACACTTTAATTCACTGTGCGAAGTAAATGGAGTGTTCCTTCACTTTCTAAATGCTGTCCTTTCAGAGAAAATCACTTTCCTTTGAAAGTGCCTTAAGCTACTTGCAAGCATTAGGAAGAAACTCACATGTATTTCTCTGAAAGAGAAGCAGTCTGTTCCAACACTTCAATTCACTGTGCGAAGTGAATGGAGTGTTGCTTCACTTTCTAAATGCTGTCCTTTCAGAGAAAATCACTTTCCTTTGAAAGTGCCTTAAGCTACTTACAAGCATTCAACAGAAACTCACATGCATTTCTCTGAAAGAGAAGCAGTCTGTTCCAACACTTCAATTCACTGTGCGAAGTGAATGGAGTGTTGCTTCACTTTCTAAATACTGTCCTTTCAGAGAAAATCACTTTCCTTTTAAAGTGCCTTAAACTACTTTCAAGCATTCATAAAAAACTCACATGCGTTTCTCTGAAAGAGAAGCAGTCTGTTCCAACACTTCAATTCACTGCGCGAAGTAAATGGATTGTTGCTTCACTTTCTAAATGCTGTCCTTTCAGAGAAAATCACTTTCCTTTGAAAGTGCCTTAAGCTACTTGCAAGCATTCACAAGAAACACTAATGCATTTCTATGAAAGACAAGCAGTCGTTTCCAACACTTCAATTCACTGTGCGAAGTGAATGGAGTGTTGCTTCACTTTTTAAATGCTGTCCTTTCAGAGAAAATCACTTTCCTTTGAAAGTGCCTTAAGCAACTTGCAAGCATTCACAAGAAACACTAATGCGTTTCTATGAAAGAGTAGCACTCTTTTCCAACACTTCAATTCACTGCACGAAGGGAATGGAGTGTTGCTTCACTTTCTAAATTCTGTCCTTTCAGAGAAAATCACTTTCCTTTGAAAGTGCCTTAAGCTACTTACAAGCATTCACCAGAAACTCACATGCGATTCTCTGAAAGAGAAGCCGTCTGTTTCAATACTTCAATTCACTGTGCAAAGAAAATGGATTGTTGCTTCACTTTCTAAATGCTGTCCTTTCAGAGAAAATCACTTTCCTTTGAAAGTGCCATAAGCTACTTGCAAGCATTAGGAAGAAACTCACATGCGTTTCTCTGAAAGAGAAGCAGTCTGTTCCAACACTTCAATTCACTGTGCGAAGTAAATGGAGTGATCCTTCACTTTCTAAATGCTGTCCTTTCAGAGAAAATCACTTTCCTTTGAAAGTGCCTTAAGCTACTTGCAAGCATTAGGAAGAAACTCACATGCGTTTCTCTGAAAGAGAAGATGTCTGTTCCAACACTTCAATTCACTGTGCGAAATGAATGGAGTGTTGCTTCACTTTCTAAATGCTGTCCTTTCAGAGAAAATCACTTTCCTTTGAAAGTGCCTTAAGCTACTTACAAGCATTCAACAGAAACTCACATGTGTTTCTCTGAAAGAGAAGCAGTCTGTTCCAACACTTCAATTTACTGTGCGAAGTGAATGGAGTGTTGCTTCACTTTCTAAATTCTGTCATTTCGGAGAAAATCACTTTCCGTTGAAAGTGCCTTAAACTACTTTCAAGCATTCATAAAAAACTCACATGCGTTTCTCTGAAAGAGAAGCAGTCTGTTCCAACACTTCAATTCACTGTGCGAAGTAAATGGAGTGTTCCGTCACTTTCTAAATGATGTCCTTTCAGAGAAAATCACTTTCCTTTGAAAGTGCCTTAAGCTACTTGCAAGCATTCACAAGAAACACTAATGCGTTTTTTTCAAAGGCAAGCAGTCTGTTCCAACACTTCAATTCACTGTGCGAAGTGAATGGAGTGTTGTTTCACTTTCTAAATGCTGTCATTTCAGAGAAAATCACTTTCCTTTGAAAGTGCATTAAGCTACTTACAAGCATTCAACAGAAACTCACATGTATTTCTCTGAAAGAGAAGCAGTCTGTTCCAACACTTCAATTCACTGTGCGAAGTGAATGGAGTGTTGCTTCACTTTCTAAATTCTGTCATTTCAGAGAAAATCACTTTTGTTTGAAAGTGCCTTAAACTACTTTCAAGCATTCATAAAAAACTCACATGCGTTTCTCTGAAAGAGAAGCAGTCTGTTCCAACACTTCAATTCACTGTGCAAAGTAAATGGAGTGTTGCTTCACTTTCTAAATGCTGTCCTTTCAGAGAAAATCACTTTCCTTTGAAAGTGCCTTAAGCTACTTGCCAGCATTCACAAGAAACACTAATGCGTTTCTATGAAAGACAAGCAGTGTGTTCCAACACTTCAATTCACTGTGCGAAGTGAATGGAGTGTTGCTTCACTTTCTAAATGCTGTCCTTTCAGAGAAAATCACTTTCCTTTGAAAGTGCCTTAAGCTACTTGCAAGCATTAGGAAGAAACTCACATGTATTTCTCTGAAAGAGAAGCAGTCTGTTCCAACACTTCAATTCACTGTGCGAAGTGAATGGAGTGTTGCTTCACTTTCTAAATGCTGTCCTTTCAGAGAAAATCACTTTCCTTTGAAAGTGCCTTAAGCTACTTACAAGCATTCAACAGAAACTCACATGCGTTTCTCTGAAAGAGAAGCAGTCTGTTCCAACACTTCAATTCACTGTGCGAAGTGAATGGAGTGTTGCTTCACTTTCTAAATACTGTCCTTTCAGAGAAAATCACTTTCCTTTTAAAGTGCCTTAAACTACTTTCAAGCATTCATAAAAAACTCACATGCGTTTCTCTGAAAGAGAAGCTGTCTGTTCCAACACTTCAATTCACTGTGCGAAGTAAATGGAGTGTTGCTTCACTTTCTAAATGCTGTCCTTTCAGAGAAAATCACTTTCCTTTGAAAGTGCCTTAAGCTACTTGCAAGCATTCACATAAAACACTAATGCGTTTCTATGAAAGACAAGCAGTCGGTTCCAACACTTCAATTCACTGTGCGAAGTGAATGGAGTGTTGCTTCACTTTCTAAATGCTGTCCTTTCAGAGAAAATCACTTTCCTTTGAAAGTGCCTTAAGCTACTTACAAGCATTCACCAGAAACTCACATGCGATTCTCTGAAAGAGAAGCAGTCTGTTCCAATACTTCAATTCACTGTGCAAAGTGAATGGATTGTTGCTTCACTTTCTAAATGCTGTCCTTTCAGAGAAAATCACTTTCCTTTGAAAGTGCCATAAGCTACTTGCAAGCATTAGGAAGAAACTCACATGCGTTTCTCTGAAAGAGAAGCAGTCTGTTCCAACACTTCAATTCACTGTGCGAAGTGAATGGAGTGTTGCTTCACTTTCTAAATGCTGTCCTTTCAGAGAAAATCACTTTTTTTTGAAAGTGCCTTAAGCTACTTACAGGCATTCAACAGAAACTCACATGCATTTCTCTGAAAGAGAAGCAGTCTGTTCCAACACTTCAATTCACTGTGCGAAGTAAATGGAGTGTTGCTTCACTTTCTAAATGCTCTCCTTTCAGAGAAAATCACTTTACTTTGATAGCGCCTTAAGCTACTTGGAAGCATTCACAAAAAACACTAATGCGTTTCTATGAAAGACAAGCAGTCTGTTCCAACACTTCAATTCACTGTGCAAACTGAATGGAGTGTTGCTTCACTTTCTAAATGCTGTCCTTTCAGAGAAAATCACTTTCCTTTGAAAGTGCCTTAAGCTACTTGCAAGCATTAGGAAGAAACTCACATGCGTTTCTCTGAAAGAGAAGCTGTCTGTTCCAACACTTCAATTCACTGTGCGAAATGAATGGAGTGTTGCTTCACTTTCTAAATGCTGTCTTTTCAGAGAAAATCACTTTCCTTTGAAAGTGCCTTAAGCTACTTACAAGTATTCAACAGAAACTCACATGTGTTTCTCTGAAAGAGAAGCAGTCTGTTCCAACACTTAAATTTACTGTGCGAAGTGAATGGAGTGTTGCTTCACTTTCTAAATTCTGTCATTTCGGAGAAAATCACTTTCCATTGAAAGTGCCTTAAACTACTTTCAAGCATTCATAAAAAACTCACATGCGTTTCTCTGAAAGAGAAGCAGTCTGTTCCAACACTTCAATTCACTGTGCGAAGTAAATGGAGTGTTCCATCACTTTCTAAATGCTGTCCTTTCAGAGAAAATCACTTTCCTTTGAAAGTGCCTTAAGCTACTTGCAAGCATTCACAAGAAACACTAATGCGTTTCTTTGAAAGACAAGCAGTCTGTTCCAACACTTCAATTCACTGTGCAAAGTGAATGGAGTGTTGCTTCACTTTCTAAATGCTGTCCTTTCAGAGAAAATCACTTTCCTTTGAAAGTGCCTTAAGCTACTTACAAGCATTCAACAGAGACTCACATGTATTTCTCTGAAAGAGAAGCAGTCTGTTCCAACACTTCAATTCAATGTGCGAAGTGAATGGAGTGTTGCTTCACTTTCTAAATTCTGTCATTTCAGAGAAAATCACTTTTGTTTGAAAGTGCCTTAAACTACTTTCAAGCATTCATAAAAAACTCACATGCGTTTCTCTGAAAGAGAAGCAGTCTGTTCCAACACTTCAATTCACTGTGCGAAGTAAATGGAGTGTTGCTTCACTTTCTAAATGCTGTCCTTTCAGAGAAAATCACTTTCCTTTGAAAGTGCCTTAAGCTACTTGCCAGCATTCACAAGAAACACTAATGCATTTCTATGAAAGACAAGCAGTGAGTTCCAACACTTCAATTCACTGTGCGAAGTGAATGGAGTGTTGCTTCACTTTCTAAATGCTGTCCTTTCAGAGAAAATCACTTTCCTTTGAAAGTGCCTTAAGCTACTTGCAAGTATTAGGAAGAAACTCACATGCGTTTCTCTGAAAGACAAGCAGTCTGTTCCAACACTTCAATTCACTGTGCGAAGTGAATGGAGTGTTGCTTCACTTTCTAAATGCTGTCCTTTCAGAGAAAATCACTTTCCTTTGAAAGTGCCTTAAGCTACTTGCAAGCATTAGGAAGAAACTCACATGTATTTCTCTGAAAGAGAAGCAGTCTGTTCCAACACTTCAATTCACTGTGCGAAGTGAATGGAGTGTTGCTTCACTTTCTAAATGCTGTCCTTTCAGAGAAAATCACTTTCCTTTGAAAGTGCCTTAAGCTACTTACAAGCATTCAACAGAAACTCACATGCGTTTCTCTGAAAGAGAAGCAGTCTGTTCCAACACTTCAATTCACTGTGCGAAGTGAATGGAGTGTTGCTTCACTTTCTAAATACTGTCCTTTCAGAGAAAATCACTTTCCTTTTAAAGTGCCTTAAACTACTTTCAAGCATTCATAAAAAACTCACATGCGTTTCTCTGAAAGAGAAGCAGTCTGTTCCAACACTTCAATTCACTGCGCGAAGTAAATGGAGTGTTGCTTCACTTTCTAAATGCTGTCCTTTCAGAGAAAATCACTTTCCTTTGAAAGTGCCTTAAGCTACTTGCAAGCATTCACAAGAAACACTAATGCGTTTCTATGAAAGACAAGCAGTCGTTTCCAACACTTCAATTCACTGTGCGAAATGAATGGAGTGTTGCTTCACTTTCTAAATGCTGTCCTTTCAGAGAAAATCACTTTCCTTTGAAAGTGCCTTAAGCAACTTGCAAGCATTCACAAGAAACACTAATGCGTTTCTATGAAAGAGTAGCACTCTGTTCCAACACTTCAATTCACTGCACGAAGGAAATGGAGTGTTGCTTCACTTTCTAAATGCTGTCCTTTCAGAGAAAATCACTTTCCTTTGAAAGTGCCTTAAGCTACTTACAAGCATTCACCAGAAACTCACATGCGATTCTTTGAAAGAGAAGCAGTCTGTTCCAATACTTCAATTCACTGTGCAAAGAAAATGGATTGTTGCTTCACTTTCTAAATGCTGTCCTTTCAGAGAAAATCACTTTCCTTTGAAAGTACCATAAGCTACTTGCAAGCATTAGGAAGAAACTCACATGCGTTTCTCTGAAAGAGAAGCAGTCTGTTCCAACACTTCAATTCACTGTGCGAAGTGAGTGGAGTGTTGCTTCACTTTCTAAATGCTGTCCTTTCAGAGAAAATCACTTTCCTTTGAAAGTGCCTTAAGCTACTTACAAGCATTCAACAGAAACTCACATGTATTTCTCTGAAAGAGAAGCAGTCTGTTCCAACACTTCAATTCACTGTGCGAAGTAAATTGAGTGTTGTTTCACTTTCTAAATTCTGTCCTTTCAGAGAAAATCACTTTCCTTTGATAGTGCCTTAAGCTACTTGCAAGCATTCACAAGAAACACTAATGCGTTTCTATGAAAGACAAGCAGTCTGTTCCAACACTTCAATTCACTGTGCGAAGTGAATGGAGTGTTGTTTCACTTTCTAAATGCTGTCCTTTCAGAGAAAATCACTTTCCTTTGAAAGTGCCTTAAGCTACTTGCAAGCATTAGGAAGAAACTGACATGCGTTTCTCTGAAAGACAAGCAGTCTGTTCCAACACTTCAATTCACTGTGCGAAATGAATGGAGTGTTGCTTCACTTTCTAAATGCTGTCCTTTCAGAGAAAATCACTTTCCTTTGAAAGTGCCTTAAGCTACTTACAAGCATTCAACAGAAACTCACATGCGTTTCTCTGAAAGAGAAGCAGTCTGTTCCAACACTTCAATTCACTGTGCGAAGTAAATGGAGTGTTGCTTCACTTTCTAAATGCTCTCCTTTCAGAGAAAATCACTTTACTTTGATAGTGCCTTAAGCTACTTGCAAGCATTCACAAGAAACAATAATGCGTTTCTATGAAAGACAAGCAATCTGTTCCAACACTTCAATTCACTGTGCGAAGTGAATGGAGTGTTGCTTCACTTTCTAAATGCTGTCCTTTCAGAGAAAATCACTTTCCTTTGAAAGTTCCTTAAGCCACTTGCAAGCATTAGGAAGAAACTGACATGCGTTTCTCTGAAAGAGAAGCAGTCTGTTCCAACACTTCAATTCACTGTGCGAAATGAATGGAGTGTTGCTTCATTTTCTAAATGCTGTCCTTTCAGAGAAAATCACTTTCCTTTGAAAGTGCCTTAAGCTACTTACAAGCATTCAACAGAAACTCACATGCGTTTCTCTGAAAGAGAAGCAGTCTGTTCCAACACTTCAGTTTACTGTGCGATGTGAATGGAGTGTTGCTTCACTTTTTAAATTCTGTCATTTCGGAGAAAATCACTTTCCGTTGAAAGTGCCTTAAACTACTTTCAAGCATTCATAAAAAACTCACATGCGTTTCTCTGAAAGAGAAGCAGTCTGTTCCAACACTTTAATTCACTGTGCGAAGTAAATGGAGTGTTCCTTCACTTTCTAAATGCTGTCCTTTCAGAGAAAATCACTTTCCTTTGAAAGTGCCTTAAGCTACTTGCAAGCATTAGGAAGAAACTCACATGTATTTCTCTGAAAGAGAAGCAGTCTGTTCCAACACTTCAATTCACTGTGCGAAGTGAATGGAGTGTTGCTTCACTTTCTAAATGCTGTCCTTTCAGAGAAAATCACTTTCCTTTGAAAGTGCCTTAAGCTACTTACAAGCATTCAACAGAAACTCACATGCGTTTCTCTGAAAGAGAAGCAGTCTGTTCCAACACTTCAATTCACTGTGCGAAGTGAATGGAGTGTTGCTTCACTTTCTAAATACTGTCCTTTCAGAGAAAATCACTTTCCTTTTAAAGTGCCTTAAACTACTTTCAAGCATTCATAAAAAACTCACATGCGTTTCTCTGAAAGAGAAGCAGTCTGTTCCAACACTTCAATTCACTGCGCGAAGTAAATGGATTGTTGCTTCACTTTCTAAATGCTGTCCTTTCAGAGAAAATCACTTTCCTTTGAAAGTGCCTTAAGCTACTTGCAAGCATTCACAAGAAACACTAATGCATTTCTATGAAAGACAAGCAGTCGTTTCCAACACTTCAATTCACTGTGCGAAGTGAATGGAGTGTTGCTTCACTTTTTAAATGCTGTCCTTTCAGAGAAAATCACTTTCCTTTGAAAGTGCCTTAAGCAACTTGCAAGCATTCACAAGAAACACTAATGCGTTTCTATGAAAGAGTAGCACTCTTTTCCAACACTTCAATTCACTGCACGAAGGGAATGGAGTGTTGCTTCACTTTCTAAATTCTGTCCTTTCAGAGAAAATCACTTTCCTTTGAAAGTGCCTTAAGCTACTTACAAGCATTCACCAGAAACTCACATGCGATTCTCTGAAAGAGAAGCCGTCTGTTTCAATACTTCAATTCACTGTGCAAAGAAAATGGATTGTTGCTTCACTTTCTAAATGCTGTCCTTTCAGAGAAAATCACTTTCCTTTGAAAGTGCCATAAGCTACTTGCAAGCATTAGGAAGAAACTCACATGCGTTTCTCTGAAAGAGAAGCAGTCTGTTCCAACACTTCAATTCACTGTGCGAAGTAAATGGAGTGATCCTTCACTTTCTAAATGCTGTCCTTTCAGAGAAAATCACTTTCCTTTGAAAGTGCCTTAAGCTACTTGCAAGCATTAGGAAGAAACTCACATGCGTTTCTCTGAAAGAGAAGATGTCTGTTCCAACACTTCAATTCACTGTGCGAAATGAATGGAGTGTTGCTTCACTTTCTAAATGCTGTCCTTTCAGAGAAAATCACTTTCCTTTGAAAGTGCCTTAAGCTACTTACAAGCATTCAACAGAAACTCACATGTGTTTCTCTGAAAGAGAAGCAGTCTGTTCCAACACTTCAATTTACTGTGCGAAGTGAATGGAGTGTTGCTTCACTTTCTAAATTCTGTCATTTCGGAGAAAATCACTTTCCGTTGAAAGTGCCTTAAACTACTTTCAAGCATTCATAAAAAACTCACATGCGTTTCTCTGAAAGAGAAGCAGTCTGTTCCAACACTTCAATTCACTGTGCGAAGTAAATGGAGTGTTCCGTCACTTTCTAAATGATGTCCTTTCAGAGAAAATCACTTTCCTTTGAAAGTGCCTTAAGCTACTTGCAAGCATTCACAAGAAACACTAATGCGTTTTTTTCAAAGGCAAGCAGTCTGTTCCAACACTTCAATTCACTGTGCGAAGTGAATGGAGTGTTGTTTCACTTTCTAAATGCTGTCATTTCAGAGAAAATCACTTTCCTTTGAAAGTGCATTAAGCTACTTACAAGCATTCAACAGAAACTCACATGTATTTCTCTGAAAGAGAAGCAGTCTGTTCCAACACTTCAATTCACTGTGCGAAGTGAATGGAGTGTTGCTTCACTTTCTAAATTCTGTCATTTCAGAGAAAATCACTTTTGTTTGAAAGTGCCTTAAACTACTTTCAAGCATTCATAAAAAACTCACATGCGTTTCTCTGAAAGAGAAGCAGTCTGTTCCAACACTTCAATTCACTGTGCAAAGTAAATGGAGTGTTGCTTCACTTTCTAAATGCTGTCCTTTCAGAGAAAATCACTTTCCTTTGAAAGTGCCTTAAGCTACTTGCCAGCATTCACAAGAAACACTAATGCGTTTCTATGAAAGACAAGCAGTGTGTTCCAACACTTCAATTCACTGTGCGAAGTGAATGGAGTGTTGCTTCACTTTCTAAATGCTGTCCTTTCAGAGAAAATCACTTTCCTTTGAAAGTGCCTTAAGCTACTTGCAAGCATTAGGAAGAAACTCACATGTATTTCTCTGAAAGAGAAGCAGTCTGTTCCAACACTTCAATTCACTGTGCGAAGTGAATGGAGTGTTGCTTCACTTTCTAAATACTGTCCTTTCAGAGAAAATCACTTTCCTTTTAAAGTGCCTTAAACTACTTTCAAGCATTCATAAAAAACTCACATGCGTTTCTCTGAAAGAGAAGCTGTCTGTTCCAACACTTCAATTCACTGTGCGAAGTAAATGGAGTGTTGCTTCACTTTCTAAATGCTGTCCTTTCAGAGAAAATCACTTTCCTTTGAAAGTGCCTTAAGCTACTTGCAAGCATTCACATAAAACACTAATGCGTTTCTATGAAAGACAAGCAGTCGGTTCCAACACTTCAATTACTGTGCGAAGTGAATGGAGTGTTGCTTCACTTTCTAAATGCTGTCCTTTCAGAGAAAATCACTTTCCTTTGAAAGTGCCTTAAGCTACTTACAAGCATTCACCAGAAACTCACATGCGATTCTCTGAAAGAGAAGCAGTCTGTTCCAATACTTCAATTCACTGTGCAAAGTGAATGGATTGTTGCTTCACTTTCTAAATGCTGTCCTTTCAGAGAAAATCACTTTCCTTTGAAAGTGCCATAAGCTACTTGCAAGCATTAGGAAGAAACTCACATGCGTTTCTCTGAAAGAGAAGCAGTCTGTTCCAACACTTCAATTCACTGTGCGAAATGAATGGAGTGTTGCTTCATTTTCTAAATGCTGTCCTTTCAGAGAAAATCACTTTCCTTTGAAAGTGCCTTAAGCTACTTACAAGCATTCAACAGAAACTCACATGCGTTTCTCTGAAAGAGAAGCAGTCTGTTCCAACACTTCAGTTTACTGTGCGATGTGAATGGAGTGTTGCTTCACTTTTTAAATTCTGTCATTTCGGAGAAAATCACTTTCCGTTGAAAGTGCCTTAAACTACTTTCAAGCATTCATAAAAAACTCACATGCGTTTCTCTGAAAGAGAAGCAGTCTGTTCCAACACTTTAATTCACTGTGCGAAGTAAATGGAGTGTTCCTTCACTTTCTAAATGCTGTCCTTTCAGAGAAAATCACTTTCCTTTGAAAGTGCCTTAAGCTACTTGCAAGCATTAGGAAGAAACTCACATGTATTTCTCTGAAAGAGAAGCAGTCTGTTCCAACACTTCAATTCACTGTGCGAAGTGAATGGAGTGTTGCTTCACTTTCTAAATGCTGTCCTTTCAGAGAAAATCACTTTCCTTTGAAAGTGCCTTAAGCTACTTACAAGCATTCAACAGAAACTCACATGCGTTTCTCTGAAAGAGAAGCAGTCTGTTCCAACACTTCAATTCACTGTGCGAAGTGAATGGAGTGTTGCTTCACTTTCTAAATACTGTCCTTTCAGAGAAAATCACTTTCCTTTTAAAGTGCCTTAAACTACTTTCAAGCATTCATAAAAAACTCACATGCGTTTCTCTGAAAGAGAAGCAGTCTGTTCCAACACTTCAATTCACTGCGCGAAGTAAATGGATTGTTGCTTCACTTTCTAAATGCTGTCCTTTCAGAGAAAATCACTTTCCTTTGAAAGTGCCTTAAGCTACTTGCAAGCATTCACAAGAAACACTAATGCATTTCTATGAAAGACAAGCAGTCGTTTCCAACACTTCAATTCACTGTGCGAAGTGAATGGAGTGTTGCTTCACTTTTTAAATGCTGTCCTTTCAGAGAAAATCACTTTCCTTTGAAAGTGCCTTAAGCAACTTGCAAGCATTCACAAGAAACACTAATGCGTTTCTATGAAAGAGTAGCACTCTTTTCCAACACTTCAATTCACTGCACGAAGGGAATGGAGTGTTGCTTCACTTTCTAAATTCTGTCCTTTCAGAGAAAATCACTTTCCTTTGAAAGTGCCTTAAGCTACTTACAAGCATTCACCAGAAACTCACATGCGATTCTCTGAAAGAGAAGCCGTCTGTTTCAATACTTCAATTCACTGTGCAAAGAAAATGGATTGTTGCTTCACTTTCTAAATGCTGTCCTTTCAGAGAAAATCACTTTCCTTTGAAAGTGCCATAAGCTACTTGCAAGCATTAGGAAGAAACTCACATGCGTTTCTCTGAAAGAGAAGCAGTCTGTTCCAACACTTCAATTCACTGTGCGAAGTAAATGGAGTGATCCTTCACTTTCTAAATGCTGTCCTTTCAGAGAAAATCACTTTCCTTTGAAAGTGCCTTAAGCTACTTGCAAGCATTAGGAAGAAACTCACATGCGTTTCTCTGAAAGAGAAGATGTCTGTTCCAACACTTCAATTCACTGTGCGAAATGAATGGAGTGTTGCTTCACTTTCTAAATGCTGTCCTTTCAGAGAAAATCACTTTCCTTTGAAAGTGCCTTAAGCTACTTACAAGCATTCAACAGAAACTCACATGTGTTTCTCTGAAAGAGAAGCAGTCTGTTCCAACACTTCAATTTACTGTGCGAAGTGAATGGAGTGTTGCTTCACTTTCTAAATTCTGTCATTTCGGAGAAAATCACTTTCCGTTGAAAGTGCCTTAAACTACTTTCAAGCATTCATAAAAAACTCACATGCGTTTCTCTGAAAGAGAAGCAGTCTGTTCCAACACTTCAATTCACTGTGCGAAGTAAATGGAGTGTTCCGTCACTTTCTAAATGATGTCCTTTCAGAGAAAATCACTTTCCTTTGAAAGTGCCTTAAGCTACTTGCAAGCATTCACAAGAAACACTAATGCGTTTTTTTCAAAGGCAAGCAGTCTGTTCCAACACTTCAATTCACTGTGCGAAGTGAATGGAGTGTTGTTTCACTTTCTAAATGCTGTCATTTCAGAGAAAATCACTTTCCTTTGAAAGTGCATTAAGCTACTTACAAGCATTCAACAGAAACTCACATGTATTTCTCTGAAAGAGAAGCAGTCTGTTCCAACACTTCAATTCACTGTGCGAAGTGAATGGAGTGTTGCTTCACTTTCTAAATTCTGTCATTTCAGAGAAAATCACTTTTGTTTGAAAGTGCCTTAAACTACTTTCAAGCATTCATAAAAAACTCACATGCGTTTCTCTGAAAGAGAAGCAGTCTGTTCCAACACTTCAATTCACTGTGCAAAGTAAATGGAGTGTTGCTTCACTTTCTAAATGCTGTCCTTTCAGAGAAAATCACTTTCCTTTGAAAGTGCCTTAAGCTACTTGCCAGCATTCACAAGAAACACTAATGCGTTTCTATGAAAGACAAGCAGTGTGTTCCAACACTTCAATTCACTGTGCGAAGTGAATGGAGTGTTGCTTCACTTTCTAAATGCTGTCCTTTCAGAGAAAATCACTTTCCTTTGAAAGTGCCTTAAGCTACTTGCAAGCATTAGGAAGAAACTCACATGTATTTCTCTGAAAGAGAAGCAGTCTGTTCCAACACTTCAATTCACTGTGCGAAGTGAATGGAGTGTTGCTTCACTTTCTAAATACTGTCCTTTCAGAGAAAATCACTTTCCTTTTAAAGTGCCTTAAACTACTTTCAAGCATTCATAAAAAACTCACATGCGTTTCTCTGAAAGAGAAGCTGTCTGTTCCAACACTTCAATTCACTGTGCGAAGTAAATGGAGTGTTGCTTCACTTTCTAAATGCTGTCCTTTCAGAGAAAATCACTTTCCTTTGAAAGTGCCTTAAGCTACTTGCAAGCATTCACATAAAACACTAATGCGTTTCTATGAAAGACAAGCAGTCGGTTCCAACACTTCAATTACTGTGCGAAGTGAATGGAGTGTTGCTTCACTTTCTAAATGCTGTCCTTTCAGAGAAAATCACTTTCCTTTGAAAGTGCCTTAAGCTACTTACAAGCATTCACCAGAAACTCACATGCGATTCTCTGAAAGAGAAGCAGTCTGTTCCAATACTTCAATTCACTGTGCAAAGTGAATGGATTGTTGCTTCACTTTCTAAATGCTGTCCTTTCAGAGAAAATCACTTTCCTTTGAAAGTGCCATAAGCTACTTGCAAGCATTAGGAAGAAACTCACATGCGTTTCTCTGAAAGAGAAGCAGTCTGTTCCAACACTTCAATTCACTGTGCGAAGTGAATGGAGTGTTGCTTCACTTTCTAAATGCTGTCCTTTCAGAGAAAATCACTTTTTTTTGAAAGTGCCTTAAGCTACTTACAGGCATTCAACAGAAACTCACATGCATTTCTCTGAAAGAGAAGCAGTCTGTTCCAACACTTCAATTCACTGTGCGAAGTAAATGGAGTGTTGCTTCACTTTCTAAATGCTCTCCTTTCAGAGAAAATCACTTTACTTTGATAGCGCCTTAAGCTACTTGGAAGCATTCACAAAAAACACTAATGCGTTTCTATGAAAGACAAGCAGTCTGTTCCAACACTTCAATTCACTGTGCAAACTGAATGGAGTGTTGCTTCACTTTCTAAATGCTGTCCTTTCAGAGAAAATCACTTTCCTTTGAAAGTGCCTTAAGCTACTTGCAAGCATTAGGAAGAAACTCACATGCGTTTCTCTGAAAGAGAAGCTGTCTGTTCCAACACTTCAATTCACTGTGCGAAATGAATGGAGTGTTGCTTCACTTTCTAAATGCTGTCTTTTCAGAGAAAATCACTTTCCTTTGAAAGTGCCTTAAGCTACTTACAAGTATTCAACAGAAACTCACATGTGTTTCTCTGAAAGAGAAGCAGTCTGTTCCAACACTTAAATTTACTGTGCGAAGTGAATGGAGTGTTGCTTCACTTTCTAAATTCTGTCATTTCGGAGAAAATCACTTTCCATTGAAAGTGCCTTAAACTACTTTCAAGCATTCATAAGAAACTCACATGCGTTTCTCTGAAAGAGAAGCAGTCTGTTCCAACACTTCAATTCACTGTGCGAAGTAAATGGAGTGTTCCGTCACTTTCTAAATGCTGTCCTTTCAGAGAAAATCACTTTCCTTTGAAAGTGCCTTAAGCTACTTGCAAGCATTCACAAGAAACACTAATGCGTTTCTTTGAAAGACAAGCAGTCTGTTCCAACACTTCAATTCACTGTGCAAAGTGAATGGAGTGTTGCTTCACTTTCTAAATGCTGTCCTTTCAGAGAAAATCACTTTCCTTTGAAAGTGCCTTAAGCTACTTACAAGCATTCAACAGAGACTCACATGTATTTCTCTGAAAGAGAAGCAGTCTGTTCCAACACTTCAATTCAATGTGCGAAGTGAATGGAGTGTTGCTTCACTTTCTAAATTCTGTCATTTCAGAGAAAATCACTTTTGTTTGAAAGTGCCTTAAACTACTTTCAAGCATTCATAAAAAACTCACATGCGTTTCTCTGAAAGAGAAGCAGTCTGTTCCAACACTTCAATTCACTGTGCGAAGTAAATGGAGTGTTGCTTCACTTTCTAAATGCTGTCCTTTCAGAGAAAATCACTTTCCTTTGAAAGTGCCTTAAGCTACTTGCCAGCATTCACAAGAAACACTAATGCGTTTCTATGAAAGACAAGCAGTGTGTTCCAACACTTCAATTCACTGTGCGAAGTGAATGGAGTGTTGCTTCACTTTCTAAATGCTGTCCTTTCAGAGAAAATCACTTTCCTTTGAAAGTGCCTTAAGCTACTTGCAAGTATTAGGAAGAAACTCACATGCGTTTCTCTGAAAGACAAGCAGTCTGTTCCAACACTTCAATTCACTGTGCGAAGTGAATGGAGTGTTGCTTCACTTTCTAAATGCTGTCCTTTCAGAGAAAATCACTTTCCTTTGAAAGTGCCTTAAGCTACTTGCAAGCATTAGGAAGAAACTCACATGTATTTCTCTGAAAGAGAAGCAGTCTGTTCCAACACTTCAATTCACTGTGCGAAGTGAATGGAGTGTTGCTTCACTTTCTAAATGCTGTCCTTTCAGAGAAAATCACTTTCCTTTGAAAGTGCCTTAAGCTACTTACAAGCATTCAACAGAAACTCACATGCGTTTCTCTGAAAGAGAAGCAGTCTGTTCCAACACTTCAATTCACTGTGCGAAGTGAATGGAGTGTTGCTTCACTTTCTAAATACTGTCCTTTCAGAGAAAATCACTTTCCTTTTAAAGTGCCTTAAACTACTTTCAAGCATTCATAAAAAACTCACATGCGTTTCTCTGAAAGAGAAGCAGTCTGTTCCAACACTTCAATTCACTGCGCGAAGTAAATGGAGTGTTGCTTCACTTTCTAAATGCTGTCCTTTCAGAGAAAATCACTTTCCTTTGAAAGTGCCTTAAGCTACTTGCAAGCATTCACAAGAAACACTAATGCGTTTCTATGAAAGACAAGCAGTCGTTTCCAACACTTCAATTCACTGTGCGAAATGAATGGAGTGTTGCTTCACTTTCTAAATGCTGTCCTTTCAGAGAAAATCACTTTCCTTTGAAAGTGCCTTAAGCAACTTGCAAGCATTCACAAGAAACACTAATGCGTTTCTATGAAAGAGTAGCACTCTGTTCCAACACTTCAATTCACTGCACGAAGGGAATGGAGTGTTGCTTCACTTTCTAAATGCTGTCCTTTCAGAGAAAATCACTTTCCTTTGAAAGTGCCTTAAGCTACTTACAAGCATTCACCAGAAACTCACATGCGATTCTTTGAAAGAGAAGCAGTCTGTTCCAATACTTCAATTCACTGTGCAAAGAAAATGGATTGTTGCTTCACTTTCTAAATGCTGTCCTTTCAGAGAAAATCACTTTCCTTTGAAAGTACCATAAGCTACTTGCAAGCATTAGGAAGAAACTCACATGCGTTTCTCTGAAAGAGAAGCAGTCTGTTCCAACACTTCAATTCACTGTGCGAAGTGAGTGGAGTGTTGCTTCACTTTCTAAATGCTGTCCTTTCAGAGAAAATCACTTTCCTTTGAAAGTGCCTTAAGCTACTTACAAGCATTCAACAGAAACTCACATGTATTTCTCTGAAAGAGAAGCAGTCTGTTCCAACACTTCAATTCACTGTGCGAAGTAAATTGAGTGTTGTTTCACTTTCTAAATTCTGTCCTTTCAGAGAAAATCACTTTCCTTTGATAGTGCCTTAAGCTACTTGCAAGCATTCACAAGAAACACTAATGCGTTTCTATGAAAGACAAGCAGTCTGTTCCAACACTTCAATTCACTGTGCGAAGTGAATGGAGTGTTGTTTCACTTTCTAAATGCTGTCCTTTCAGAGAAAATCACTTTCCTTTGAAAGTGCCTTAAGCTACTTGCAAGCATTAGGAAGAAACTGACATGCGTTTCTCTGAAAGACAAGCAGTCTGTTCCAACACTTCAATTCACTGTGCGAAATGAATGGAGTGTTGCTTCACTTTCTAAATGCTGTCCTTTCAGAGAAAATCACTTTCCTTTGAAAGTGCCTTAAGCTACTTACAAGCATTCAACAGAAACTCACATACGTTTCTCTGAAAGAGAAGCAGTCTGTTCCAACACTTCAATTCACTGTGCGAAGTGAATGGAGTGTTGCTTCACTTTCTAAATGCTGTCCTTTCAGAGAAAATCACTTTCCTTTGAAAGTGCCTTAAGCTACTTACAAGCATTCAACAGAAACTCACATGCGTTTCTCTGAAAGAGAAGCAGTCTGTTCCAACACTTCAATTCACTGTGCGAAGTGAATGGAGTGTTGCTTCACTTTCTAAATACTGTCCTTTCAGAGAAAATCACTTTCCTTTTAAAGTGCCTTAAACTACTTTCAAGCATTCATAAAAAACTCACATGCGTTTCTCTGAAAGAGAAGCAGTCTGTTCCAACACTTCAATTCACTGTGCGAAGTGAATGGAGTGTTGCTTCACTTTCTAAATGCTGTCCTTTCAGAGAAAATCACTTTCCTTTGAAAGTGCCTTAAGCTACTTACAAGCATTCAACAGAAACTCACATGCGTTTCTCTGAAAGAGAAGCAGTCTGTTCCAACACTTCAATTCACTGTGCGAAGTGAATGGAGTGTTGCTTCACTTTCTAAATACTGTCCTTTCAGAGAAAATCACTTTCCTTTTAAAGTGCCTTAAACTACTTTCAAGCATTCATAAAAAACTCACATGCGTTTCTCTGAAAGAGAAGCAGTCTGTTCCAACACTTCAATTCACTGTGCGAAGTAAATGGAGTGTTGCTTCACTTTCTAAATTCTGTCCTTTCAGAGAAAATCACTTTCCTTTGAAAGGGCCTTAAGCTACTTGCAAGCATTCACATGAAACACTAATGCTTTTCTATGAAAGACAAGCAGTCGGTTCCAACACTTCAATTCACTGTGCGAAGTGAATGGAGTGTTGCTTCACTTTCTAAATGCTGTCCTTTCAGAGAAAATCACTTTCCTTTGAAAGTGCCTTAAGCTACTTACAAGCATTCACCAGAAACTCACATCCGATTCTCTGAAAGAGAAGCAGTCTGTTCCAATACTTCAATTCACTGTGCAAAGTGAATGGATTGTTGCTTCACTTTCTAAATGCTGTCCTTTCAGAGAAAATCACTTTCCTTTGAAAGTGCCATAAGCTACTTGCAAGCATTAGGAAGAAACTCACATGCGTTTCTCTGAAAGAGAAGCAGTCTGTTCCAACACTTCAATTCACTGTGCGAAGTGAATGGAGTGTTGCTTCACTTTCTAAATGCTGTCCTTTCAGAGAAAATCACTTTCCTTTGAAAGTGCCTTAAGCTACTTACAAGCATTCAACAGAAACTCACATGTGTTTCTCTGAAAGAGAAGCAGTCTGTTCCAACACTTCAATTTACTGTGCGAAGTGAATGGAGTGTTGCTTCACTTTCTAAATTATGTCATTTCGGAGAAAATCACTTTCCATTGAAAGTGCCTTAAACTACTTTCAAGCATTCATAAAAAACTCACATGCGTTTCTCTGAAAGTGAAGCAGTCTGTTCCAACACTTCAATTCACTGTGCGAAGTAAATGGAGTGTTCCGTCACTTTCTAAATGCTGTCCTTTCAGAGAAAATCACTTTCCTTTGAAAGTGCCTTAAGCTACTTGCAAGATTTCGCAAGAAACACTAATGCGTTTCTTTGAAAGACAAGCAGTCTGTTCCAACACTTTAATTCACTGTGCGAAGTGAATGGAGTGTTGCTTCACTTTCTAAATGCTGTCCTTTCAGAGAAAATCACTTTCCTTTGAAAGTGCCTTAAGCTACTTACAAGCATTCAACAGAAACTCACATGTATTTCTCTGAAAGAGAAGCAGTCTGTTCCAACACTTCAATTCACTGTGCGAAGTGAATGGAGTGTTGCTTCACTTTCCAAATTCTGTCATTTCAGAGAAAATCACTTTTGTTTGAAAGTGCCTTAAACTACTTTCAAGCATTCATAAAAAACTCACATGCGTTTCTCTGAAAGAGAAGCAGTCTGTTCCAACACTTCAATACACTGTGCGAAGTAAATGGAGTGTTGCTTCACTTTCTAAATGCTGTCCTTTCAGAGAAAATCACTTTCCTTTGAAAGTGCCTTAAGCTACTTGCCAGCATTCACAAGAAACACTAATGCGTTTCTATGAAAGACAAGCAGTGTGTTCCAACACTTCAATTCACTGTGCGAAGTGAATGGAGTGTTGCTTCACTTTCTAAATGCTGTCCTTTCAGAGAAAATCACTTTCCTTTGAAAGTGCCTTAAGCTACTTGCCAGCATTCACAAGAAACACTAATGCGTTTCTATGAAAGACAAGCAGTGTGTTCCAACACTTCAATTCACTGTGTGAAGTGAATGGAGTGTTGCTTCACTTTCTAAATGCTGTCCTTTCAGAGAAAATCACTTTCCTTTGAAAGTGCCTTAGGCTACTTGCAAGTATTAGGAAGAAACTCACATGCGTTTCTCTGAAAGACAAGCAGTCTGTTCCAACACTTCAATTCACTGTGCGAAGTGAATGGAGTGTTGCTTCACTTTCTAAATGCTGTCCTTTCAGAGAAAATCACTTTCCTTTGAAAGTGCCTTAAGCTACTTACAAGCATTCAACAGAAACTCACATACATTTCTCTGAAAGAGAAGCAATCTGTTCCAACACTTCAATTCACTCTGCGAAGTGAATGGAGTGTTGCTTCACTTTCTAAATTCTGTCCTTTCAGAGAAAATCACTTTCCTTTGAAAGTGCCTTACACTACTTTCAAGCATTCACAAAAAACTCACATGCGTTTTTCTGAAAGAGTAGCAGTCTGTTCCAACACTGCAATTCACTGTGCGAAGTGAATGGAGTGTTGCTTCACTTCCTAAATGCTGTCCTTTCAGAGAAAATCACTTTCCTTTGAAAGTGCCTTAAGCTACTTGCAAGCATTGACAAGAAACACTAATGCGTTTCTATGAAAGAGTAGCACTCTGTTCCAACACTTCAATTCACTGCACGAAGGGAATGGAGTGTTGCTTCACTTTCTAAATACTGTCCTTTCAGAGAAAATCACTTTCCTTTTAAAGTGCCTTAAACTACTTTCAAGCATTCATAAAAAACTCACATGCGTTTCTCTGAAAGAGAAGCAGTCTGTTCCAAAACTTCAATTCACTGTGCGAAGTAAATTGAGTGTTGCTTCACTTTCTAAATTCTGTCCTTTCAGAGAAAATCACTTTCCTTTGAAAGTGCCTTAAGCTACTTGCAAGCATTCACATGAAACACTAATGCTTTTCTATGAAAGACAAGCAGTCGGTTCCAACACTTCAATTCACTATGCGAAGTGAATGGAGTGTTGCTTCACTTTCTAAATGCTGTCCTTTCAGAGAAAATCACTTTCCTTTGAAAGTGCCTTAAGCTACTTACAAGCATTCACCAGAAACTCACATCCGATTCTCTGAAAGAGAAGCAGTCTGTTCCAATACTTCAATTCACTGTGCAAAGTGAATGGATTGTTGCTTCACTTTCTAAATGCTGTCCTTTCAGAGAAAATCACTTTCCTTTGAAAGTGCCATAAGCTACTTGCAAGCATTTGGAAGAAACTCACATGCGTTTCTCTGAAGGAGAAGCAGTCTGTTCTAACACTTCAATTCACTGTGCGAAGTGAATGGAGTGTTGCTTCACTTTCTAAATGCTGTCCTTTCAGAGAAAATCACTTTCCTTTGAAAGTGCCTTAAGCTACTTACAAGCATTCAACAGAAACTCACATGTGTTCCTCTGAAAGAGAAGCAGTCTGTTCCAACACTTCAATTTACTGTGCGAAGTGAATGGAGTGTTGCTTCACTTTCTAAATTCTGTCATTTCGGAGAAAATCACTTTCCATAGAAAGTGCCTTAAACTACTTTCAAGCATTCATAAAAAACTCACATGCGTTTCTCTGAAAGTGAAGCAGTCTGTTCCAACACTTCAATTCACTGTGCGAAGTAAATGGAGTGTTCCGTCACTTTCTAAATGCTGTCCTTTCAGAGAAAATCACTTTCCTTTGAAAGTGCCTTAAGCTACTTGCAAGCATTCACAAGAAACACTAATGCGTTTCTTTGAAAGACAAGCAGTCTGTTCCAACACTTTAATTCACTGTGCGAAGTGAATGGAGTGTTGCTTCACTTTCTAAATGCTGTCCTTTCAGAGAAAATCACTTTCCTTTGAAAGTGCCTTAAGCTACTTACAAGCATTCAACAGAAACTCACATGTATTTCTCTGAAAGAGAAGCAGTCTGTTCCAACACTTCAATTCACTGTGCAAAGTGAATGGAGTGTTGCTTCACTTTCTAAATTCTGTCATTTCAGAGAAAATCACTTTTGTTTGAAAGTGCCTTAAACTACTTTCAAGCATTCATAAAAAACTCACATGCGTTTCTCTGAAAGAGAAGCAGTCTGTTCCAACACTTCAATACACTGTGCGAAGTAAATGGAGTGTTGCTTCACTTTCTAAATGCTGTCCTTTCAGAGAAAATCACTTTCCTTTGAAAGTGCCTTAAGCTACTTGCCAGCATTCACAAGAAACACTAATGCGTTTCTATGAAAGACAAGCAGTGTGTTCCAACACTTCAATTCACTGTGCGAAGTGAATGGAGTGTTGCTTCACTTTCTAAATGCTGTCCTTTCAGAGAAAATCACTTTCCTTTGAAAGTGCCTTAAGCTACTTGCCAGCATTCACAAGAAACACTAATGCGTTTCTATGAAAGACAAGCAGTGTGTTCCAACACTTCAATTCACTGTGTGAAGTGAATGGAGTGTTGCTTCACTTTCTAAATGCTGTCCTTTCAGAGAAAATCACTTTCCTTTGAAAGTGCCTTAGGCTACTTGCAAGTATTAGGAAGAAACTCACATGCGTTTCTCTGAAAGACAAGCAGTCTGTTCCAACACTTCAATTCACTGTGCGAAGTGAATGGAGTGTTGCTTCACTTTCTAAATGCTGTCCTTTCAGAGAAAATCACTTTCCTTTGAAAGTGCCTTAAGCTACTTACAAGCATTCAACAGAAACTCACATACATTTCTCTGAAAGAGAAGCAATCTGTTCCAACACTTCAATTCACTGTGCGAAGTGAATGGAGTGTTGCTTCACTTTCTAAATTCTGTCCTTTTAGAGAAAATCACTTTCCTTTGAAAGTGCCTTACACTACTTTCAAGCATTCACAAAAAACTCACATGCGTTTTTCTGAAAGAGTAGCAGTCTGTTCCAACACTGCAATTCACTGTGCGAAGTGAATGGAGTGTTGCTTCACTTCCTAAATGCTGTCCTTTCAGAGAAAATCACTTTCCTTTGAAAGTGCCTTAAGCAACTTGCAAGCATTGACAAGAAACACTAATGCGTTTCTATGAAAGAGTAGCACTCTGTTCCAACACTTCAATTCACTGCACGAAGGGAATGGAGTGTTGCTTCACTTTCTAAATGCTGTCCTTTCAGAGAAAATCACTTTCCTTTGAAAGTGCCTTAAGCTACTTACAAGCATTCACCAGAAACTCACATGCGATTCTCTGAAAGAGAAGCAGTCTGTTCCAATACTTCAATTCACTGTGCAAAGTTAATGGATTGTTGCTTCACTTTCTAAATGCTGTCCTTTCAGAGAAAATCACTTTCCTTTGAAAGTGCCATAAGCTACTTGCAAGCATTAGGAAGAAACTCACATGCGTTTCTCTGAAAGAGAAGCAGTCTGTTCCAACACTTCAATTAACTGTGCGAAGTGAATGGAGTGTTGCTTCACTTTCTAAATGCTGTCCTTTCAGAGACAATCACTTTCCTTTGAAAGTGCCTTAAGCTACTTACAAGCATTCAACAGAAACTCACATGTATTTCTCTGAAAGAGAAGCAGTCTGTTCCAACACTTCAATTCACTGTGCGAAGTAAATGGAGTGTTGTTTCACTTTCTAAATTCTGTCCTTTCAGAGAAAATCACTTTCCTTTGATAGTGCCTTAAGCTACTTGCAAGCATTCACAAGAAACACTAATGCGTTTCTATGAAAGACAAGCAGTCTGTTCCAACACTTCAATTCACTGTGCGAAGTGAATGGAGTGTTGCTTCACTTTCTAAATGCTGTCTTTTCAGAGAAAATCACTTTCCTTTGAAAGTGCCTTAAGCTACTTGCAAGCATTAGAAAGAAACTGACATGCGTTTCTCTGAAAGAGAAGCAGTCTGTTCCAACACTTCAATTCACTGTGCGAAATGAATGGAATGTTGCTTCACTTTCTAAATGCTGTCCTTTCAGAGAAAATCACTTTCCTTTGAAAGTGCCTTAAGCTACTTACAAGCATTCAACAGAAACTCACATGCGTTTCTCTGAAAGAGAAGCAGTCTGTTCCAACACTTCAATTTACTGTGCGAAGTGAATGGAGTGTTGCTTCACTTTCTAAATTCTGTCATTTCGGAGAAAATCACTTTCCGTTGAAAGTGCCTTAAACTACTTTCAAGCATTCATAAAAAACTCACATGCGTTTCTCTGAAAGAGAAGCAGTCTGTTCCAACACTTCAATTCACTGTGCGAAGTAAATGGAGTGTTCCTTCACTTTCTAAATGCTGTCCTTTCAGAGAAAATCACTTTCCTTTGAAAGTGCCTTAAGCTACTTGCAAGCATTCACAAGAAACACTAATGCGTTTCTTTGAAAGACAAGCAGTCTGTTCCAACACTTCAATTCACTGTGCAAAGTGAATGGAGTGTTGCTTCTCTTTCTAAATGCTGTCCTTTCAGAGAAAATCACTTTCCTTTGAAAGTGCCTTAAGCTACTTGCAAGCATTAGGAAGAAACTCACATGTATTTCTCTGAAAGAGAAGCAGTCTGTTCCAACACTTCAATTCACTGTGCGAAGTGAATGGAGTGTTGCTTCACTTTCTAAATGCTGTCCTTTCAGAGAAAATCACTTTCCTTTGAAAGTGCCTTAAGCTACTTACAAGCATTCAACAGAAACTCACATGCGTTTCTCTGAAAGAGAAGCATTCTGTTCCAACACTTCAATTCACTGTGCGAAGTGAATGGAGTGTTGCTTCACTTTCTAAATACTGTCCTTTCAGAGAAAATCACTTTCCTTTTAAAGTGCCTTAAACTACTTTCAAGCATTCATAAAAAACTCACATGCGTTTCTCTGAAAGAGAAGCAGTCTGTTCCAACACTTCAATTCACTGCGCGAAGTAAATGGAGTGTTGCTTCACTTTCTAAATGCTGTCCTTTCAGAGAAAATCACTTTCCTTTGAAATTGCCTTAAGCTACTTGCAAGCATTCCCAAGAAACACTAATGCGTTTCTATGAAAGACAAGCAGTCGGTTCCAACACTTCAATTCACTGTGCGAAGTGAATGGAGTGTTGCTTCACTTTCTAAATGCTGTCCTTTCAGAGAAAATCACTTTCCTTTGAAAATGCCTTAAGCAACTTGCAAGCATTCACAAGAAACACTAATGCGTTTCTATGAAAGAGTAGCACTCTGTTCCAACACTTCAATTCACTGCACGAAGGGAATGGAGTGTTGCGTCACTTTCTAAATGCTGTCCTTTCAGAGAAAATCACTTTCCTTTGAAAGTGCCTTAAGCTACTTACAAGCATTCACCAGAAACTCACATGCGATTCTCTGAAAGAGAAGCAGTCTGTTCCAATACTTCAATTCACTGTGCAAAGAAAATGGATTGTTGCTTCACTTTCTAAATGCTGTCCTTTCAGAGAAAATCACTTTCCTTTGAAATTGCCTTAAGCTACTTGCAAGCATTAGGAAGAAACTCACATGCGTTTCTCTGAAAGAGAAGCAGTCTGTTCCAACACTTCAATTCACTGTGCGAAGTGAATGGAGTGTTGCTTCACTTTCTAAATGCTGTCCTTTCAGAGAAAATCACTTTTCTTTGAAAGTGCCTTAAGCTACTTACAAGCATTCAACAGAAACTCACATGTATTTCTCTGAAAGAGAAGCAGTCTGTTCCAACACTTCAATTCACTGTGCGAAGTAAATGGAGTGTTGTTTCACTTTCTAAATTCTGTCCTTTCAGAGAAAATCACTTTCCTTTGATAGTGCCTTAAGCTACTTGCAAGCATTCACAAGAAACACTAATGCGTTTCTATGAAAGAGAAGCAGTCTGTTCCAACACTTCAATTCACTGTGCGAAGTAAATGGAGTGATCCTTCACTTTCTAAATGCTGTCAATTCAGAGAAAATCACTTTCTTTGAAAGTGCCTTAAGCTACTTGCAAGCATTCACAAGAAACACTAATGCGTTTCTTTGAAAGACAAGCAGTCTGTTCCAACACTTCAATTCACTGTGCAAAGTGAATGGAGTGTTGCTTCACTTTCTAAATGCTGTCATTTCAGAGAAAATCACTTTCCTTTGAAAGTGCCTTAAGCTACTTACAAGCATTCAACAGAAACTCACATGCATTTCTCTGAAAGAGAAGCAGTCTGTTCCAACACTTCAATTCACTGTGCAAAGTGAATGGAGTGTTGCTTCACTTTCTAAATACTGTCATTTCAGAGAAAATCACTTTCCTTTGAAAGTGCCTTAAACTACTTTCAAGCATTCATAAAAAACCCACATGCGTTTCTCTGAAAGAGAAGCAGTCTGTTCCAACACTGCAATTCACTGTGCGAAGTGAATGGAGTGTTGCTTCACTTTCTAAATGCTGTCCTTTCAGAGAAAATCACTTTCCTTTGAAAGTGCCTTAAGCAACTTGCAAGCATTCACAAGAAACACTAATGCGTTTCTATGAAAGAGTAGCACTCTGTTCCAACACTTCAATTCACTGCACGAAGGGAATGGAGTGTTGCTTCACTTTCTAAATGCTGTCCTTTCAGAGAAAATCACTTTCCTTTGAAAGTGCCTTAAGCTACTTGCAAGCATTAGGAAGAAACTCACATGCGTTTCTCTGAAAGAGAAGCAGTCTGTTGCAACACTTCAATTCACTGTGCGAAGTGAATGGAGTGTTGCTTCACTTTCTAAATGCTCTCCTTTCAGAGAAAATCACTTTCCTTTGAAAGTGCCATAAGCTACTTGCAAGCATTAGGAAGAAACTCACATGCGTTTCTCTGAAAGAGAAGCAGTCTGTTCCAACACTTCAATTCACTGTGCGAAGTGAATGGAGTGTTGCTTCACTTTCTAAATGCTGTCCATTCAGAGAAAATCACTTTCCTTTGAAAGTGCCTTAAGCTACTTACAAGCATTCACCAGAAACTCACATGCCATTCTCTGAAAGAGAAGCAGTCTGTTCCAATACTTCAATTCACTGTACAAAGTGAATGGATTGTTGCTTCACTTTCTAAATGCTCTCCTTTCAGAGAAAATCACTTTCCTTTGAAAGTGCCATAAGCTACTTGCAAGCATTAGGAAGAAACTCACATGTGTTTCTCTGAAAGAGAAGCAGTCTGTTGCAACACTTCAATTCACTGTGCGAAGTGAATGGAGTGTTGCTTCACTTTCTAAATGCTGTCCTTTCAGAGAAAATCACTTTCCTTTGAAAGTGCCTTAAGCTACTTACAAGCATTCAACAGAAACTCACATGTATTTCTCTGAAAGAGAAGCAGTCTGTTCCAACACTTCAATTCACTGTGCGAAGTTAATGGAGTGTTGTTTCACTTTCTAAATTCTGTCCTTTCAGAGAAAATCACTTTCCTTTGATAGTGCCTTAAGCTACTTGCAAGCATTCACAAGAAACACTAATGCGTTTCTATGAAAGACAAGCAGTCTGTTCCAACACTTCAATTCACTGTGCGAAGTGAATGGAGTGTTGCTTCACTTTCTAAATGCTGTCCTTTCAGAGAAAATCACTTTCCTTTGAAAGTGCCTTAAGCTACTTGCAAGCATTAGGAAGAAACTGACATGCGTTTCTGTGAAAGAGAAGCAGTCTGTTCCAACACTTCAATTCACTGTGCGAAATGAATGGAGTGTTGCTTCACTTTCTAAATGCTGTCCTTTCAGAGAAAATCACTTTCCTTTGAAAGTGCCTTAAGCTACTTACAAGCATTCAACAGAAACTCACATGCGTTTCTCTGAAAGAGAAGCAGTCTGTTCCAACACTTCAATTTACTGTGCGAAGTGAATGGAGTGTTGCTTCACTTTCTAAATTCTGTCATTTCGGAGAAAATCACTTTCCGTTGAAAGTTCCTTAAACTACTTTCAAGCATTCATAAAAACCTCACATGCGTTTCTCTGAAAGAGAAGCAGTCTGTTCCAACACTTCAATTCACTGTGCGAAGTAAATGGAGTGTTCCTTAACTTTCTAAATGCTGTCCTTTCAGAGAAAATCACTTTCCTTTGAAAGTGCCTTAAGCTACTTGCAAGCAATCACAAGAAACACTAATCCGTTTCTTTGAAAGACAAGCAATCTGTTCCAACACTTCAATTCACTGTGCAAAGTGAATAGAGTGTTGCTTCACTTTCTAAATGCTGTCCTTTCAGAGAAAATCACTTTCCTTTGAAAGTGCCTTAAGCTACTTGCAAGCATTAGGAAGAAACTCACATGTATTTCTCTGAAAGAGAAGCAGTCTGTTCCAACACTTCAATTCACTGTGCGAAGTGAATGGAGTGTTGCTTCACTTTCTAAATGCTGTCCTTTCAGAGAAAATCACTTTCCTTTGAAAGTGCCTTAAGCTACTTACAAGCATTCAACAGAAACTCACATGCGTTTCTCTGAAAGAGAAGCAGTCTGTTCCAACACTTCAATTCACTGTGCAAAGTGAATGGAGTGTTGCTTCACTTTCTAAATACTGTCCTTTCAGAGAAAATCACTTTCCTTTGAAAATGCCTTAAGCTACTTGCAAGCATTCACATGAAACATTAATGCGTTTCTATGAAAGACAAGCAGTCCGTTCCAACACTTCAATTCACTGTGCGAAGTGAATGGAGTGTTGCCTCACTTTCTAAATGCTGTCCTTTCAGAGAAAATCACTTTCCTTTGAAAGTGACTTAAGCTACTTGCAAGCATTAGGAAGAAACTCACATGCGTTTCTCTGAAAGAGAAGCAGTCTGTTCCAACACTTCAATTCACTGTGCGAAATGAATGGAGTGTTGCTTCACTTTCTAAATGCTGTCCTTTCAGAGAAAATCACTTTCCTTTGAAAGTGCCTTAAGCTACTTACAAGCATTCAACAGAAACTCACATGCGTTTCTCTGAAAGAGAAGCAGTCTGTTCCAACACTTCAATTTACTGTGCGAAGTGAATGGAGTGTTGCTTCACTTTCTAAATTCTGTCATTTCAGAGAAAATAACTTTCCGTTGAAAGTGCCTTAAACTACTTTCAAGCATTCATAAAAAACTCACATGCGTTTCTCTGAAAAAGAAGCAGTCTGTTCCAACACTTCAATTCACTGTGCGAAGTAAATGGAGTGTTCCTTCACTTTCTAAATGCTGTCCTTTCAGAGAAAATCACTTTCCTTTGAAAGTGCCTTAAGCTACTTGCAAGCATTCACAAGAAAAACTAATGCGTTTCTATGAAAGACAAGCAGTGTGTTCCAACACTTCAATTCACTGTGCAAAGTGAATGGAGTGTTGCTTCACTTTCTAAATGCTGTCCTTTCAGAGAAAATCACTTTCCTTTGAAAGTGCCTTAAGCTACTTACAAGCATTCAACAGAAACTCACATGCATTTCTCTGAAAGAGAAGCAATCTGTTCCAACACTTCAATTCACTGTGCGAAGTGAATGGAGTGTTGCTTCACTTTCTAAATTCTGTCCTTTCAGAGAATACCACTTTCCTTTGAAAGTACCTTAAACTATTTTCAAGCATTGACAATAAACTCACATGCGTTTCTCTGAAAGAGTAGCAGTCCCTTCCAACACTTCAATTCACTGTGCGAAGTGAATGGAGTGTTGCTTCACTTTCTAAATGCTGTCCTTTCAGAGAAAATCACTTTCCTTTAAAAGTGCCTTAAGCTACTTGCAAGCATTCACACGAAACACTAATGCGTTTCTATGAAAGAGTAGCACTCTGTTCCAACACTTCAATTCCCTGCACGAAAAGAATGGAGTGTTGCTTCACTTTCTAAATGCTGTCATTTCAGAGAAAATCACTTTTGTTTGAAAGTGCCTTAAACTTCTTTCAAGCATTCATAAAAAACTCACATGCGTTTCTATGAAAGACAAGCAGTCGGTTCCAACACTTCAATTCACTGTGCGAAGTGAATGGAGTGTTGCTTCACTTTCTAAATGCTGTCCTTTCAGAGAAAATCACTTTGCTTTGAAGTGCCTTAAGCTACTTGCAAGCATTAGGAAGAAACTCACATGCGTTTCTCTGAAAGAGAAGCAGTCTGTTCCAACACTTCAATTCACTGTGCGAAATGAATGATTTGTTGCTTCACTTTCTAAATGCTGTCCTTTCAGAGAAAATCACTTTCCTTTGGAGTGCCTTAAGCTACTTACAAGCATTCAACAGAAACTCACATGCGTTTCTCTGAAAGAGAAGCAGTCTGTTCCAACACTTCAATTTACTGTGCGAAGTGAATGGAGTGTTGCTTCACTTTCTAAATTCTGTCATTTCAGAGAAAATCACTTTCCGTTGAAAGTGCCTTAAACTACTTTCAAGCATTCATAAAAAACTCACATGCGTTTCTCTGAAAGAGAAGCAGTCTGTTCCAACACTTCAATTCACTGTGCGAAATGAATGGATTGTAGCTTCACTTTCTAAATGCTGTCCTTTCAGAGAAAATCACTTTCCTTTGAAAGTGCCTTAAGCTACTTACAAGCATTCAACAGAAACTCACATGCGTTTCTCTGAAAGAGAAGCAGTCTGTTCCAACACTTCAATTTACTGTGCGAAGTGAATGGAGTGTTCCTTCACTTTCTAAATTCTGTCATTTCAGAGAAAATCACTTTCCGTTGAAAGGGCCTTAAACTACTTTCAAGCATTCACAAAAAACTCACATGCGTTTCTCTGAAAGAGAAGCAGTATGTTCCAACATTTCAGTTCACTGTGCGAAGTAAATGGAGTGTTCCTTCACTTTCTAAATACTGTCCTTTCAGAGAAAATCACTTTCCTTTGAAAGTGCCTTAAGCAACATCAAGCATTCACAAGAAACACTAATGGTTTTCTATGAAAAAGTAGCACTCTGTTCCAACACTTCAATTCACTGCACGAAGGTAATGGAGTGTTGCTTCACTTTCTAAATGCTGTCCTTTCAGAGAAAATCACTTTCCTTTGAAAGTGCCTTAAGCTACTTGCAAGCATTAGGAAGAAACTCACATGTATTTCTCTGAAAGAGAAGCAGTCTGTTCCAACACTTCAATTCACTGTGCGAAGTGAATGGAGTGTTGCTTCACTTTCTGAATGCTGTCCTTTCAGAGAAAATCACTTTCCTTTGAAAGTGCCTTAAGCTACTTACAAGCATTCAACAGAAACTCACATGCGTTTCTCTGAAACAGAAGCAGTCTGTTCCAACACTTCAATTCACTGTGCGAAGTGAATGGAGTGTTGCTTCACTTTCTAAATGCTGTCCTTTCAGAGAAAATCACTTTCCTTTTAAAGTGCCTTAAACTACTTTCAAGCATTCATAAAAAACTCACATGCGTTTCTCTGAAAGAGAAGCAGTCTGTTCCAACACTTCAATTCACTGTGCGAAGTGAATGGAGTGTTCCTTCACTTTCTAAATGCTGTCCTTTCAGAGAAAATCACTTTCCTTTGAAAGTGCCTTAAGCTACTTGCAAGCAATCACAAGAAACACTAATCCGTTTCTTTGAAAGACAAGCAGTCTGTTCCAACACTTCAATTCACTGTGCAAAGTGAATGGAGTGTTGCTTCACTTTCTAAATGCTGTCCTTTCAGAGAAAATCACTTTCCTTTGGAGTGCCTTAAGCTACTTACAAGCATTCAACAGAAACTCACATGCATTTCTCTGAAAGAGAAGCAATCTGTTCCAACACTTCAATTCACTGTGCGAAGTGAATGGAGTGTTGCTTCACTTTCTAAATTCTGTCCTTTCAGAGAATACCACTTTCCTTTGAAAGTACCTTAAACTATTTTCAAGCATTGACAATAAACTCACATGCGTTTCTCTGAAAGAGTAGCAGTCCCTTCCAACACTTCAATTCACTGTGCGAAGTGAATGGAGTGTTGCTTCACTTTCTAAATGCTGTCCTTTCAGAGAAAATCACTTTCCTTTAAAAGTGCCTTAAGCTACTTGCAAGCATTCACACGAAACACTAATGCGTTTCTATGAAAGAGTAGCACTCTGTTCCAACACTTCAATTCCCTGCACGAAAAGAATGGAGTGTTGCTTCACTTTCTAAATGCTGTCATTTCAGAGAAAATCACTTTTGTTTGAAAGTGCCTTAAACTTCTTTCAAGCATTCATAAAAAACTCACATGCGTTTCTATGAAAGACAAGCAGTCGGTTCCAACACTTCAATTCACTGTGCGAAGTGAATGGAGTGTTGCTTCACTTTCTAAATGCTGTCCTTTCAGAGAAAATCACTTTCCTTTGAAGTGCCTTAAGCTACTTGCAAGCATTAGGAAGAAACTCACATGCGTTTCTCTGAAAGAGAAGCAGTCTGTTCCAACACTTCAATTCACTGCGCGAAATGAATGATTTGTTGCTTCACTTTCTAAATGCTGTCCTTTCAGAGAAAATCACTTTCCTTTGGAGTGCCTTAAGCTACTTACAAACATTCAACAGAAACTCACATGCGTTTCTCTGAAATAGAAGCAGTCTGTTCCAACACTTCAATTTACTGTGCGAAGTGAATGGAGTGTTGCTTCACTTTCTAAATTCTGTCATTTCAGAGAAAATCACTTTCCGTTGAAAGTGCCTTAAACTACTTTCAAGCATTCATAAAAAACTCACATGCGTTTCTCTGAAAGAGAAGCAGTCTGTTCCAACACTTCAATTCACTGTGCGAAATGAATGGATTGTAGCTTCACTTTCTAAATGCTGTCCTTTCAGAGAAAAACACTTTCCTTTGAAAGTGCCTTAAGCTACTTACAAGCATTCAACAGAAACTCACATGCGTTTCTCTGAAAGAGAAGCAGTCTGTTCCAACACTTCAATTTACTGTGCGAAGTGAATGGAGTGTTCCTTCACTTTCTAAATTCTGTCATTTCAGAGAAAATCACTTTCCGTTGAAAGGGCCTTAAACTACTTTCAAGCATTCATAAAAAACTCACATGCGTTTCTCTGAAAGAGAAGCAGTATGTTCCAACACTTCAGTTCACTGTGCGAAGTAAATGGAGTGTTCCTTCACTTTCTAAATACTGTCCTTTCAGAGAAAATCACTTTCCTTTGAAAGTGCCTTAAGCAACATCAAGCATTCACAAGAAACACTAATGGTTTTCTATGAAAAAGTAGCACTCTGTTCCAACACTTCAATTCACTGCACGAAGGTAATGGAGTGTTGCTTCACTTTCTAAATGCTGTCCTTTCAGAGAAAATCACTTTCCTTTGAAAGTGCCTTAAGCTACTTGCAAGCATTAGGAAGAAACTCACATGTATTTCTCTGAAAGAGAAGCAGTCTGTTCCAACACTTCAATTCACTGTGCGAAGTGAATGGAGTGTTGCTTCACTTTCTAAATGCTGTCCTTTCAGAGAAAATCACTTTCCTTTGAAAGTGCCTTAAGCTACTTACAAGCATTCAACAGAAACTCACATGCGTTTCTCTGAAACAGAAGCAGTCTGTTCCAACACTTCAATTCACTGTGCGAAGTGAATGGAGTGTTGCTTCACTTTCTAAATGCTGTCCTTTCAGAGAAAATCACTTTCCTTTTAAAGTGCCTTAAACTACTTTCAAGCATTCATAAAAAACTCACATGCGTTTCTCTGAAAGAGAAGCAGTCTGTTCCAACACTTCAATTCACTGTGCGAAGTGAATGGAGTGTTCCTTCACTTTCTAAATGCTGTCCTTTCAGAGAAAATCACTTTCCTTTGAAAGTGCCTTAAGCTACTTGCAAGCAATCACAAGAAACACTAATCCGTTTCTTTGAAAGACAAGCAGTCTGTTCCAACACTTCAATTCACTGTGCAAAGTGAATGGAGTGTTGCTTCACTTTCTAAATGCTGTCCTTTCAGAGAAAATCACTTTCCTTTGAAAGTGCCTTAAGCTACTTACAAGCATTCAACAGAAACTCACATGCATTTCTCTGAAAGAGAAGCAGTCTGTTCCAACACTTCAATTCACTGTGCGAAGTGAATGGAGTGTTGCTTCACTTTCTAAATTCTGTCATTTCAGAGAAAATCACTTTCCTTTGAAAGTGCCTTAAACTACTTTCAAGCATTCATAAAAAACCCACATGCGTTTCTCTGAAAGAGAAGCAGTCTGTTCCAACACTGCAATTCACTTTGCGAAGTAAATGGAGTGTTGCTTCACTTTCTAAATGCTGTCCTTTCAGAGAAAATCACTTTCCTTTGAAAGTGCCTTAAGCTACTTGACAGCATTCACAAGAAACACTAATGCGTTTCTATGAAAGACAAGCAGTGTGTTCCAACATTTCAATTCACTGTGCGAAGTGAATGGAGTGTTGCTTCACTTTCTAAATGCTGTCCTTTCAGAGAAAATCACTTTCCTTTGAAAGTGCCTTAAGCTACTTGCAAGCATTAGGAAGAAACTCACATGTATTTCTCTGAAAGAGAAGCAGTCTGTTCCAAAACTTCAATTCACTGTGCGAAGTGAATGGAGTGTTGCTTCCCTTTCTAAATGCTGTCCTTTCAGAGAAAATCACTTTCCTTTGAAAGTGCCTTAAGCTACTTACAAGCATTCAACAGAAACTCACATGCGTTTCTCTGAAAGAGAAGCAGTCTGTTCCAACACTTCAATTCACTGTGCAAAGTGAATGGAGTGTTGCTTCACTTTCTAAATACTGTCCTTTCAGAGAAAATCACTTTCCTTTGAAAGTGCCTTAAGCTACTTGCAAGCATTAGGAAGAAACTCACATGCGTTTCTCTGAAAGAGAAGCAGTCTGTTCCAACACTTCAATTCACTGTGTGAAACGAATGGAGTGTTGCTTCACTTTCTAAATGCTGTCCTTTCAGAGAAAATCACTTTCCTTTGAAAGTGCCTTAAGCTACTTACAAGCATTCAACAGAAACTCACATGCGTTTCTCTGAAAGAGAAGCAGTCTGTTCCAACACTTCAATTTACTGTGCGAAGTGAATGGAGTGTTGCTTCACTTTCTAAATTCTGTCATTTCAGAGAAAATAACTTTCCGTTGAAAGTGCCTTAAACTACTTTCAAGCATTCATAAAAAACTCACATGCGTTTCTCTGAAAGAGAAGCAGTCTGTTCCAACACTTCAATTCACTGTGCGAAGTAAATGGAGTGTTGCTTCACTTTCTAAATGCTGTCCTTTCAGAGAAAATCACTTTCCTTTGAAAGTGCCTTAAGCTACTTGCAAGCATTCACACGAAACACTAATGCGTTTCTATGAAAGAGTAGCACTCTGTTCCAACACTTCAATTCCCTGCACGAAAAGAATGGAGTGTTGCTTCACTTTCTAAATTCTGTCATTTCAGAGAAAACCACTTTTGTTTGAAAGTGCCTTAAACTTCTTTCAAGCATTCATAAAAAACTCACATGCGTTTCTATGAAAGACAAGCAGTCGGTTCCAACACTTCAATTCACTGTGCGAAGTGAATGGAGTGTTGCTTCACTTTCTAAATGCTGTCCTTTCAGAGAAAATCACTTTCCTTTGAAGTGCCTTAAGCTACTTGCAAGCATTAGGAAGAAACTCACATGCGTTTCTCTGAAAGAGAAGCAGTCTGTTCCAACACTTCAATTCACTGCGCGAAATGAATGATTTGTTGCTTCACTTTCTAAATGCTGTCCTTTCAGAGAAAATCACTTTCCTTTGGAGTGCCTTAAGCTACTTACAAGCATTCAACAGAAACTCACATGCGTTTCTCTGAAAGAGAAGCAGTCTGTTCCAACACTTCAATTTACTGTGCGAAGTGAATGGAGTGTTGCTTCACTTTCTAAATTCTGTCATTTCAGAGAAAATCACTTTCCGTTGAAAGTGCGTTAAACTACTTTCAAGCATTCATAAAAAACTCACATGCGTTTCTCTGAAAGAGAAGCAGTCTGTTCCAACACTTCAATTCACTGTGCGAAATGAATGGATAGTAGCTTCACTTTCTAAATGCTGTCCTTTCAGAGAAAATCACTTTCCTTTGAAAGTGCTTTAAGCTACTTACAAGCATTCAACAGAAACTCACATGCGTTTCTCTGAAAGAGAAGCAGTCTGTTCCAACACTTCAATTTACTGTGCGAAGTGAATGGAGTGTTCCTTCACTTTCTAAATTCTGTCATTTCAGAGAAAATCACTTTCCGTTGAAAGTGCCTTAAACTACTTTCAAGCATTCATAAAAAACTCACATGCGTTTCTCTGAAAGAGAAGCAGTATGTTCCAACACTTCAGTTCACTGTGCGAAGTAAATGGAGTGTTCCTTCACTTTCTAAATACTGTCCTTTCAGAGAAAATCACTTTCCTTTGAAAGTGCCTTAAGCAACATCAAGCATTCACAAGAAACACTAATGGTTTTCTATGAAAGAGTAGCACTCTGTTCCAACACTTCAATTCACTGCACGAAGGTAATGGAGTGTTGCTTCACTTTCTAAATGCTGTCCTTTCAGAGAAAATCACTTTCCTTTGAAAGTGCCTTAAGCTACTTGCAAGCATTAGGAAGAAACTCACATGTATTTCTCTGAAAGAGAAGCAGTCTGTTCCAACACTTCAATTCACTGTGCGAAGTGAATGGAGTGTTGCTTCACTTTCTAAATGCTGTCCTTTCAGAGAAAATCACTTTCCTTTGAAAGTGCCTTAAGCTACTTACAAGCATTCAACAGAAACTCAGATGCGTTTCTCTGAAACAGAAGCAGTCTGTTCCAACACTTCAATTCACTGTGCGAAGTGAATGGAGTGTTGCTTCACTTTCTAAATGCTGTCCTTTCAGAGAAAATCACTTTCCTTTTAAAGTGCCTTAAACTACTTTCAAGCATTCATAAAAAACTCACATGCGTTTCTCTGAAAGAGAAGCAGTCTGTTCCAACACTTCAATTCACTGTGCGAAGTGAATGGAGTGTTCCTTCACTTTCTAAATGCTGTCCTTTCAGAGAAAATCACTTTCCTTTGAAAGTGCCTTAAGCTACTTGCAAGCAATCACAAGAAACACTAATCCGTTTCTTTGAAAGACAAGCAGTCTGTTCCAACACTTCAATTCACTGTGCAAAGTGAATGGAGTGTTGCTTCACTTTCTAAATGCTGTCCTTTCAGAGAAAATCACTTTCCTTTGAAAGTGCCTTAAGCTACTTACAAGCATTCAACAGAAACTCACATGCATTTCTCTGAAAGAGAAGCAGTCTGTTCCAACACTTCAATTCACTGTGCGAAGTGAATGGAGTGTTGCTTCACTTTCTAAATTCTGTCATTTCAGAGAAAATCACTTTCCTTTGAAAGTGCCTTAAACTACTTTCAAGCATTCATAAAAAACCCACATGCGTTTCTCTGAAAGAGAAGCAGTCTGTTCCAACACTTCAATTCACTTTGCGAAGTAAATGGAGTGTTGCTTCACTTTCTAAATGCTGTCCTTTCAGAGAAAATCACTTTCCTTTGAAAGTGCCTTAAGCTACTTGACAGCATTCACAAGAAACACTAATGCGTTTCTATGAAAGACAAGCAGTGTGTTCCAACACTTCAATTCACTGTGCGAAGTGAATGGAGTGTTGCTTCACTTTCTAAATGCTGTCCTTTCAGAGAAAATCACTTTCCTTTGAAAGTGCCTTAAGCTACTTGCAAGCATTAGGAAGAAACTCACATGTATTTCTCTGAAAGAGAAGCAGTCTGTTCCAACACTTCAATTCACTGTGCGAAGTGAATGGAGTGTTGCTTCACTTTCTAAATGCTGTCCTTTCAGAGAAAATCACTTTCCTTTGAAAGTGCCTTAAGCTACTTACAAGCATTCAACAGAAACTCACATGCGTTTCTCTGAAAGAGAAGCAGTCTGTTCCAACACTTCAATTCACTGTGCAAAGTGAATGGAGTGTTGCTTCACTTTCTAAATACTGTCCTTTCAGAGAAAATCACTTTCCTTTTAAAGTGCCTTAAACTACTTTCAAGCATTCATAAAAAACTCACATGCGTTTCTCTGAAAGAGAAGCAGTCTGTTCCAACACTACAATTCACTGTGCGAAGTAAAGGGAGTGTTGCTTCACTTTGTAAATGCTGTCCTTTCAGAGAAAATCACTTTCCTTTGAAAATGCCTTAAGCTACTTGCAAGCATTCACATGAAACACTAATGCGTTTCTATGAAAGACATGCAGTCGGATCCAACACTTCAATTCACTGTGCGAAGTGAATGGAGTGTTGCCTCACTTTCTAAATGCTGTCCTTTCAGAGAAAATCACTTTCCTTTGAAAGTGCCTTAAGCTACTTGCAAGCATTAGGAAGAAACTCACATGCGTTTCTCTGAAAGAGAAGCAGTCTGTTCCAACACTTCAATTCACTGTGCGAAATGAATGGAGTGTTGCTTCACTTTCTAAATGCTGTCCTTTCAGAGAAAATCACTTTCCTTTGAAAGTGCCTTAAGCTACTTACAAGCATTCAACAGAAACTCACATGCGTTTCTCTGAAAGAGAAGCAGTCTGTTCCAACACTTCAATTTACTGTGCGAAGTGAATGGAGTGTTGCTTCACTTTCTAAATTCTGTCATTTCAGAGAAAATAACTTTCCGTTGAAAGTGCCTTAAACTACTTTCAAGCATTCATGAAAAACTCACATGCGTTTCTCTGAAAGAGAAGCAGTCTGTTCCAACACATCAATTCACTGTGCGAAGTAAATGGAGTGTTGCTTCACTTTCTAAATGCTGTCCTTTCAGAGAAAATCACTTTCCTTTGAAAGTGCCTTAAGCTACTTGCAAGCATTCACAAGAAAAACTAATGCGTTTCTATGAAAGACAAGCAGTCTGTTCCAACACTTCAATTCACTGTGTGAAGTGAATGGAGTGTTGCTTCACTTTCTAAATGCTGTCCTTTCAGAGAAAATCACTTTCCTTTGAAAGTGCCTTAAGCTACTTACAAGCATTCAACAGAAACTCACATGCATTTCTCTGAAAGAGAAGCAATCTGTTCCAACACTTCAATTCACTGTGCGAAGTGAATGGAGTGTTGCTTCACTTTCTAAATTCTGTCCTTTCAGAGAACATCACTTTCCTTTGAAAGTACCTTAAACTACTTTCAAGCATTCACAAAAACTCACATGCGTTTCTCTGAAAGAGTAGCAGTCCCTTTCAACACTTCAATTCACTGTGCGAAGTGAATGGAGTGTTGCTTCACTTTCTAAATGCTGTCCTTTCAGAGAAAATCACTTTCCTTTGAAAGTGCCTTAAGCTACTTGCAAGCATTCACACGAAACACTAATGCGTTTCTATGAAAGAGTAGCACTCTGTTCCAACACTTCAATTCCCTGCACGAAGGGAATGGAGTGTTGCTTCACTTTCTAAATTCTGTCATTTCAGAGAAAATCACTTTCCGTTGAAAGTGCCTTAAACTACTTTCAAGCATTCATAAAAAACTCACATGCGTTTCTCTGAAAGAGAAGCAGTCTGTTCCAACACTTCAATTCACTGTGCGAAATGAATGGATTGTAGCTTCACTTTCTAAATGCTGTCCTTTCAGAGAAAATCACTTTCCTTTGAAAGTGCCTTAAGCTACTTACAAGCATTCAACAGAAACTCACATGCGTTTCTCTGAAAGAGAAGCAGTCTGTTCCAACACTTCAATTTACTGTGCGAAGTGAATGGAGTGTTCCTTCACTTTCTAAATTCTGTCATTTCAGAGAAAATCACTTTCCGTTGAAAGTGCCTTAAACTACTTTCAAGCATTCATAAAAAACTCACATGCGTTTCTCTGAAAGAGAAGCAGTATGTTCCAACACTTCAGTTCACTGTGCGAAGTAAATGGAGTGTTCCTTCACTTTCTAAATACTGTCCTTTCAGAGAAAATCACTTTCCTTTGAAAGTGCCTTAAGCAACATCAAGCATTCACAAGAAACACTAATGGTTTTCTATGAAAGAGTAGCACTCTGTTCCAACACTTCAATTCACTGCACGAAGGTAATGGAGTGTTGCTTCACTTTCTAAATGCTGTCCTTTCAGAGAAAATCACTTTCCTTTGAAAGTGCCTTAAGCTACTTGCAAGCATTAGGAAGAAACTCACATGTATTTCTCTGAAAGAGAAGCAGTCTGTTCCAACACTTCAATTCACTGTGCGAAGTGAATGGAGTGTTGCTTCACTTTCTAAAGGCTGTCCTTTCAGAGAAAATCACTTTCCTTTGAAAGTGCCTTAAGCTACTTACAAGCATTCAACAGAAACTCACATGCGTTTCTCTGAAACAGAAGCAGTCTGTTCCAACACTTCAATTCACTGTGCGAAGTGAATGGAGTGTTGCTTCACTTTCTAAATGCTGTCCTTTCAGAGAAAATCACTTTCCTTTTAAAGTGCCTTAAACTACTTTCAAGCATTCATAAAAAACTCACATGCGTTTCTCTGAAAGAGAAGCAGTCTGTTCCAACACTTCAATTCACTGTGCGAAGTGAATGGAGTGTTCCTTCACTTTCTAAATGCTGTCCTTTCAGAGAAAATCACTTTCCTTTGAAAGTGCCTTAAGCTACTTGCAAGCAATCACAAGAAACACTAATCCGTATTTTTGAAAGACAAGCAGTCTGTTCCAACACTTCAATTCACTGTGCAAAGTGAATGGAGTGTTGCTTCACTTTCTAAATGCTGTCCTTTCAGAGAAAATCACTTTCCTTTGAAAGTGCCTTAAGCTACTTACAAGCATTCAACAGAAACTCACATGCATTTCTCTGAAAGAGAAGCAGTCTGTTCCAACACTTCAATTCACTGTGCGAAGTGAATGGAGTGTTGCTTCACTTTCTAAATTCTGTCATTTCAGAGAAAATCACTTTCCTTTGAAAGTGCCTTAAACTACTTTCAAGCATTCATAAAAAACCCACATGCGTTTCTCTGAAAGAGAAGCAGTCTGTTCCAACACTTCAATTCACTTTGCGAAGTAAATGGAGTGTTGCTTCACTTTCTAAATGCTGTCCTTTCAGAGAAAATCACTTTCCTTTGAAAGTGCCTTAAGCTACTTGACAGCATTCACAAGAAACACTAATGCGTTTCTATGAAAGACAAGCAGTGTGTTCCAACACTTCAATTCACTGTGCGAAGTGAATGGAGTGTTGCTTCACTTTCTAAATGCTGTCCTTTCAGAGAAAATCACTTTCCTTTGAAAGTGCCTTAAGCTACTTGCAAGCATTAGGAAGAAACTCACATGTATTTCTCTGAAAGAGAAGCAGTCTGTTCCAACACTTCAATTCACTGTGCGAAGTGAATGGAGTCTTGCTTCACTTTCTAAATGCTGTCCTTTCAGAGAAAATCACTTTCCTTTGAAAGTGCCTTAAGCTACTTACAAGCATTCAACAGAAACTCACATGCGTTTCTCTGAAAGAGAAGCAGTCTGTTCCAACACTTCAATTCACTGTGCAAAGTGAATGGAGTGTTGCTTCACTTTCTAAATACTGTCCTTTCAGAGAAAATCACTTTCCTTTTAAAGTGCCTTAAACTACTTTCAAGCATTCATAAAAAACTCACATGCGTTTCTCTGAAAGAGAAGCAGTCTGTTCCAACACTTCAATTCACTGTGCGAAGTAAATGGAGTGTTGCTTCACTTTGTAAATGCTGTCCTTTCAGAGAAAATCACTTTCCTTTGAAAATGCCTTAAGCTACTTGCAAGCATTCACATGAAACACTAATGCGTTTCTATGAAAGACAAGCAGTCGGTTCCAACACTTCAATTCACTGTGCGAAGTGAATGGAGTGTTGCCTCACTTTCTAAATGCTGTCCTTTCAGAGAAAATCACTTTCCTTTGAAAGTGCCTTAAGCTACTTGCAAGCATTAGGAAGAAACTCACATGCGTTTCTCTGAAAGAGAAGCAGTCTGTTCCAACACTTCAATTCACTGTGCGAAATGAATGGATTGTTGCTTCACTTTCTAAATGCTGTCCTTTCAGAGAAAATCACTTTCCTTTGAAAGTGCCTTAAGCTACTTACAAGCATTCAACAGAAACTCACATGCGTTTCTCTGAAAGAGAAGCAGTCTGTTCCAACACTTCAATTTACTGTGCGAAGTGAATGGAGTGTTGCTTCACTTTCTAAATTCTGTCATTTCAGAGAAAATAACTTTCCGTTGAAAGTGCCTTAAACTACTTTCAAGCATTCATAAAAAACTCACATGCGTTTCTCTGAAAGAGAAGCAGTCTGTTCCAACACTTCAATTCACTGTGCGAAGTAAATGGAGTGTTCCTTCACTTTCTAAATGCTGTCCTTTCAGAGAAAATCACTTTCCTTTGAAAGTGCCTTAAGCTACTTGCAAGCATTCACACGAAACACTAATGCGTTTCTATGAAAGACAAGCAGTCTGTTCCAACACTTCAATTCCCTGCACGAAGGGAAGGGAGTGTTGCTTCACTTTCTAAATTCTGTCATTTCAGAGAAAATCACTTTCCGTTGAAAGTGCCTTAAACTACTTTCAAGCATTCATAAAAAACTCACATGCGTTTCTCTGAAAGAGAAGCAGTCTGTTCCAACACTTCAATTCACTGTGCGAAATGAATGGATTGTAGCTTCACTTTCTAAATGCTGTCCTTTCAGAGAAAATCACTTTCCTTTGAAAGTGCCTTAAGCTACTTGCAAGCATTAGGAAGAAATTCACATGTATTTCTCTGAAAGAGAAGCAGTCTGTTCCAACACTTCAATTCACTGTGCGAAGTGAATGGAGTGTTGCTTCACTTTCTAAATGCTGTCCTTTCAGAGAAAATCACTTTCCTTTGAAAGTGCCTTAAGCTACTTACAAGCATTCAACAGAAACTCACATGCGTTTCTCTGAAACAGAAGCAGTCTGTTCCAACACTTCAATTCACTGTGCGAAGTGAATGGAGTGTTGCTTCACTTTCTAAATGCTGTCCTTTCAGAGAAAATCACTTTCCTTTGAAAGTGCCTTAAGCTACTTACAAGCATTCAACAGAAACTCACATGCGTTTCTCTGAAAGAGAAGCAGTCTGTTCCAACACTTCAATTCACTGTGCAAAGTGAATGGAGTGTTGCTTCACTTTCTAAATACTGTCCTTTCAGAGAAAATCACTTTCCTTTTAAAGTGCCTTAAACTACTTTCAAGCATTCATAAAAAACTCACATGCGTTTCTCTGAAAGAGAAGCAGTCTGTTCCAACACTACAATTCACTGTGCGAAGTAAAGGGAGTGTTGCTTCACTTTGTAAATGCTGTCCTTTCAGAGAAAATCACTTTCCTTTGAAAATGCCTTAAGCTACTTGCAAGCATTCACATGAAACACTAATGCGTTTCTATGAAAGACATGCAGTCGGATCCAACACTTCAATTCACTGTGCGAAGTGAATGGAGTGTTGCCTCACTTTCTAAATGCTGTCCTTTCAGAGAAAATCACTTTCCTTTGAAAGTGCCTTAAGCTACTTGCAAGCATTAGGAAGAAACTCACATGCGTTTCTCTGAAAGAGAAGCAGTCTGTTCCAACACTTCAATTCACTGTGCGAAATGAATGGAGTGTTGCTTCACTTTCTAAATGCTGTCCTTTCAGAGAAAATCACTTTCCTTTGAAAGTGCCTTAAGCTACTTACAAGCATTCAACAGAAACTCACATGCGTTTCTCTGAAAGAGAAGCAGTCTGTTCCAACACTTCAATTTACTGTGCGAAGTGAATGGAGTGTTGCTTCACTTTCTAAATTCTGTCATTTCAGAGAAAATAACTTTCCGTTGAAAGTGCCTTAAACTACTTTCAAGCATTCATGAAAAACTCACATGCGTTTCTCTGAAAGAGAAGCAGTCTGTTCCAACACATCAATTCACTGTGCGAAGTAAATGGAGTGTTGCTTCACTTTCTAAATGCTGTCCTTTCAGAGAAAATCACTTTCCTTTGAAAGTGCCTTAAGCTACTTGCAAGCATTCACAAGAAAAACTAATGCGTTTCTATGAAAGACAAGCAGTCTGTTCCAACACTTCAATTCACTGTGTGAAGTGAATGGAGTGTTGCTTCACTTTCTAAATGCTGTCCTTTCAGAGAAAATCACTTTCCTTTGAAAGTGCCTTAAGCTACTTACAAGCATTCAACAGAAACTCACATGCATTTCTCTGAAAGAGAAGCAATCTGTTCCAACACTTCAATTCACTGTGCGAAGTGAATGGAGTGTTGCTTCACTTTCTAAATTCTGTCCTTTCAGAGAACATCACTTTCCTTTGAAAGTACCTTAAACTACTTTCAAGCATTCACAAAAACTCACATGCGTTTCTCTGAAAGAGTAGCAGTCCCTTCCAACACTTCAATTCACTGTGCGAAGTGAATGGAGTGTTGCTTCACTTTCTAAATGCTGTCCTTTCAGAGAAAATCACTTTCCTTTGAAAGTGCCTTAAGCTACTTGCAAGCATTCACACGAAACACTAATGCGTTTCTATGAAAGAGTAGCACTCTGTTCCAACACTTCAATTCCCTGCACGAAGGGAATGGAGTGTTGCTTCACTTTCTAAATTCTGTCATTTCAGAGAAAATCACTTTCCGTTGAAAGTGCCTTAAACTACTTTCAAGCATTCATAAAAAACCCACATGCGTTTCTCTGAAAGAGAAGCAGTCTGTTCCAACACTTCAATTCACTTTGCGAAGTAAATGGAGTGTTGCTTCACTTTCTAAATGCTGTCCTTTCAGAGAAAATCACTTTCCTTTGAAAGTGCCTTAAGCTACTTGACAGCATTCACAAGAAACACTAATGCGTTTCTATGAAAGACAAGCAGTGTGTTCCAACACTTCAATTCACTGTGCGAAGTGAATGGAGTGTTGCTTCACTTTCTAAATGCTGTCCTTTCAGAGAAAATCACTTTCCTTTGAAAGTGCCTTAAGCTACTTGCAAGCATTAGGAAGAAACTCACATGTATTTCTCTGAAAGAGAAGCAGTCTGTTCCAACACTTCAATTCACTGTGCGAAGTGAATGGAGTGTTGCTTCACTTTCTAAATGCTGTCCTTTCAGAGAAAATCACTTTCCTTTGAAAGTGCCTTAAGCTACTTACAAGCATTCAACAGAAACTCACATGCGTTTCTCTGAAAGAGAAGCAGTCTGTTCCAACACTTCAATTCACTGTGCAAAGTGAATGGAGTGTTGCTTCACTTTCTAAATACTGTCCTTTCAGAGAAAATCACTTTCCTTTTAAAGTGCCTTAAACTACTTTCAAGCATTCATAAAAAACTCACATGCGTTTCTCTGAAAGAGAAGCAGTCTGTTCCAACACTTCAATTCACTGTGCGAAGTAAATGGAGTGTTGCTTCACTTTGTAAATGCTGTCCTTTCAGAGAAAATCACTTTCCTTTGAAAATGCCTTAAGCTACTTGCAAGCATTCACATGAAACACTAATGCGTTTCTATGAAAGACAAGCAGTCGGTTCCAACACTTCAATTCACTGTGCGAAGTGAATGGAGTGTTGCCTCACTTTCTAAATGCTGTCCTTTCAGAGAAAATCACTTTCCTTTGAAAGTGCCTTAAGCTACTTGCAAGCATTAGGAAGAAACTCACATGCGTTTCTCTGAAAGAGAAGCAGTCTGTTCCAACACTTCAATTCACTGTGCGAAATGAATGGATTGTTGCTTCACTTTCTAAATGCTGTCCTTTCAGAGAAAATCACTTTCCTTTGAAAGTGCCTTAAGCTACTTACAAGCATTCAACAGAAACTCACATGCGTTTCTCTGAAAGAGAAGCAGTCTGTTCCAACACTTCAATTTACTGTGCGAAGTGAATGGAGTGTTGCTTCACTTTCTAAATTCTGTCATTTCAGAGAAAATAACTTTCCGTTGAAAGTGCCTTAAACTACTTTCAAGCATTCATAAAAAACTCACATGCGTTTCTCTGAAAGAGAAGCAGTCTGTTCCAACACTTCAATTCACTGTGCGAAATGAATGGATTGTAGCTTCACTTTCTAAATGCTGTCCTTTCAGAGAAAATCACTTTCCTTTGAAAGTGCCTTAAGCTACTTGCAAGCATTAGGAAGAAATTCACATGTATTTCTCTGAAAGAGAAGCAGTCTGTTCCAACACTTCAATTCACTGTGCGAAGTGAATGGAGTGTTGCTTCACTTTCTAAATGCTGTCCTTTCAGAGAAAATCACTTTCCTTTGAAAGTGCCTTAAGCTACTTACAAGCATTCAACAGAAACTCACATGCGTTTCTCTGAAAGAGAAGCAGTCTGTTCCAACACTTCAATTCACTGTGCGAAGTGAATGGAGTGTTGCTTCACTTTCTAAATGCTGTCCTTTCAGAGAAAATCACTTTCCTTTGAAAGTGCCTTAAGCTACTTACAAGCATTCAACAGAAACTCACATGCGTTTCTCTGAAAGAGAAGCAGTCTGTTCCAACACTTCAATTCACTGTGCAAAGTGAATGGAGTGTTGCTTCACTTTCTAAATACTGTCCTTTCAGAGAAAATCACTTTCCTTTTAAAGTGCCTTAAACTACTTTCAAGCATTCATAAAAAACTCACATGCGTTTCTCTGAAAGAGAAGCAGTCTGTTCCAACACTACAATTCACTGTGCGAAGTAAAGGGAGTGTTGCTTCACTTTGTAAATGCTGTCCTTTCAGAGAAAATCACTTTCCTTTGAAAATGCCTTAAGCTACTTGCAAGCATTCACATGAAACACTAATGCGTTTCTATGAAAGACATGCAGTCGGATCCAACACTTCAATTCACTGTGCGAAGTGAATGGAGTGTTGCTTCACTTTCTAAATGCTGTCCTTTCAGAGAAAATCACTTTCCTTTGAAAGTGCCTTAAGCTACTTGCAAGCATTAGGAAGAAACTCACATGCGTTTCTCTGAAAGAGAAGCAGTCTGTTCCAACAATTCAATTCTCTGTGCGAAATGAATGGAGTGTTGCTTCACTTTCTAAATGCTGTCCTTTCAGAGAAAATCACTTTCCTTTGAAAGTGCCTTAAGCTACTTACAAGCATTCAACAGAAACTCACATGCGTTTCTCTGAAAGAGAAGCAGTCTGTTCCAACACTTCAATTTACTGTGCGAAGTGAATGGAGTGTTGCTTCACTTTCTAAATTCTGTCATTTCAGAGAAAATAACTTTCCGTTGAAAGTGCCTTAAACTACTTTCAAGCATTCATGAAAAACTCACATGCGTTTCTCTGAAAGAGAAGCAGTCTGTTCCAACACATCAATTCACTGTGCGAAGTAAATGGAGTGTTGCTTCACTTTCTAAATGCTGTCCTTTCAGAGAAAATCACTTTCCTTTGAAAGTGCCTTAAGCTACTTGCAAGCATTCACAAGAAAAACTAATGCGTTTCTATGAAAGACAAGCAGTCTGTTCCAACACTTCAATTCACTGTGTGAAGTGAATGGAGTGTTGCTTCACTTTCTAAATGCTGTCCTTTCAGAGAAAATCACTTTCCTTTGAAAGTGCCTTAAGCTACTTACAAGCATTCAACAGAAACTCACATGCATTTCTCTGAAAGAGAAGCAATCTGTTCCAACACTTCAATTCACTGTGCGAAGTGAATGGAGTGTTGCTTCACTTTCTAAATTCTGTCCTTTCAGAGAACATCACTTTCCTTTGAAAGTACCTTAAACTACTTTCAAGCATTCACAAAAACTCACATGCGTTTCTCTGAAAGAGTAGCAGTCCCTTCCAACACTTCAATTCACTGTGCGAAGTGAATGGAGTGTTGCTTCACTTTCTAAATGCTGTCCTTTCAGAGAAAATCACTTTCCTTTGAAAGTGCCTTAAGCTACTTGCAAGCATTCACACGAAACACTAATGCGTTTCTATGAAAGAGTAGCACTCTGTTCCAACACTTCAATTCCCTGCACGAAGGGAATGGAGTGTTGCTTCACTTTCTAAATTCTGTCATTTCAGAGAAAATCACTTTCCGTTGAAAGTGCCTTAAACTACTTTCAAGCATTCATAAAAAACTCACATGCGTTTCTCTGAAAGAGAAGCAGTCTGTTCCAACACTTCAATTCACTGTGCGAAATGAATGGATTGTAGCTTCACTTTCTAAATGCTGTCCTTTCAGAGAAAATCACTTTCCTTTGAAAGTGCCTTAAGCTACTTACAAGCATTCAACAGAAACTCACATGCGTTTCTCTGAAAGAGAAGCAGTCTGTTCCAACACTTCAATTTACTGTGCGAAGTGAATGGAGTGTTCCTTTACTTTCTAAATTCTGTCATTTCAGAGAAAATCACTTTCCGTTGAAAGTGCCTTAAACTACTTTCAAGCATTCATAAAAAACTCACATGCGTTTCTCTGAAAGAGAAGCAGTATGTTCCAACACTTCAGTTCACTGTGCGAAGTAAATGGAGTGTTCCTTCACTTTCTAAATACTGTCCTTTCAGAGAAAATCACTTTCCTTTGAAAGTGCCTTAAGCAACATCAAGCATTCACAAGAAACACTAATGGTTTTCTATGAAAGAGTAGCACTCTGTTCCAACACTTCAATTCACTGCACGAAGGTAATGGAGTGTTGCTTCACTTTCTAAATGCTGTCCTTTCAGAGAAAATCACTTTCCTTTGAAAGTGCCTTAAGCTACTTGCAAGCATTAGGAAGAAACTCACATGTATTTCTCTGAAAGAGAAGCAGTCTGTTCCAACACTTCAATTCACTGTGCGAAGTGAATGGAGTGTTGCTTCACTTTCTAAATGCTGTCCTTTCAGAGAAAATCACTTTCCTTTGAAAGTGCCTTAAGCTAATTACAAGCATTCAACAGAAACTCACATGCGTTTCTCTGAAACAGAAGCAGTCTGTTCCAACACTTCAATTCACTGTGCGAAGTGAATGGAGTGTTGCTTCACTTTCTAAATGCTGTCCTTTCAGAGAAAATCACTTTCCTTTTAAAGTGCCTTAAACTACTTTCAAGCATTCATAAAAAACTCACATGCGTTTCTCTGAAAGAGAAGCAGTCTGTTCCAACACTTCAATTCACTGTGCGAAGTGAATGGAGTGTTCCTTCACTTTCTAAATGCTGTCCTTTCAGAGAAAATCACTTTCCTTTGAAAGTGCCTTAAGCTACTTGCAAGCAATCACAAGAAACACTAATCCGTATTTTTGAAAGACAAGCAGTCTGTTCCAACACTTCAATTCACTGTGCAAAGTGAATGGAGTGTTGCTTCACTTTCTAAATGCTGTCCTTTCAGAGAAAATCACTTTCCTTTGAAAGTGCCTTAAGCTACTTACAAGCATTCAACAGAAACTCACATGTGTTTCTCTGAAAGAGAAGCAGTCTGTTCCAACACTTCAATTCACTGTGCGAAGTGAATGGAGTGTTGCTTCACTTTCTAAATTCTGTCATTTCAGAGAAAATCACTTTCCTTTGAAAGTGCCTTAAACTACTTTCAAGCATTCATAAAAAACCCACATGCGTTTCTCTGAAAGAGAAGCAGTCTGTTCCAACACTTCAATTCACTTTGCGAAGTAAATGGAGTGTTTCTTCACTTTCTAAATGCTGTCCTTTCAGAGAAAATCACTTTCCTTTGAAAGTGCCTTAAGCTACTTGACAGCATTCACAAGAAACACTAATGCGTTTCTATGAAAGACAAGCAGTGTGTTCCAACACTTCAATTCACTGTGCGAAGTGAATGGAGTGTTGCTTCACTTTCTAAATGCTGTCCTTTCAGAGAAAATCACTTTCCTTTGAAAGTGCCTTATGCTACTTGCAAGCATTAGGAAGAAACTCACATGTATTTCTCTGAAAGAGAAGCAGTCTGTTCCAACACTTCAATTCACTGTGCGAAGTGAATGGAGTGTTGCTTCACTTTCTAAATGCTGTCCTTTCAGAGAAAATCACTTTCCTTTGAAAGTGCCTTAAGCTACTTACAAGCATTCAACAGAAACTCACATGCGTTTCTCTGAAAGAGAAGCAGTCTGTTCCAACACTTCAATTCACTGTGCAAAGTGAATGGAGTGTTGCTTCACTTTCTAAATACTGTCCTTTCAGAGAAAATCACTTTCCTTTTAAAGTGCCTTAAACTACTTTCAAGCATTCATAAAAAACTCACATGCGTTTCTCTGAAAGAGAAGCAGTCTGTTCCAACACTTCAATTCACTGTGCGAAGTAAATGGAGTGTTGCTTCACTTTGTAAATGCTGTCCTTTCAGAGAAAATCACTTTCCTTTGAAAATGCCTTAAGCTACTTGCAAGCATTCACATGAAACACTAATGCGTTTCTATGAAAGACAAGCAGTCGGTTCCAACACTTCAATTCACTGTGCGAAGTGAATGGAGTGTTGCCTCACTTTCTAAATGCTGTCCTTTCAGAGAAAATCACTTTCCTTTGAAAGTGCCTTAAGCTACTTGCAAGCATTAGGAAGAAACTCACATGCGTTTCTCTGAAAGAGAAGCAGTCTGTTCCAACACTTCAATTCACTGTGCGAAATGAATGGATTGTTGCTTCACTTTCTAAATGCTGTCCTTTCAGAGAAAATCACTTTCCTTTGAAAGTGCCTTAAGCTACTTACAAGCATTCAACAGAAACTCACATGCGTTTCTCTGAAAGAGAAGCAGTCTGTTCCAACACTTCAATTTACTGTGCGAAGTGAATGGAGTGTTGCTTCACTTTCTAAATTCTGTCATTTCAGAGAAAATAACTTTCCGTTGAAAGTGCCTTAAACTACTTTCAAGCATTCATAAAAAACTCACATGCGTTTCTCTGAAAGAGAAGCAGTCTGTTCCAACACTTCAATTCACTGTGCGAAGTGAATGGAGTGTTGCTTCACTTTCTAAATGCTGTCCTTTCAGAGAAAATCACTTTCCTTTGAAAGTGCCTTAAGCTACTTACAAGCATTCAACAGAAACTCACATGCGTTTCTCTGAAACAGAAGCAGTCTGTTCCAACACTTCAATTCACTGTGCGAAGTGAATGGAGTGTTGCTTCACTTTCTAAATGCTGTCCTTTCAGAGAAAATCACTTTCCTTTGAAAGTGCCTTAAGCTACTTACAAGCATTCAACAGAAACTCACATGCGTTTCTCTGAAAGAGAAGCAGTCTGTTCCAACACTTCAATTCACTGTGCAAAGTGAATGGAGTGTTGCTTCACTTTCTAAATACTGTCCTTTCAGAGAAAATCACTTTCCTTTTAAAGTGCCTTAAACTACTTTCAAGCATTCATAAAAAACTCACATGCGTTTCTCTGAAAGAGAAGCAGTCTGTTCCAACACTACAATTCACTGTGCGAAGTAAATGGAGTGTTGCTTCACTTTGTAAATGCTGTCCTTTCAGAGAAAATCACTTTCCTTTGAAAGTGCCTTAAGCTACTTGCAAGCATTCACACGAAACACTAATGCGTTTCTATGAAAGACAAGCAGTCTGTTCCAACACTTCAATTCCCTGCACGAAGGGAAGGGAGTGTTGCTTCACTTTCTAAATTCTGTCATTTCAGAGAAAATCACTTTCCGTTGAAAGTGCCTTAAACTACTTTCAAGCATTCATAAAAAACTCACATGCGTTTCTCTGAAAGAGAAGCAGTCTGTTCCAACACTTCAATTCACTGTGCGAAATGAATGGATTGTAGCTTCACTTTCTAAATGCTGTCCTTTCAGAGAAAATCACTTTCCTTTGAAAGTGCCTTAAGCTACTTGCAAGCATTAAGAAGAAATTCACATGTATTTCTCTGAAAGAGAAGCAGTCTGTTCCAACACTTCAATTCACTGTGCGAAGTGAATGGAGTGTTGCTTCACTTTCTAAATGCTGTCCTTTCAGAGAAAATCACTTTCCTTTGAAAGTGCCTTAAGCTACTTACAAGCATTCAACAGAAACTCACATGCATTTCTCTGAAACAGAAGCAGTCTGTTCCAACACTTCAATTCACTGTGCGAAGTGAATGGAGTGTTGCTTCACTTTCTAAATGCTGTCCTTTCAGAGAAAATCACTTTCCTTTGAAAGTGCCTTAAGCTACTTACAAGCATTCAACAGAAACTCACATGCGTTTCTCTGAAAGAGAAGCAGTCTGTTCCAACACTTCAATTCACTGTGCAAAGTGAATGGAGTGTTGCTTCACTTTCTAAATACTGTCCTTTCAGAGAAAATCACTTTCCTTTTAAAGTGCCTTAAACTACTTTCAAGCATTCATAAAAAACTCACATGCGTTTCTCTGAAAGAGAAGCAGTCTGTTCCAACACTACAATTCACTGTGCGAAGTAAAGGGAGTGTTGCTTCACTTTGTAAATGCTGTCCTTTCAGAGAAAATCACTTTCCTTTGAAAATGCCTTAAGCTACTTGCAAGCATTCACATGAAACACTAATGCGTTTCTATGAAAGACATGCAGTCGGATCCAACACTTCAATTCACTGTGCGAAGTGAATGGAGTGTTGCCTCACTTTCTAAATGCTGTCCTTTCAGAGAAAATCACTTTCCTTTGAAAGTGCCTTAAGCTACTTGCAAGCATTAGGAAGAAACTCACATGCGTTTCTCTGAAAGAGAAGCAGTCTGTTCCAACACTTCAATTCACTGTGCGAAATGAATGGAGTGTTGCTTCACTTTCTAAATGCTGTCCTTTCAGAGAAAATCACTTTCCTTTGAAAGTGCCTTAAGCTACTTACAAGCATTCAACAGAAACTCACATGCGTTTCTCTGAAAGAGAAGCAGTCTGTTCCAACACTTCAATTTACTGTGCGAAGTGAATGGAGTGTTGCTTCACTTTCTAAATGCTGTCCTTTCAGAGAAATTCACTTTCCTTTTAAAGTGCCTTAAACTACTTTCAAGCATTCATAAAAAACTCACATGCGTTTCTCTGAAAGAGAAGCAGTCTGTTCCAACACTTCAATTCACTGTGCGAAGTGAATGGAGTGTTCCTTCACTTTCTAAATGCTGTCCTTTCAGAGAAAATCACTTTCCTTTGAAAGTGCCTTAAGCTACTTGCAAGCAATCACAAGAAACACTAATCCGTTTCTTTGAAAGACAAGCAGTCTGTTCCAACACTTCAATTCACTGTGCAAAGTGAATGGAGTGTTGCTTCACTTTCTAAATGCTGTCCTTTCAGAGAAAATCACTTTCCTTTGAAAGTGCCTTAAGCTACTTACAAGCATTCAACAGAAACTCACATGCATTTCTCTGAAAGAGAAGCAGTCTGTTGCAACACTTCAATTCACTGTGCGAAGTGAATGGAGTGTTGCTTCACTTTCTAAATTCTTTCATTTCAGAGAAAATCACTTTCCTTTGAAAGTGCCTTAAACTACTTTCAAGCATTCATAAAAAACCCACATGCGTTTCTCTGAAAGAGAAGCAGTCTGTTCCAACACTTCAATTCACTTTGCGAAGTAAATGGAGTGTTGCTTCACTTTCTAAATGCTGTCCTTTCAGAGAAAATCACTTTCCTTTGAAAGTGCCTTAAGCTACTTGACAGCATTCACAAGAAACACTAATGCGTTTCTATGAGAGACAAACCGTGTGTTCCAACACTACAATTCACTGTGCGAAGTGAATGGAGTGTTGCTTCACTTTCTAAATGCTGTCCTTTCAGAGAAAATCACTTTCCTTTGAAAATGCCTTAAGCTACTTGCAAGCATTCACATGAAACACTAATGCGTTTCTATGAAAGACATGCAGTCGGATCCAACACTTCAATTCACTGTGCGAAGTGAATGGAGTGTTGCCTCACTTTCTAAATGCTGTCCTTTCAGAGAAAATCACTTTCCTTTGAAAGTGCCTTAAGCTACTTGCAAGCATTAGGAAGAAACTCACATGCGTTTCTCTGAAAGAGAAGCAGTCTGTTCCAACACTTCAATTCACTGTGCGAAATGAATGGAGTGTTGCTTCACTTTCTAAATGCTGTCCTTTCAGAGAAAATCACTTTCCTTTGAAAGTGCCTTAAGCTACTTACAAGCATTCAACAGAAACTCACATGCGTTTCTCTGAAAGAGAAGCAGTCTGTTCCAACACTTCAATTTACTGTGCGAAGTGAATGGAGTGTTGCTTCACTTTCTAAATTCTGTCCTTTCAGAGAAATTCACTTTCCTTTTAAAGTGCCTTAAACTACTTTCAAGCATTCATAAAAAACTCACATGCGTTTCTCTGAAAGAGAAGCAGTCTGTTCCAACACTTCAATTCACTGTGCGAAGTGAATGGAGTGTTCCTTCACTTTCTAAATGCTGTCCTTTCAGAGAAAATCACTTTCCTTTGAAAGTGCCTTAAGCTACTTGCAAGCAATCACAAGAAACACTAATCCGTTTCTTTGAAAGACAAGCAGTCTGTTCCAACACTTCAATTCACTGTGCAAAGTGAATGGAGTGTTGCTTCACTTTCTAAATGCTGTCCTTTCAGAGAAAATCACTTTCCTTTGAAAGTGCCTTAAGCTACTTACAAGCATTCAACAGAAACTCACATGCATTTCTCTGAAAGAGAAGCAGTCTGTTGCAACACTTCAATTCACTGTGCGAAGTGAATGGAGTGTTGCTTCACTTTCTAAATTCTTTCATTTCAGAGAAAATCACTTTCCTTTGAAAGTGCCTTAAACTACTTTCAAGCATTCATAAAAAACCCACATGCGTTTCTCTGAAAGAGAAGCAGTCTGTTCCAACACTTCAATTCACTTTGCGAAGTAAATGGAGTGTTGCTTCACTTTCTAAATGCTGTCCTTTCAGAGAAAATCACTTTCCTTTGAAAGTGCCTTAAGCTACTTGACAGCATTCACAAGAAACACTAATGCGTTTCTATGAGAGACAAGCCGTGTGTTCCAACACTACAATTCACTGTGCGAAGTGAATGGAGTGTTGCTTCACTTTCTAAATGCTGTCCTTTCAGAGAAAATCACTTTCCTTTGAAAGTGCCTTAAGCTACTTGCAAGCATTAGGAAGAAACTCACATGTATTTCTCTGAAAGAGAAGCAGTCTGTTCCAACACTTCAATTCACTGTGCGAAGTGAATGGAGTGTTGCTTCACTTTCTAAATGCTGTCCTTTCAGAGAAAATCACTTTCCTTTGAAAGTGCCTTAAGCTACTTACAAGCATTCAACAGAAACTCACATGCGTTTCTCTGAAAGAGAAGCAGTCTGTTTCAACACTTCAATTCACTGTGCAAAGTGAATGGAGTGTTGCTTCACTTTCTAAATACTGTCCTTTCAGAGAAAATCACTTTCCTTTTAAAGTGCCTTAAACTACTTTCAAGCATTCATAAAAAACTCACATGCGTTTCTCTGAAAGAGAAGCAGTCTGTTCCAACACTTCAATTCACTGTGCGAAGTAAATGGAGTGTTGCTTCACTTTGTAAATGCTGTCCTTTCAGAGAAAACCACTTTCCTTTGAAAATGCCTTAAGCTACTTGCAAGCATTCACATGAAACACTAATGCGTTTCTATGAAAGACAAGCAGTCGGTTCCAACACTTCAATTCACTGTGCGAAGTGAATGGAGTGTTGCCTCACTTTCTAAATGCTGTCCTTTCAGAGAAAATCACTTTCCTTTGAAAGTGCCTTAAGCTACTTAAAAGCATTAGGAAGAAACTCACATGCGTTTCTCTGAAAGAGAAGCAGTCTGTTCCAACACTTCAATTCACTGTGCGAAATGAATGGAGTGTTGCTTCACTTTCTAAATGCTGTCCTTTCAGAGAAAATCACTTTCCTTTGAAAGTGCCTTAAGCTACTTACAAGCATTCAACAGAAACTCACATGCGTTTCTCTGAAAGAGAAGCATTCTGTTCCAACACTTCAATTTACTGTGCGAAGTGAATGGAGTGTTGCTTCACTTTCTAAATTCTGTCATTTCAGAGAAAATAACTTTCCGTTGAAAGTGCCTTAAACTACTTTCAAGCATTCATAAAAAACTCACATGCGTTTCTCTGAAACAGAAGCAGTCTGTTCCAACACTTCAATTCACTGTGCGAAGTGAATGGAGTGTTGCTTCACTTTCTAAATGCTGTCCTTTCAGAGAAAATCACTTTCCTTTGAAAGTGCCTTAAGCTACTTACAAGCATTCAACAGAAACTCACATGCATTTCTCTGAAACAGAAGCAGTCTGTTCCAACACTTCAATTCACTGTGCGAAGTGAATGGAGTGTTGCTTCACTTTCTAAATGCTGTCCTTTCAGAGAAAATCACTTTCCTTTGAAAGTGCCTTAAGCTACTTACAAGCATTCAACAGAAACTCACATGCGTTTCTCTGAAAGAGAAGCAGTCTGTTCCAACACTTCAATTCACTGTGCAAAGTGAATGGAGTGTTGCTTCACTTTCTAAATACTGTCCTTTCAGAGAAAATCACTTTCCTTTTAAAGTGCCTTAAACTACTTTCAAGCATTCATAAAAAACTCACATGCGTTTCTCTGAAAGAGAAGCAGTCTGTTCCAAAACTACAATTCACTGTGCGAAGTAAAGGGAGTGTTGCTTCACTTTGTAAATGCTGTCCTTTCAGAGAAAATCACTTTCCTTTGAAAATGCCTTAAGCTACTTGCAAGCATTCACATGAAACACTAATGCGTTTCTATGAAAGACATGCAGTCGGATCCAACACTTCAATTCACTGTGCGAAGTGAATGGAGTGTTGCCTCACTTTCTAAATGCTGTCCTTTCAGAGAAAATCACTTTCCTTTGAAAGTGCCTTAAGCTACTTGCAAGCATTAGGAAGAAACTGACATGCGTTTCTCTGAAAGAGAAGCAGTCTGTTCCAACACTTCAATTCACTGTGCGAAATGAATGGAGTGTTGCTTCACTTTCTAAATGCTGTCCTTTCAGAGAAAATCACTTTCCTTTGAAAGTGCCTTAAGCTACTTACAAGCATTCAACAGAAACTCACATGCGTTTCTCTGAAAGAGAAGCAGTCTGTTCCAACACTTCAATTTACTGTGCGAAGTGAATGGAGTGTTGCTTCACTTTCTAAATGCTGTCCTTTCAGAGAAATTCACTTTCCTTTTAAAGTGCCTTAAACTACTTTCAAGCATTCATAAAAAACTCACATGCGTTTCTCTGAAAGAGAAGCAGTCTGTTCCAACACTTCAATTCACTGTGCGAAGTGAATGGAGTGTTCCTTCACTTTCTAAATGCTGTCCTTTCAGAGAAAATCACTTTCCTTTGAAAGTGCCTTAAGCTACTTGCAAGCAATCACAAGAAACACTAATCCGTTTCTTTGAAAGACAAGCAGTCTGTTCCAACACTTCAATTCACTGTGCAAAGTGAATGGAGTGTTGCTTCACTTTCTAAATGCTGTCCTTTCAGAGAAAATCACTTTCCTTTGAAAGTGCCTTAAGCTACTTACAAGCATTCAACAGAAACTCACATGCATTTCTCTGAAAGAGAAGCAGTCTGTTGCAACACTTCAATTCACTGTGCGAAGTGAATGGAGTGTTGCTTCACTTTCTAAATTCTGTCATTTCAGAGAAAATCACTTTCCTTTGAAAGTGCCTTAAACTACTTTCAAGCATTCATAAAAAACCCACATGCGTTTCTCTGAAAGAGAAGCAGTCTGTTCCAACACTTCAATTCACTTTGCGAAGTAAATGGAGTGTTGCTTCACTTTCTAAATGCTGTCCTTTCAGAGAAAATCACTTTCCTTTGAAAGTGCCTTAAGCTACTTGACAGCATTCACAAGAAACACTAATGCGTTTCTATGAGAGACAAGCCGTGTGTTCCAACACTACAATTCACTGTGCGAAGTGAATGGAGTGTTGCTTCACTTTCTAAATGCTGTCCTTTCAGAGAAAATCACTTTCCTTTGAAAGTGCCTTAAGCTACTTGCAAGCATTAGGAAGAAACTCACATGTATTTCTCTGAAAGAGAAGCAGTCTGTTCCAACACTTCAATTCACTGTGCGAAGTGAATGGAGTGTTGCTTCACTTTCTAAATGCTGTCCTTTCAGAGAAAATCACTTTCCTTTGAAAGTGCCTTAAGCTACTTACAAGCATTCAACAGAAACTCACATGCGTTTCTCTGAAAGAGAAGCAGTCTGTTCCAACACTTCAATTCACTGTGCAAAGTGAATGGAGTGTTGCTTCACTTTCTAAATACTGTCCTTTCAGAGAAAATCACTTTCCTTTTAAAGTGCCTTAAACTACTTTCAAGCATTCATAAAAAACTCACATGCGTTTCTCTGAAAGAGAAGCAGTCTGTTCCAACACTTCAATTCACTGTGCGAAGTAAATGGAGTGTTGCTTCACTTTGTAAATGCTGTCCTTTCAGAGAAAATCACTTTCCTTTGAAAATGCCTTAAGCTACTTGCAAGCATTCACATGAAACACTAATGCGTTTCTATGAAAGACAAGCAGTCGGTTCCAACACTTCAATTCACTGTGCGAAGTGAATGGAGTGTTGCCTCACTTTCTAAATGCTGTCCTTTCAGAGAAAATCACTTTCCTTTGAAAGTGCCTTAAGCTGCTTGCAAGCATTAGGAAGAAACTCACATGCGTTTCTCTGAAAGAGAAGCAGTCTGTTCCAACACTTCAATTCACTGTGCGAAATGAATGGAGTGTTGCTTCACTTTCTAAATGCTGTCCTTTCAGAGAAAATCACTTTCCTTTGAAAGTGCCTTAAGCTACTTACAAGCATTCAACAGAAACTCACATGCGTTTCTCTGAAAGAGAAGCAGTCTGTTCCAACACTTCAATTTACTGTGCGAAGTGAATGGAGTGTTGCTTCACTTTCTAAATTCTGTCATTTCAGAGAAAATAACTTTCCGTTGAAAGTGCCTTAAACTACTTTCAAGCATTCATAAAAAACTCACATGCGTTTCTCTGAAAGAGAAGCAGTCTGTTCCAACACTTCAATTCACTGTGCGAAGTAAATGGAGTGTTCCTTCACTTTCTAAATCCTGTCCTTTCAGAGAAAATCACTTTTTTTGAAAGTGCCTTAAGTTACTTGCAAGCATTCACAAGAAAAACTAATGCGTTTCTATGAAAGACAAGCAGTCTGTTCCAACACTTCAATTCACTGTGCAAAGTGAATGGAGTGTTGCTTCACTTTCTAAATGCTGTCCTTTCAGAGAAAATCACTTTCCTTTGAAAGTGCCTTAAGCTACTTACAAGCATTCAACAGAAACTCACATGCATTTCTCTGAAAGAGAAGCAATCTGTTCCAACACTTCAGTTCACTGTGCGAAGTGAATGGAGTGTTGCTTCACTTTCTAAATTCTGTCCTTTCAGAGAATATCACTTTCCTTTGAAAGTACCTTAAACTACTTTCAAGCATTCACAAAAACTCACATGCGTTTCTCTGAAAGAGTAGCAGTCCCTTCCAACACTTCAATTCACTGTGCGAAGTGAATGGAGTGTTGCTTCACTTTCTAAATGCTGTCCTTTCAGAGAAAATCACTTTCCTTTGAAAGTGCCTTAAGCTACTTGCAAGCATTCACACGAAACACTAATGCGTTTCTATGAAAGAGTAGCACTCTGTTCCAACACTTCAATTCCCTGCACGAAGGGAATGGAGTGTTTCTTCACTTTCTAAATTCTGTCATTTCAGAGAAAATCACTTTTGTTTGAAAGTGCCTTAAACTACTTTCAAGCATTTATAAAAAACTCACATGCGTTTCTATGAAAGACAAGCAGTCGGTTTCAACACTTCAATTCACTGTTCGAAGTGAATGGAGTGTTGCTTCACTTTCTAAATGCTGTCCTTTCAGAGAAAATCACTTTCCTTTGAAGTGCCTTAAGCTACTTGCAAGCATTAGGAAGAAACTCACATGCGTTTCTCTGAAAGAGAAGCAGTCTGTTCCAACACTTCAATTCACTGCGCGAAATGAATGGATTGTTGCTTCACTTTCTAAATGCTGTCCTTTCAGAGAAAATCACTTTCCTTTGAGAGTGCCTTAAGCTACTTACAAGCATTCACATGAAACACTAATGCGTTTCTATGAAAGACAAGCAGTCTGTTCCAACACTTCAATTTACTGTGCGAAGTGAATGGAGTGTTGCTTCACTTTCTAAATTCTGTCATTTCAGAGAAAATCACTTTCCGTTGAAAGTGCCTTAAACTACTTTCAAGCATTCATAAAAAACTCACATGCGTTTCTCTGAAAGAGAAGCAGTATGTTCCAACACTTCAGTTCACTGTCCGAAGTAAATGGAGTGTTCCTTCACTTTCTAAATACTGTCCTTTCAGAGAAAATCACTTTCCTTTGAAAGTGCCTTAAGCTACTTGCAAGCATTCACAAGAAACAATAATGCGTTTCTATGAAAGACAAGCAGTCTGTTCCAACACTTCAATTCACTGTGCGAAGTGAATGGAGTGTTGCTTCACTTTCTAAATGCTGTCCTTTCAGAGAAAATCACTTTCCTTTGAAAGTGCCTTAAGCTACTTAAAAGCATTAGGAAGAAACTCACATGCGTTTCTCTGAAAGAGAAGCAGTCTGTTCCAACACTTCAATTCACTGTGCGAAATGAATGGAGTGTTGCTTCACTTTCTAAATGCTGTCCTTTCAGAGAAAATCACTTTCCTTTGAAAGTGCCTTAAGCTACTTACAAGCATTCAACAGAAACTCACATGCGTTTCTCTGAAAGAGATGCAGTCAGTTCCAACACTTCAATTTACTGTGCGAAGTGAATGGAGTGTTCCTTCACTTTCTAAATTCTGTCATTTCAGAGAAAATCACTTTCCGTTGAAAGTGCCTTAAACTACTTTCAAGCATTCATAAAAAACTCACATGCGTTTCTCTGAAAGAGAAGCAGTATGTTCCAACACTTCAGTTCACTGTGCGAAGTAAATGGAGTGTTCCTTCACTTTCTAAATACTGTCCTTTCAGAGAAAATCACTTTCCTTTGAAAGTGCCTTAAGCAACATCAAGCATTCACAAGAAACACTAATGGTTTTCTATGAAAGAGGAGCACTCTGTTCCAACACTTCAATTCACTGCACGAAGGTAATGGAGTGTTGCTTCACTTTCTAAATGCTGTCCTTTCAGAGAAAATCACTTTCCTTTGAAAGTGCCTTAAGCTACTTGCAAGCATTAGGAAGAAACTCACATGTATTTCTCTGAAAGAGAAGCAGTCTGTTCCAACACTTCAATTCACTGTGCGAAGTGAATGGAGTGTTGCTTCACTTTCTAAATGCTGTCCTTTCAGAGAAAATCACTTTCCTTTGAAAGTGCCTTAAGCTACTTACAAGCATTCAACAGAAACTCACATGTGTTTCTCTGAAACAGAAGCAGTCTGTTCCAACACTTCAATTCACTGTGCGAAGTGAATGGAGTGTTGCTTCACTTTCTAAATGCTGTCCTTTCAGAGAAAATCACTTTCCTTTTAAAGTGCCTTAAACTACTTTCAAGCATTCATAAAAAACTCACATGCGTTTCTCTGAAAGAGAAGCAGTCTGTTCCAACACTTCAATTCACTGTGCGAAGTGAATGGAGTGTTCCTTCACTTTCTAAATGCTGTCCTTTCAGAGAAAATCACTTTCCTTTGAAAGTGCCTTAAGCTACTTGCAAGCAATCACAAGAAACACTAATCCGTTTCTTTGAAAGACAAGCAGTCTGTTCCAACATTTCAATTCACTGTGCAAAGTGAATGGAGTGTTGCTTCACTTTGTAAATGCTGTCCTTTCAGAGAAAATCACTTTCCTTTGAAAGTGCCTTAAGCTACTTACAAGCATTCAACAGAAACTCACATGCATTTCTCTGAAAGAGAAGCAGTCTGTTCCAACACTTCAATTCACTGTGAGAAGTGAATGGAGTGTTGCTTCACTTTCTAAATTCTGTCATTTCAGAGAAAATCACTTTCCTTTGAAAGTGCCTTAAACTACTTTCAAGCATTCATAAAAAACCCACATGCGTTTCTCTGAAAGAGAAGCAGTCTGTTCCAACACTTCAGTTCACTGTGCGAAGTAAATGGAGTGTTCCTTCACTTTCTAAATGCTGTCCTTTCAGAGAAATTCACTTTCCTTTTAAAGTGCCTTAAACTACTTTCAAGCATTCATAAAAAACTCACATGCGTTTCTCTGAAAGAGAAGCAGTCTGTTCCAACACTTCAATTCACTGTGCGAAGTGAATGGAGTGTTCCTTCACTTTCTAAATGCTGTCCTTTCAGAGAAAATCACTTTCCTTTGAAAGTGCCTTAAGCTACTTGCAAGCAATCACAAGAAACACTAATCCGTTTCTTTGAAAGACAAGCAGTCTGTTCCAACACTTCAATTCACTGTGCAAAGTGAATGGAGTGTTGCTTCACTTTCTAAATGCTGTCCTTTCAGAGAAAATCACTTTCCTTTGAAAGTGCCTTAAGCTACTTACAAGCATTCAACAGAAACTCACATGCATTTCTCTGAAATAGAAGCAGTCTGTTCCAACACTTCAATTCACTGTGCGAAGTGAATGGAGTGTTGCTTCACTTTCTAAATTCTGTCATTTCAGAGAAAATCACTTTCCTTTGAAAGTGCCTTAAACTACTTTCAAGCATTCATAAAAAACCCACATGCGTTTCTCTGAAAGAGAAGCAGTCTGTTCCAACACTTCAATTCACTTTGCGAAGTAAATGGAGTGTTGCTTCACTTTCTAAATGCTGTCCTTTCAGAGAAAATCACTTTCCTTTGAAAGTGCCTTAAGCTACTTGACAGCATTCACAAGAAACACTAATGCGTTTCTATGAAAGACAAGCCGTGTGTTCCAACACTACAATTCACTGTGCGAAGTGAATGGAGTGTTGCTTCACTTTCTAAATGCTGTCCTTTCAGAGAAAATCACTTTCCTTTGAAAGTGCCTTAAGCTACTTGCAAGCATTAGGAAGAAACTCACATGTATTTCTCTGAAAGAGAAGCAGTCTGTTCCAACACTTCAATTCACTGTGCGAAGTGAATGGAGTGTTGCTTCACTTTCTAAATGCTGTCCTTTCAGAGAAAATCACTTTCCTTTGAAAGTGCCTTAAGCTACTTACAAGCATTCAACAGAAACTCACATGCGTTTCTCTGAAAGAGAAGCAGTCTGTTCCAACACTTCAATTCACTGTGCAAAGTGAATGGAGTGTTGCTTCACTTTCTAAATACTGTCCTTTCAGAGAAAATCACTTTCCTTTTAAAGTGCCTTAAACTACTTTCAAGCATTCATAAAAAACTCACATGCGTTTCTCTGAAAGAGAAGCAGTCTGTTCCAACACTTCAATTCACTGTGCGAAGTAAATGGAGTGTTGCTTCACTTTGTAAATGCTGTCCTTTCAGAGAAAATCACTTTCCTTTGAAAATGCCTTAAGCTACTTGCAAGCATTCACATGAAACACTAATGCGTTTCTATGAAAGACAAGCAGTCGGTTCCAACACTTCAATTCACTGTGCGAAGTGAATGGAGTGTTGCCTCACTTTCTAAATGCTGTCCTTTCAGAGAAAATCACTTTCCTTTGAAAGTGCCTTAAGCTGCTTGCAAGCATTAGGAAGAAACTCACATGCGTTTCTCTGAAAGAGAAGCAGTCTGTTCCAACACTTCAATTCACTGTGCGAAATGAATGGAGTGTTGCTTCACTTTCTAAATGCTGTCCTTTCAGAGAAAATCACTTTCCTTTGAAAGTGCCTTAAGCTACTTACAAGCATTCAACAGAAACTCACATGCGTTTCTCTGAAAGAGAAGCAGTCTGTTCCAACACTTCAATTTACTGTGCGAAGTGAATGGAGTGTTGCTTCACTTTCTAAATTCTGTCATTTCAGAGAAAATAACTTTCCGTTGAAAGTGCCTTAAACTACTTTCAAGCATTCATAAAAAACTCACATGCGTTTCTCTGAAAGAGAAGCAGTCTGTTCCAACACTTCAATTCACTGTGCGAAGTAAATGGAGTGTTCCTTCACTTTCTAAATGCTGTCCTTTCAGAGAAAATCACTTTTTTTGAAAGTGCCTTAAGCTACTTGCAAGCATTCACAAGAAAAACTAATGCGTTTCTATGAAAGACAAGCAGTCTGTTCCAACACTTCAATTCACTGTGCAAAGTGAATGGAGTGTTGCTTCACTTTCTAAATGCTGTCCTTTCAGAGAAAATCACTTTCCTTTGAAAGTGCCTTAAGCTACTTACAAGCATTCAACAGAAACTCACATGCATTTCTCTGAAAGAGAAGCAATCTGTTCCAACACTTCAGTTCACTGTGCGAAGTGAATGGAGTGTTGCTTCACTTTCTAAATTCTGTCCTTTCAGAGAATATCACTTTCCTTTGAAAGTACCTTAAACTACTTTCAAGCATTCACAAAAACTCACATGCGTTTCTCTGAAAGAGTAGCAGTCCCTTCCAACACTTCAATTCACTGTGCGAAGTGAATGGAGTGTTGCTTCACTTTCTAAATGCTGTCCTTTCAGAGAAAATCACTTTCCTTTGAAAGTGCCTTAAGCTACTTGCAAGCATTCACACGAAACACTAATGCGTTTCTATGAAAGAGTAGCACTCTGTTCCAACACTTCAATTCCCTGCACGAAGGGAATGGAGTGTTTCTTCACTTTCTAAATTCTGTCATTTCAGAGAAAATCACTTTTGTTTGAAAGTGCCTTAAACTACTTTCAAGCATTCATAAAAAACTCACATGCGTTTCTATGAAAGACAAGCAGTCGGTTCCAACACTTCAATTCACTGTGCGAAGTGAATGGAGTGTTGCTTCACTTTCTAAATGCTGTCCTTTCAGAGAAAATCACTTTCCTTTGAAGTGCCTTAAGCTACTTGCAAGCATTAGGAAGAAACTCACATGCGTTTCTCTGAAAGAGAAGCAGTCTGTTCCAACACTTCAATTCACTGCGCGAAATGAATGGATTGTTGCTTCACTTTCTAAATGCTGTCCTTTCAGAGAAAATCACTTTCGTTTGAGAGTGCCTTAAGCTACTTACAAGCATTCACATGAAACACTAATGCGTTTCTATGAAAGACAAGCAGTCTGTTCCAACACTTCAATTTACTGTGCGAAGTGAATGGAGTGTTGCTTCACTTTCTAAATTCTGTCATTTCAGAGAAAATCACTTTCCGTTGAAAGTGCCTTAAACTACTTTCAAGCATTCATAAAAAACTCACATGCGTTTCTCTGAAAGAGAAGCAGTCTGTTCCAACACTTTAATTCACTGTGCGAAATGAATGGATTGTAGCTTCACTTTCTAAATGCTGTCCTTTCAGAGAAAATCACTTTCCTTTGAAAGTGCCTTAAGCTACTTACAAGCATTCAACAGAAACTCACATGCGTTTCTCTGAAAGAGAAGCAGTCTGTTCCAACACTTCAATTTACTGTGCGAAGTGAATGGAGTGTTGCTTCACTTTCTAAATTCTGTCATTTCAGAGAAAATCACTTTCCGTTGAAAGTGCCTTAAACTACTTTCAAGCATTCATAAAAAACTCACATGCGTTTCTCTGAAAGAGAAGCAGTATGTTCCAACACTTCAGTTCACTGTGCGAAGTAAATGGAGTGTTCCTTCACTTTCTAAATACTGTCCTTTCAGAGAAAATCACTTTCCTTTGAAAGTGCCTTAAGCTACTTGCAAGCATTCACAAGAAACAATAATGCGTTTCTATGAAAGACAAGCAGTCTGTTCCAACACTTCAATTCACTGTGCGAAGTGAATGGAGTGTTGCTTCACTTTCTAAATGCTGTCCTTTCAGAGAAAATCACTTTCCTTTGAAAGTGCCTTAAGCTACTTAAAAGCATTAGGAAGAAACTCACATGCGTTTCTCTGAAAGAGAAGCAGTCTGTTCCAACACTTCAATTCACTGTGCGAAATGAATGGAGTGTTCCTTCACTTTCTAAATGCTGTCCTTTCAGAGAAAATCACTTTCCTTTGAAAGTGCCTTAAGCTACTTACAAGCATTCAACAGAAACTCACATGCGTTTCTCTGAAAGAGATGCAGTCAGTTCCAACACTTCAATTTACTGTGCGAAGTGAATGGAGTGTTCCTTCACTTTCTAAATTCTGTCATTTCAGAGAAAATCACTTTCCGTTGAAAGTGCCTTAAACTACTTTCAAGCATTCATAAAAAACTCACATGCGTTTCTCTGAAAGAGAAGCAGTATGTTCCAACACTTCAGTTCACTGTGCGAAGTAAATGGAGTGTTCCTTCACTTTCTAAATACTGTCCTTTCAGAGAAAATCACTTTCCTTTGAATGTGCCTTAAGCAACATCAAGCATTCACAAGAAACACTAATGGTTTTCTATGAAAGAGGAGCACTCTGTTCCAACACTTCAATTCACTGCACGAAGGTAATGGAGTGTTGCTTCACTTTCTAAATGCTGTCCTTTCAGAGAAAATCACTTTCCTTTGAAAGTGCCTTAAGCTACTTGCAAGCATTAGGAAGAAACTCACATGTATTTCTCTGAAAGAGAAGCAGTCTGTTCCAACACTTCAATTCACTGTGCGAAGTGAATGGAGTGTTGCTTCACTTTCTAAATGCTGTCCTTTCAGAGAAAATCACTTTCCTTTGAAAGTGCCTTAAGCTACTTGCAAGCATTCACACGAAACACTAATGCGTTTCTATGAAAGACAAGCAGTCTGTTCCAACACTTCAATTCCCTGCACGAAGGGAAGGGAGTGTTGCTTCACTTTCTAAATTCTGTCATTTCAGAGAAAATCACTTTCCGTTGAAAGTGCCTTAAACTACTTTCAAGCATTCATAAAAAACTCACATGCGTTTCTCTGAAAGAGAAGCAGTCTGTTCCAACACTTCAATTCACTGTGCGAAATGAATGGATTGTAGCTTCACTTTCTAAATGCTGTCCTTTCAGAGAAAATCACTTTCCTTTGAAAGTGCCTTAAGCTACTTGCAAGCATTAGGAAGAAATTCACATGTATTTCTCTGAAAGAGAAGCAGTCTGTTCCAACACTTCAATTCACTGTGCGAAGTGAATGGAGTGTTGCTTCACTTTCTAAATGCTGTCCTTTCAGAGAAAATCACTTTCCTTTGAAAGTGCCTTAAGCTACTTACAAGCATTCAACAGAAACTCACATGCGTTTCTCTGAAACAGAAGCAGTCTGTTCCAACACTTCAATTCACTGTGCGAAGTGAATGGAGTGTTGCTTCACTTTCTAAATGCTGTCCTTTCAGAGAAAATCACTTTCCTTTGAAAGTGCCTTAAGCTACTTACAAGCATTCAACAGAAACTCACATGCGTTTCTCTGAAAGAGAAGCAGTCTGTTCCAACACTTCAATTCACTGTGCAAAGTGAATGGAGTGTTGCTTCACTTTCTAAATACTGTCCTTTCAGAAAAAATCACTTTCCTTTTAAAGTGCCTTAAACTACTTTCAAGCATTCATAAAAAACTCACATGCGTTTCTCTGAAAGAGAAGCAGTCTGTTCCAACACTACAATTCACTGTGCGAAGTAAAGGGAGTGTTGCTTCACTTTGTAAATGCTGTCCTTTCAGAGAAAATCACTTTCCTTTGAAAATGCCTTAAGCTACTTGCAAGCATTCACATGAAACACTAATGCGTTTCTATGAAAGACATGCAGTCGGATCCAACACTTCAATTCACTGTGCGAAGTGAATGGAGTGTTGCCTCACTTTCTAAATGCTGTCCTTTCAGAGAAAATCACTTTCCTTTGAAAGTGCCTTAAGCTACTTGCAAGCATTAGGAAGAAACTCACATGCGTTTCTCTGAAAGAGAAGCAGTCTGTTCCAACACTTCAATTCACTGTGCGAAATGAATGGAGTGTTGCTTCACTTTCTAAATGCTGTCCTTTCAGAGAAAATCACTTTCCTTTGAAAGTGCCTTAAGCTACTTACAAGCATTCAACAGAAACTCACATGCGTTTCTCTGAAAGAGAAGCAGTCTGTTCCAACACTTCAATTTACTGTGCGAAGTGAATGGAGTGTTGCTTCACTTTCTAAATGCTGTCCTTTCAGAGAAATTCACTTTCCTTTTAAAGTGCCTTAAACTACTTTCAAGCATTCATAAAAAACTCACATGCGTTTCTCTGAAAGAGAAGCAGTCTGTTCCAACACTTCAATTCACTGTGCGAAGTGAATGGAGTGTTCCTTCACTTTCTAAATGCTGTCCTTTCAGAGAAAATCACTTTCCTTTGAAAGTGCCTTAAGCTACTTGCAAGCAATCACAAGAAACACTAATCCGTTTCTTTGAAAGACAAGCAGTCTGTTCCAACACTTCAATTCACTGTGCAAAGTGAATGGAGTGTTGCTTCACTTTCTAAATGCTGTCCTTTCAGAGAAAATCACTTTCCTTTGAAAGTGCCTTAAGCTACTTACAAGCATTCAACAGAAACTCACATGCATTTCTCTGAAAGAGAAGCAGTCTGTTGCAACACTTCAATTCACTGTGCGAAGTGAATGGAGTGTTGCTTCACTTTCTAAATTCTGTCATTTCAGAGAAAATCACTTTCCTTTGAAAGTGCCTTAAACTACTTTCAAGCATTCATAAAAAACCCACATGCGTTTCTCTGAAAGAGAAGCAGTCTGTTCCAACACTTCAATTCACTTTGCGAAGTAAATGGAGTGTTGCTTCACTTTCTAAATGCTGTCCTTTCAGAGAAAATCACTTTCCTTTGAAAGTGCCTTAAGCTACTTGACAGCATTCACAAGAAACACTAATGCGTTTCTATGAAAGACAAGCCGTGTGTTCCAACACTACAATTCACTGTGCGAAGTGAATGGAGTGTTGCTTCACTTTCTAAATGCTGTCCTTTCAGAGAAAATCACTTTCCTTTGAAAGTGCCTTAAGCTACTTGCAAGCATTAGGAAGAAACTCACATGTATTTCTCTGAAAGAGAAGCAGTCTGTTCCAACACTTCAATTCACTGTGCGAAGTGAATGGAGTGTTGCTTCACTTTCTAAATGCTGTCCTTTCAGAGAAAATCACTTTCCTTTGAAAGTGCCTTAAGCTACTTACAAGCATTCAACAGAAACTCACATGCGTTTCTCTGAAAGAGAAGCAGTCTGTTCCAACACTTCAATTCACTGTGCAAAGTGAATGGAGTGTTGCTTCACTTTCTAAATACTGTCCTTTCAGAGAAAATCACTTTCCTTTTAAAGTGCCTTAAACTACTTTCAAGCATTCATAAAAAACTCACATGCGTTTCTCTGAAAGAGAAGCAGTCTGTTCCAACACTTCAATTCACTGTGCGAAGTAAATGGAGTGTTGCTTCACTTTGTAAATGCTGTCCTTTCAGAGAAAATCACTTTCCTTTGAAAATGCCTTAAGCTACTTGCAAGCATTCACATGAAACACTAATGCGTTTCTATGAAAGACAAGCAGTCGGTTCCAACACTTCAATTCACTGTGCGAAGTGAATGGAGTGTTGCCTCACTTTCTAAATGCTGTCCTTTCAGAGAAAATCACTTTCCTTTGAAAGTGCCTTAAGCTGCTTGCAAGCATTAGGAAGAAACTCACATGCGTTTCTCTGAAAGAGAAGCAGTCTGTTCCAACACTTCAATTCACTGTGCGAAATGAATGGAGTGTTGCTTCACTTTCTAAATGCTGTCCTTTCAGAGAAAATCACTTTCCTTTGAAAGTGCCTTAAGCTACTTACAAGCATTCAACAGAAACTCACATGCGTTTCTCTGAAAGAGAAGCAGTCTGTTCCAACACTTCAATTTACTGTGCGAAGTGAATGGAGTGTTGCTTCACTTTCTAAATTCTGTCATTTCAGAGAAAATAACTTTCCGTTGAAAGTGCCTTAAACTACTTTCAAGCATTCATAAAAAACTCACATGCGTTTCTCTGAAAGAGAAGCAGTCTGTTCCAACACTTCAATTCACTGTGCGAAGTAAATGGAGTGTTCCTTCACTTTCTAAATGCTGTCCTTTCAGAGAAAATCACTTTTTTTGAAAGTGCCTTAAGCTACTTGCAAGCATTCACAAGAAAAACTAATGCGTTTCTATGAAAGACAAGCAGTCTGTTCCAACACTTCAATTCACTGTGCAAAGTGAATCGAGTGTTGCTTCACTTTCTAAATGCTGTCCTTTCAGAGAAAATCACTTTCCTTTGAAAGTGCCTTAAGCTACTTACAAGCATTCAACAGAAACTCACATGCATTTCTCTGAAAGAGAAGCAATCTGTTCCAACACTTCAGTTCACTGTGCGAAGTGAATGGAGTGTTGCTTCACTTTCTAAATTCTGTCCTTTCAGAGAATATCACTTTCCTTTGAAAGTACCTTAAACTACTTTCAAGCATTCACAAAAACTCACATGCGTTTCTCTGAAAGAGTAGCAGTCCCTTCCAACACTTCAATTCACTGTGCGAAGTGAATGGAGTGTTGCTTCACTTTCTAAATGCTGTCCTTTCAGAGAAAATCACTTTCCTTTGAAAGTGCCTTAAGCTACTTGCAAGCATTCACACGAAACACTAATGCGTTTCTATGAAAGAGTAGCACTCTGTTCCAACACTTCAATTCCCTGCACGAAGGGAATGGAGTGTTTCTTCACTTTCTAAATTCTGTCATTTCAGAGAAAATCACTTTTGTTTGAAAGTGCCTTAAACTACTTTCAAGCATTTATAAAAAACTCACATGCGTTTCTATGAAAGACAAGCAGTCGGTTTCAACACTTCAATTCACTGTGCGAAGTGAATGGAGTGTTGCTTCACTTTCTAAATGCTGTCCTTTCAGAGAAAATCACTTTCCTTTGAAGTGCCTTAAGCTACTTGCAAGCATTAGGAAGAAACTCACATGCGTTTCTCTGAAAGAGAAGCAGTCTGTTCCAACACTTCAATTCACTGCGCGAAATGAATGGATTGTTGCTTCACTTTCTAAATGCTGTCCTTTCAGAGAAAATCACTTTCCTTTGAGAGTGCCTTAAGCTACTTACAAGCATTCACATGAAACACTAATGCGTTTCTATGAAAGACAAGCAGTCTGTTCCAACACTTCAATTTACTGTGCGAAGTGAATGGAGTGTTGCTTCACTTTCTAAATTCTGTCATTTCAGAGAAAATCACTTTCCGTTGAAAGTGCCTTAAACTACTTTCAAGCATTCATAAAAAACTCACATGCGTTTCTCTGAAAGAGAAGCAGTCTGTTCCAACACTTTAATTCACTGTGCGAAATGAATGGATTGTAGCTTCACTTTCTAAATGCTGTCCTTTCAGAGAAAATCACTTTCCTTTGAAAGTGCCTTAAGCTACTTACAAGCATTCAACAGAAACTCACATGCGTTTCTCTGAAAGAGAAGCAGTCTGTTCCAACACTTCAATTTACTGTGCGAAGTGAATGGAGTGTTGCTTCACTTTCTAAATTCTGTCATTTCAGAGAAAATCACTTTCCTTTGAAAGTGCCTTAAACTACTTTCAAGCATTCATAAAAAACTCACATGCGTTTCTCTGAAAGAGAAGCAGTATGTTCCAACACTTCAGTTCACTGTCCGAAGTAAATGGAGTGTTCCTTCACTTTCTAAATACTGTCCTTTCAGAGAAAATCACTTTCCTTTGAAAGTGCCTTAAGCTACTTGCAAGCATTCACAAGAAACAATAATGCGTTTCTATGAAAGACAAGCAGTCTGTTCCAACACTTCAATTCACTGTGCGAAGTGAATGGAGTGTTGCTTCACTTTCTAAATGCTGTCCTTTCAGAGAAAATCACTTTCCTTTGAAAGTGCCTTAAGCTACTTAAAAGCATTAGGAAGAAACTCACATGCGTTTCTCTGAAAGAGAAGCAGTCTGTTCCAACACTTCAATTCACTGTGCGAAATGAATGGAGTGTTGCTTCACTTTCTAAATGCTGTCCTTTCAGAGAAAATCACTTTCCTTTGAAAGTGCCTTAAGCTACTTACAAGCATTCAACAGAAACTCACATGCGTTTCTCTGAAAGAGATGCAGTCAGTTCCAACACTTCAATTTACTGTGCGAAGTGAATGGAGTGTTCCTTCACTTTCTAAATTCTGTCATTTCAGAGAAAATCACTTTCCGTTGAAAGTGCCTTAAACTACTTTCAAGCATTCATAAAAAACTCACATGCGTTTCTCTGAAAGAGAAGCAGTATGTTCCAACACTTCAGTTCACTGTGCGAAGTAAATGGAGTGTTCCTTCACTTTCTAAATACTGTCCTTTCAGAGAAAATCACTTTCCTTTGAAAGTGCCTTAAGCAACATCAAGCATTCACAAGAAACACTAATGGTTTTCTATGAAAGAGGAGCACTCTGTTCCAACACTTCAATTCACTGCACGAAGGTAATGGAGTGTTGCTTCACTTTCTAAATGCTGTCCTTTCAGAGAAAATCACTTTCCTTTGAAAGTGCCTTAAGCTACTTGCAAGCATTAGGAAGAAACTCACATGTATTTCTCTGAAAGAGAAGCAGTCTGTTCCAACACTTCAATTCACTGTGCGAAGTGAATGGAGTGTTGCTTCACTTTCTAAATGCTGTCCTTTCAGAGAAAATCACTTTCCTTTGAAAGTGCCTTAAGCTACTTACAAGCATTCAACAGAAACTCACATGCGTTTCTCTGAAACAGAAGCAGTCTGTTCCAACACTTCAATTCACTGTGCGAAGTGAATGGAGTGTTGCTTCACTTTCTAAATGCTGTCCTTTCAGAGAAAATCACTTTCCTTTTAAAGTGCCTTAAACTACTTTCAAGCATTCATAAAAAACTCACATGCGTTTCTCTGAAAGAGAAGCAGTCTGTTCCAACACTTCAATTCACTGTGCGAAGTGAATGGAGTGTTCCTTCACTTTCTAAATGCTGTCCTTTCAGAGAAAATCACTTTCCTTTGAAAGTGCCTTAAGCTACTTGCAAGCAATCACAAGAAACACTAATCCGTTTCTTTGAAAGACAAGCAGTCTGTTCCAACATTTCAATTCACTGTGCAAAGTGAATGGAGTGTTGCTTCACTTTGTAAATGCTGTCCTTTCAGAGAAAATCACTTTCCTTTGAAAGTGCCTTAAGCTACTTACAAGCATTCAACAGAAACTCACATGCATTTCTCTGAAAGAGAAGCAGTCTGTTCCAACACTTCAATTCACTGTGCGAAGTGAATGGAGTGTTGCTTCACTTTCTAAATGCTGTCCTTTCAGAGAAAATCACTTTCCTTTGAAAGTGCCTTAAACTACTTTCAAGCATTCATAAAAAACCCACATGCGTTTCTCTGAAAGAGAAGCAGTCTGTTCCAACACTTCAGTTCACTGTGCGAAGTAAATGGAGTGTTCCTTCACTTTCTAAATGCTGTCCTTTCAGAGAAATTCACTTTCCTTTTAAAGTGCCTTAAACTACTTTCAAGCATTCATAAAAAACTCACATGCGTTTCTCTGAAAGAGAAGCAGTCTGTTCCAACACTTCAATTCACTGTGCGAAGTGAATGGAGTGTTCCTTCACTTTCTAAATGCTGTCCTTTCAGAGAAAATCACTTTCCTTTGAAAGTGCCTTAAGCTACTTGCAAGCAATCACAAGAAACACTAATCCGTTTCTTTGAAAGACAAGCAGTCTGTTCCAACACTTCAATTCACTGTGCAAAGTGAATGGAGTGTTGCTTCACTTTCTAAATGCTGTCCTTTCAGAGAAAATCACTTTCCTTTGAAAGTGCCTTAAGCTACTTACAAGCATTCAACAGAAACTCACATGCATTTCTCTGAAAGAGAAGCAGTCTGTTCCAACACTTCAATTCACTGTGCGAAGTGAATGGAGTGTTGCTTCACTTTCTAAATTCTGTCATTTCAGAGAAAATCACTTTCCTTTGAAAGTGCCTTAAACTACTTTCAAGCATTCATAAAAAACCCACATGCGTTTCTCTGAAAGAGAAGCAGTCTGTTCCAACACTTCAATTCACTTTGCGAAGTAAATGGAGTGTTGCTTCACTTTCTAAATGCTGTCCTTTCAGAGAAAATCACTTTCCTTTGAAAGTGCCTTAAGCTACTTGACAGCATTCACAAGAAACACTAATGCGTTTCTATGAAAGACAAGCCGTGTGTTCCAACACTACAATTCACTGTGCGAAGTGAATGGAGTGTTGCTTCACTTTCTAAATGCTGTCCTTTCAGAGAAAATCACTTTCCTTTGAAAGTGCCTTAAGCTACTTGCAAGCATTAGGAAGAAACTCACATGTATTTCTCTGAAAGAGAAGCAGTCTGTTCCAACACTTCAATTCACTGTGCGAAGTGAATGGAGTGTTGCTTCACTTTCTAAATGCTGTCCTTTCAGAGAAAATCACTTTCCTTTGAAAGTGCCTTAAGCTACTTACAAGCATTCAACAGAAACTCACATGCGTTTCTCTGAAAGAGAAGCAGTCTGTTCCAACACTTCAATTCACTGTGCAAAGTGAATGGAGTGTTGCTTCACTTTCTAAATACTGTCCTTTCAGAGAAAATCACTTTCCTTTTAAAGTGCCTTAAACTACTTTCAAGCATTCATAAAAAACTCACATGCGTTTCTCTGAAAGAGAAGCAGTCTGTTCCAACACTTCAATTCACTGTGCGAAGTAAATGGAGTGTTGCTTCACTTTGTAAATGCTGTCCTTTCAGAGAAAATCACTTTCCTTTGAAAATGCCTTAAGCTACTTGCAAGCATTCACATGAAACACTAATGCGTTTCTATGAAAGACAAGCAGTCGGTTCCAACACTTCAATTCACTGTGCGAAGTGAATGGAGTGTTGCTTCACTTTCTAAATTCTGTCATTTCAGAGAAAATCACTTTCCGTTGAAAGTGCCTTAAACTACTTTCAAGCATTCATAAAAAACTCACATGCGTTTCTCTGAAAGAGAAGCAGTCTGTTCCAACACTTTAATTCACTGTGCGAAATGAATGGATTGTAGCTTCACTTTCTAAATGCTGTCCTTTCAGAGAAAATCACTTTCCTTTGAAAGTGCCTTAAGCTACTTACAAGCATTCAACAGAAACTCACATGCGTTTCTATGAAAGAAAAGCAGTCTGTTCCAACACTTCAATTTACTGTGCGAAGTGAATGGAGTGTTGCTTCACTTTCTAAATTCTGTCATTTCAGAGAAAATCACTTTCCGTTGAAAGTGCCTTAAACTACTTTCAAGCATTCATAAAAAACTCACATGCGTTTCTCTGAAAGAGAAGCAGTATGTTCCAACACTTCAGTTCACTGTGCGAAGTAAATGGAGTGTTCCTTCACTTTCTAAATACTGTCCTTTCAGAGAAAATCACTTTCCTTTGAAAGTGCCTTAAGCTACTTGCAAGCATTCACAAGAAACAATAATGCGTTTCTATGAAAGACAAGCAGTCTGTTCCAACACTTCAATTCACTGTGCGAAGTGAATGGAGTGTTGCTTCACTTTCTAAATGCTGTCCTTTCAGAGAAAATCACTTTCCTTTGAAAGTGCCTTAAGCTACTTAAAAGCATTAGGAAGAAACTCACATGCGTTTCTCTGAAAGAGAAGCAGTCTGTTCCAACACTTCAATTCACTGTGCGAAATGAATGGAGTGTTGCTTCACTTTCTAAATGCTGTCCTTTCAGAGAAAATCACTTTCCTTTGAAAGTGCCTTAAGCTACTTACAAGCATTCAACAGAAACTCACATGCGTTTCTCTGAAAGAGATGCAGTCAGTTCCAACACTTCAATTTACTGTGCGAAGTGAATGGAGTGTTCCTTCACTTTCTAAATTCTGTCATTTCAGAGAAAATCACTTTCCGTTGAAAGTGCCTTAAACTACTTTCAAGCATTCATAAAAAACTCACATGCGTTTCTCTGAAAGAGAAGCAGTATGTTCCAACACTTCAGTTCACTGTGCGAAGTAAATGGAGTGTTCCTTCACTTTCTAAATACTGTCCTTTCAGAGAAAATCACTTTCCTTTGAAAGTGCCTTAAGCAACATCAAGCATTCACAAGAAACACTAATGGTTTTCTATGAAAGAGGAGCACTCTGTTCCAACACTTCAATTCACTGCACGAAGGTAATAGAGTGTTGCTTCACTTTCTAAATGCTGTCCTTTCAGAGAAAATCACTTTCCTTTGAAAGTGCCTTAAGCTACTTGCAAGCATTAGGAAGAAACTCACATGTATTTCTCTGAAAGAGAAGCAGTCTGTTCCAACACTTCAATTCACTGTGCGAAGTGAATGGAGTGTTGCTTCACTTTCTAAATGCTGTCCTTTCAGAGAAAATCACTTTCCTTTGAAAGTGCCTTAAGCTACTTACAAGCATTCAACAGAAACTCACATGCGTTTCTCTGAAACAGAAGCAGTCTGTTCCAACACTTCAATTCACTGTGCGAAGTGAATGGAGTGTTTCTTCACTTTCTAAATGCTGTCCTTTCAGAGAAAATCACTTTCCTTTTAAAGTGCCTTAAACTACTTTCAAGCATTCATAAAAAACTCACATGCGTTTCTCTGAAAGAGAAGCAGTCTGTTCCAACACTTCAATTCACTGTGCGAAGTGAATGGAGTGTTCCTTCACTTTCTAAATGCTGTCCTTTCAGAGAAAATCACTTTCCTTTGAAAGTGCCTTAAGCTACTTGCAAGCAATCACAAGAAACACTAATCCGTTTCTTTGAAAGACAAGCAGTCTGTTCCAACACTTCAATTCACTGTGCAAAGTGAATGGAGTGTTGCTTCACTTTGTAAATGCTGTCCTTTCAGAGAAAATCACTTTCCTTTGAAAGTGCCTTAAGCTACTTACAAGCATTCAACAGAAACTCACATGCATTTCTCTGAAAGAGAAGCAGTCTGTTCCAACACTTCAATTCACTGTGCGAAGTGAATGGAGTGTTGCTTCACTTTCTAAATTCTGTCATTTCAGAGAAAATCACTTTCCTTTGAAAGTGCCTTAAACTACTTTCAAGCATTCATAAAAAACCCACATGCGTTTCTCTGAAAGAGAAGCAGTCTGTTCCAACACTTCAATTCACTTTGCGAAGTAAATGGAGTGTTGCTTCACTTTCTAAATGCTGTCCTTTCAGAGAAAATCACTTTCCTTTGAAAGTGCCTTAAGCTACTTGACAGCATTCACAAGAAACACTAATGCGTTTCTATGAAAGACAAGCAGTGTGTTCCAACACTTCAATTCACTGTGCGAAGTGAATGGAGTGTTGCTTCACTTTCTAAATGCTGTCCTTTCAGAGAAAATCACTTTCCTTTGAAAGTGCCTTAAGCTACTTGCAAGCATTAGGAAGAAACTCACATGTATTTCTCTGAAAGAGAAGCAGTCTGTTCCAACACTTCAATTCACAGTGCGAAGTGAATGGAGTGTTGCTTCACTTTCTAAATGCTGTCCTTTCAGAGAAAATCTCTTTCCTTTGAAAGTACCTTAAGTTACTTACAAGCATTCAACAGAAACTCACATGCGTTTCTCTGAAAGAGAAGCAGTCTGTTCCAACACTTCAATTCACTGTGCAAAGTGAATGGAGTGTTGCTTCACTTTCTAAATACTGTCCTTTCAGAGAAAATCACTTTCCTTTTAAAGTGCCTTAAACTACTTTCAAGCATTCATAAAAAACTCACATGCGTTTCTCTGAAAGAGAAGCAGTCTGTTCCAACACTTCAATTCACTGTGCGAAGTAAATGGAGTGTTGCTTCACTTTGTAAATGCTGTCCTTTCAGAGAAAATCACTTTCCTTTGAAAATGCCTTAAGCTACTTGCAAGCATTCACATGAAACACTAATGCGTTTCTATGAAAGACAAGCAGTCTGTTCCAACACTTCAATTCACTGTGCGAAGTGAATGGAGTGTTGCCTCACTTTCTAAATGCTGTCCTTTCAGAGAAAATCACTTTCCTTTGAAAGTGCCTTAAGCTGCTTGCAAGCATTAGGAAGAAACTCACATGCGTTTCTCTGAAAGAGAAGCAGTCTGTTCCAACACTTCAATTCACTGTGCGAAATGAATGGAGTGTTGCTTCACTTTCTAAATGCTGTCCTTTCAGAGAAAATCACTTTCCTTTGAAAGTGCCTTAAGCTACTTACAAGCATTCAACAGAAACTCACATGCGTTTCTCTGAAAGAGAAGCAGTCTGTTCCAACACTTCAATTTACTGTGCGAAGTGAATGGAGTGTTGCTTCACTTTCTAAATTCTGTCATTTCAGAGAAAATAACTTTCCGTTGAAAGTGCCTTAAACTACTTTCAAGCATTCATAAAAAACTCACATGCGTTTCTCTGAAAGAGAAGCAGTCTGTTCCAACACTTCAATTCACTGTGCGAAGTAAATGGCGTGTTCCTTCACTTTCTAAATGCTGTCCTTTCAGAGAAAATCACTTTTTTTGAAAGTGCCTTAACCTACTTGCAAGCATTCACAAGAAAAACTAATGCGTATCTATGAAAGACAAGCAGTCTGTTCCAACACTTCAATTCACTGTGCAAAGTGAATGGAGTGTTGCTTCACTTTCTAAATGCTGTCCTTTCAGAGAAAATCACTTTCCTTTGAAAGTGCCTTAAGCTACTTACAAGCATTCAACAGAAACTCACATGCATTTCTCTGAAAGAGAAGCAATCTGTTCCAACACTTCAGTTCACTGTGCGAAGTGAATGGAGTGTTGCTTCACTTTCTAAATTCTGTCCTTTCAGAGAATATCACTTTTCTTTGAAAGTACCTTAAACTACTTTCAAGAATTCACAAAAACTCACATGCGTTTCTCTGAAAGAGTAGCAGTCCCTTCCAACACTTCAATTCACTGTGCGAAGTGAATGGAGTGTTGCTTCACTTTCTAAATGCTGTCCTTTCAGAGAAAATCACTTTCCTTTGAAAGTGCCTTAAGCTACTTGCAAGCATTCACACGAAACACTAATGCGTTTCTATGAAAGAGTAGCACTCTGTTCCAACACTTCAATTCCCTGCACGAAGGGAATGGAGTGTTGCTTCACTTTCTAAATTCTGTCATTTCAGAGAAAATCACTTTTGTTTGAAAGTGCCTTAAACTACTTTCAAGCATTCATAAAAAACTCACATGCGTTTCTATGAAAGACAAGCAGTCGGTTCCAACACTTCAATTCACTGTGCGAAGTGAATGGAGTGTTGCTTCACTTTCTAAATGCTGTCCTTTCAGAGAAAATCACTTTCCTTTGAAGTGCCTTAAGCTACTTGCAAGCATTAGGAAGAAACTCACATGCGTTTCTCTGAAAGAGAAGCAGTCTGTTCCAACACTTCAATTCACTGCGCGAAATGAATGGATTGTTGCTTCACTTTCTAAATGCTGTCCTTTCAGAGAAAATCACTTTCCTTTGAGAGTGCCTTAAGCTACTTACAAGCATTCACATGAAACACTAATGCGTTTCTATGAAAGACAAGCAGTCTGTTCCAACACTTCAATTTACTGTGCGAAGTGAATGGAGTGTTGCTTCACTTTCTAAATTCTGTCATTTCAGAGAAAATCACTTTCCGTTGAAAGTGCCTTAAACTACTTTCAAGCATTCATAAAAAACTCACATGCGTTTCTCTGAAAGAGAAGCAGTCTGTTCCAACACTTCAATTCACTGTGCGAAATGAATGGATTGTAGCTTCACTTTCTAAATGCTGTCCTTTCAGAGAAAATCACTTTCCTTTGAAAGTGCCTTAAGCTACTTACAAGCATTCAACAGAAACTCACATGCGTTTCTCTGAAAGAGAAGCAGTCTGTTCCAACACTTCAATTTACTGTGCGAAGTGAATGGAGTGTTGCTTCACTTTCTAAATTCTGTCATTTCAGAGAAAATCACTTTCCGTTGAAAGTGCCTTAAACTACTTTCAAGCATTCATAAAAAACTCACATGCGTTTCTCTGAAAGAGAAGCAGTATGTTCCAACACTTCAGTTCACTGTGCGAAGTAAATGGAGTGTTCCTTCACTTTCTAAATACTGTCCTTTCAGAGAAAATCACTTTCCTTTGAAAGTGCCTTAAGCTACTTAAAAGCATTAGGAAGAAACTCACATGCGTTTCTCTGAAAGAGAAGCAGTCTGTTCCAACACTTCAATTCACTGTGCGAAATGAATGGAGTGTTGCTTCACTTTCTAAATGCTGTCCTTTCAGAGAAAATCACTTTCCTTTGAAAGTGCCTTAAGCTACTTACAAGCATTCAACAGAAACTCACATGCGTTTCTCTGAAAGAGATGCAGTCAGTTCCAACACTTCAATTTACTGTGCGAAGTAAATGGAGTGTTCCTTCACTTACTAAATACTGTCCTTTCAGAGAAAATCACTTTCCTTTGAAAGTGCCTTAAGCAACTTCAAACATTCACAAGAAACACTAATGGTTTTCTATGAAAGAGTAGCACTCTGTTCCAACACTTCAATTCACTGCACGAAGGTAATGGAGTGTTGCTTCACTTTCTAAATGCTGTCCTTTCAGAGAAAATCACTTTCCTTTGAAAGTGCCTTAAGCTACTTGCAAGCATTAGGAAGAAACTCACATGTATTTCTCTGAAAGAGAAGCAGTCTGTTCCAAACTTCAATTCACTGTGCGAAGTGAATGGAGTGTTGCTTCACTTTCTAAATGCTGTCCTTTCAGAGAAAATCACTTTCCTTTGAAAGTGCCTTAAGCTACTTACAAGCATTCAACAGAAACTCACATGCGTTTCTGTGAAACAGAAGCAGTCTGTTCCAACACTTCAATTCACTGTGCGAAGTGAATGGAGTGTTGCTTCACTTTCTAAATGCTGTCCTTTCAGAGAAAATCACTTTCCTTTTAAAGTGCCTTAAACTACTTTTAAGCATTCATTAAAAACTCACATGCGTTTCTCTGAAAGAGAAGCAGTCTGTTCCAACACTTCAATTCACTGTGCGAAGTGAATGGAGTGTTCCTTCACTTTCTAAATGCTGTCCTTTCAGAGAAAATCACTTTCCTTTGAAAGTGCCTTAAGCTACTTGCAAGCAATCACAAGAAACACTAATCCGTTTCTTTGAAAGACAAGCAGTCTGTTCCAACACTTCAATTCACTGTGCAAAATGAATGGAGTGTTGCTTCACTTTCTAAATTCTGTCATTTCAGAGAAAATCACTTTCCGTTGAAAGTGCCTTAAACTACTTTCAAGCATTCATAAAAAACTCACATGCGTTTCTCTGAAAGAGAAGCAGTCTGTTCCAACACTTCAATTCACTGTGCGAAATGAATGGATTGTAGCTTCACTTTCTAAATGCTGTCCTTTCAGAGAAAATCACTTTCCTTTGAAAGTGCCTTAAGCTACTTACAAGCATTCAACAGAAACTCACATGCGTTTCTCTGAAAGAGAAGCAGTCTGTTCCAACACTTCAATTTACTGTGCGAAGTGAATGGAGTGTTGCTTCACTTTCTAAATTCTGTCATTTCAGAGAAAATCACTTTCCGTTGAAAGTGCCTTAAACTACTTTCAAGCATTCATAAAAAACTCACATGCGTTTCTCTGAAAGAGAAGCAGTATGTTCCAACACTTCAGTTCACTGTGCGAAGTAAATGGAGTGTTCCTTCACTTTCTAAATACTGTCCTTTCAGAGAAAATCACTTTCCTTTGAAAGTGCCTTAAGCTACTTGCAAGCATTCACAAGAAACAATAATGCGTTTCTATGAAAGACAAGCAGTCTGTTCCAACACTTCAATTCACTGTGCGAAGTGAATGGAGTGTTGCTTCACTTTCTAAATGCTGTCCTTTCAGAGAAAATCACTTTCCTTTGAAAGTGCCTTAAGCTACTTAAAAGCATTAGGAAGAAACTCACATGCGTTTCTCTGAAAGAGAAGCAGTCTGTTCCAACACTTCAATTCACTGTGCGAAATGAATGGAGTGTTGCTTCACTTTCTAAATGCTGTCCTTTCAGAGAAAATCACTTTCCTTTGAAAGTGCCTTAAGCTACTTACAAGCATTCAACAGAAACTCACATGCGTTTCTCTGAAAGAGATGCAGTCAGTTCCAACACTTCAATTTACTGTGCGAAGTGAATGGAGTGTTCCTTCACTTTCTAAATTCTGTCCTTTCAGAGAAAATCACTTTCCTTTGAAAGTGCCTTATGCTACTTGCAAGCATTAGGAAGAAACTCACATGTATTTCTCTGAAAGAGAAGCAGTCTGTTCCAACACTTCAATTCACTGTGCAAAGTGAATGGAGTGTTGCTTCACTTTCTAAATGCTGTCCTTTCAGAGAAAATCACTTTCCTTTGAAAGTGCCTTAAGCTACTTACAAGCATTCAACAGAAACTCACATGCATTTCTCTGAAAGAGAAGCAGTCTGTTCCAACACTTCAATTCACTGTGCGAAGTGAATGGAGTGTTGCTTCACTTTCTAAATTCTGTCATTTCAGAGAAAATCACTTTCCTTTGAAAGTGCCTTAAACTACTTTCAAGCATTCATAAAAAACCCACATGCGTTTCTCTGAAAGAGAAGCAGTCTGTTCCAACACTTCAATTCACTTTGCGAAGTAAATGGAGTGTTGCTTCACTTTCTAAATGCTGTCCTTTCAGAGAAAATCACTTTCCTTTGAAAGTGCCTTAAGCTACTTGACAGCATTCAAAGAAACACTAATGCGTTTCTATGAAAGACAAGCAGTGTGTTCCAACACTTCAATTCACTGTGCGAAGTGAATGGAGTGTTGCTTCACTTTCTAAATGCTGTCCTTTCAGAGAAAATCACTTTCCTTTGAAAGTGCCTTAAGCTACTTGCAAGCATTAGGAAGAAACTCACATGTATTTCTCTGAAAGAGAAGCAGTCTGTTCCAACACTTCAATTCACAGTGCGAAGTGAATGGAGTGTTGCTTCACTTTCTAAATGCTGTCCTTTCAGAGAAAATCTCTTTCCTTTGAAAGTGCCTTAAGTTACTTACAAGCATTCAACAGAAACTCACATGCGTTTCTCTGAAAGAGAAGCAGTCTGTTCCAACACTTCAATTCACTGTGCAAAGTGAATGGAGTGTTGCTTCACTTTCTAAATACTGTCCTTTCAGAGAAAATCACTTTCCTTTTAAAGTGCCTTAAACTACTTTCAAGCATTCATAAAAAACTCACATGCGTTTCTCTGAAAGAGAAGCAGTCTGTTCCAACACTTCAATTCACTGTGCGAAGTAAATGGAGTGTTGCTTCACTTTGTAAATGCTGTCCTTTCAGAGAAAATCACTTTCCTTTGAAAATGCCTTAAGCTACTTGCAAGCATTCACATGAAACACTAATGCGTTTCTATGAAAGACAAGCAGTCGGTTCCAACACTTCAATTCACTGTGCGAAGTGAATGGAGTGTTGCCTCACTTTCTAAATGCTGTCCTTTCAGAGAAAATCACTTTCCTTTGAAAGTGCCTTAAGCTGCTTGCAAGCATTAGGAAGAAACTCACATGCGTTTCTCTGAAAGAGAAGCAGTCTGTTCCAACACTTCAATTCACTGTGAAAATGAATGGAGTGTTGCTTCACTTTCTAAATGCTGTCCTTTCAGAGAAAATCACTTTCCTTTGAAAGTGCCTTAAGCTACTTACAAGCATTCAACAGAAACTCACATGCGTTTCTCTGAAAGAGAAGCAGTCTGTTCCAACACTTCAATTTACTGTGCGAAGTGAATGGAGTGTTGCTTCACTTTCTAAATTCTGTCATTTCAGAGAAAATAACTTTCCGTTGAAAGTGCCTTAAACTACTTTCAAGCATTCATAAAAAACTCACATGCGTTTCTCTGAAAGAGAAGCAGTCTGTTCCAACACTTCAATTCACTGTGCGAAGTAAATGGAGTGTTCCTTCACTTTCTAAATGCTGTCCTTTCAGAGAAAATCACTTTTTTTGAAAGTGCCTTAACCTACTTGCAAGCATTCACAAGAAAAACTAATGCGTTTCTATGAAAGACAAGCAGTCTGTTCCAACACTTCAATTCACTGTGCAAAGTGAATGGAGTGTTGCTTCACTTTCTAAATGCTGTCCTTTCAGAGAAAATCACTTTCCTTTGAAAGTGCCTTAAGCTACTTACAAGCATTCAACAGAAACTCACATGCATTTCTCTGAAAGAGAAGCAATCTGTTCCAACACTTCAGTTCACTGTGCGAAGTGAATGGAGTGTTGCTTCACTTTCTAAATTCTGTCCTTTCAGAGAATATCACTTTTCTTTGAAAGTACCTTAAACTACTTTCAAGCATTCACAAAAACTCACATGCGTTTCTCTGAAAGAGTAGCAGTCCCTTCCAACACTTCAATTCACTGTGCGAAGTGAATGGAGTGTTGCTTCACTTTCTAAATGCTGTCCTTTCAGAGAAAATCACTTTCCTTTGAAAGTGCCTTAAGCTACTTGCAAGCATTCACACGAAACACTAATGCGTTTCTATGAAAGAGTAGCACTCTGTTCCAACACTTCAATTCCCTGCACGAAGGGAATGGAGTGTTGCTTCACTTTCTAAATTCTGTCATTTCAGAGAAAATCACTTTTGTTTGAAAGTGCCTTAAACTACTTTCAAGCATTCATAAAAAACTCACATGCGTTTCTATGAAAGACAAGCAGTCGGTTCCAACACTTCAATTCACTGTGCGAAGTGAATGGAGTGTTGCTTCACTTTCTAAATGCTGTCCTTTCAGAGAAAATCACTTTCCTTTGAAGTGCCTTAAGCTACTTGCAAGCATTAGGAAGAAACTCACATGCGTTTCTCTGAAAGAGAAGCAGTCTGTTCCAACACTTCAATTCACTGCGCGAAATGAATGGATTGTTGCTTCACTTTCTAAATGCTGTCCTTTCAGAGAAAATCACTTTCCTTTGAGAGTGCCTTAAGCTACTTACAAGCATTCACATGAAACACTAATGCGTTTCTATGAAAGACAAGCAGTCTGTTCCAACACTTCAATTTACTGTGCGAAGTGAATGGAGTGTTGCTTCACTTTCTAAATTCTGTCATTTCAGAGAAAATCACTTTCCGTTGAAAGTGCCTTAAACTACTTTCAAGCATTCATAAAAAACTCACATGCGTTTCTCTGAAAGAGAAGCAGTCTGTTCCAACACTTCAATTCACTGTGCGAAATGAATGGATTGTAGCTTCACTTTCTAAATGCTGTCCTTTCAGAGAAAATCACTTTCCTTTGAAAGTGCCTTAAGCTACTTACAAGCATTCAACAGAAACTCACATGCGTTTCTCTGAAAGAGAAGCAGTCTGTTCCAACACTTCAATTTACTGTGCGAAGTGAATGGAGTGTTGCTTCACTTTCTAAATTCTGTCATTTCAGAGAAAATCACTTTCCGTTGAAAGTGCCTTAAACTACTTTCAAGCATTCATAAAAAACTCACATGCGTTTCTCTGAAAGAGAAGCAGTATGTTCCAACACTTCAGTTCACTGTGCGAAGTAAATGGAGTGTTCCTTCACTTTCTAAATACTGTCCTTTCAGAGAAAATCACTTTCCTTTGAAAGTGCCTTAAGCTACTTAAAAGCATTAGGAAGAAACTCACATGCGTTTCTCTGAAAGAGAAGCAGTCTGTTCCAACACTTCAATTCACTGTGCGAAATGAATGGAGTGTTGCTTCACTTTCTAAATGCTGTCCTTTCAGAGAAAATCACTTTCCTTTGAAAGTGCCTTAAGCTACTTACAAGCATTCAACAGAAACTCACATGCGTTTCTCTGAAAGAGATGCAGTCAGTTCCAACACTTCAATTTACTGTGCGAAGTAAATGGAGTGTTCCTTCACTTTCTAAATACTGTCCTTTCAGAGAAAATCACTTTCCTTTGAAAGTGCCTTAAGCAACTTCAAGCATTCACAAGAAACACTAATGGTTTTCTATGAAAGAGTAGCACTCTGTTCCAACACTTCAATTCACTGCACGAAGGTAATGGAGTGTTGCTTCACTTTCTAAATGCTGTCCTTTCAGAGAAAATCACTTTCCTTTGAAAGTGCCTTAAGCTACTTGCAAGCATTAGGAAGAAACTCACATGTATTTCTCTGAAAGAGAAGCAGTCTGTTCCAAACTTCAATTCACTGTGCGAAGTGAATGGAGTGTTGCTTCACTTTCTAAATGCTGTCCTTTCAGAGAAAATCACTTTCCTTTGAAAGTGCCTTAAGCTACTTACAAGCATTCAACAGAAACTCACATGCGTTTCTCTGAAACAGAAGCAGTCTGTTCCAACACTTCAATTCACTGTGCGAAGTGAATGGAGTGTTGCTTCACTTTCTAAATGCTGTCCTTTCAGAGAAAATCACTTTCCTTTTAAAGTGCCTTAAACTACTTTTAAGCATTCATTAAAAACTCACATGCGTTTCTCTGAAAGAGAAGCAGTCTGTTCCAACACTTCAATTCACTGTGCGAAGTGAATGGAGTGTTCCTTCACTTTCTAAATGCTGTCCTTTCAGAGAAAATCACTTTCCTTTGAAAGTGCCTTAAGCTACTTGCAAGCAATCACAAGAAACACTAATCCGTTTCTTTGAAAGACAAGCAGTCTGTTCCAACACTTCAATTCACTGTGCAAAATGAATGGAGTGTTGCTTCACTTTCTAAATTCTGTCATTTCAGAGAAAATCACTTTCCTTTGAAAGTGCCTTAAACTACTTTCAAGCATTCATAAAAAACCCACATGCGTTTCTCTGAAAGAGAAGCAGTCTGTTCCAACACTTCAATTCACTTTGCGAAGTAAATGGAGTGTTGCTTCACTTTCTAAATGCTGTCCTTTCAGAGAAAATCACTTTCCTTTGAAAGTGCCTTAAGCTACTTGCAAGCATTAGGAAGAAACTCACATGTATTTCTCTGAAAGAGAAGCAGTCTGTTCCAACACTTCAATTCACTGTGCGAAGTGAATGGAGTGTTGCTTCACTTTCTAAATGCTGTCCTTTCAGAGAAAATCACTTTCCTTTGAAAGTGCCTTAAGCTACTTACAAGCATTCAACAGAAACTCACATGCGTTTCTCTGAAAGAGAAGCAGTCTGTTCCAACACTTCAATTCACTGTGCAAAGTGAATGGAGTGTTGCTTCACTTTCTAAATACTGTCCTTTCAGAGAAAATCACTTTCCTTTTAAAGTGCCTTAAACTACTTTCAAGCATTCATAAAAAACTCACATGCGTTTCTCTGAAAGAGAAGCAGTCTGTTCCAACACTTCAATTCACTGTGCGAAGTAAATGGAGTGTTGCTTCACTTCGTAAATGCTGTCCTTTCAGAGAAAATCACTTTCCTTTGAAAATGCCTTAAGCTACTTGCAAGTATTCACATGAAACACTAATGCGTTTCTATGAAAGACAAGCAGTCGGTTCCAACACTTCAATTCACTGTGCGAAGTGAATGGAGTGTTGCCTCACTTTCTAAATGCTGTCCTTTCAGAGAAAATCACTTTCCTTTGAAAGTGCCTTAAGCTACTTGCAAGCATTAGGAAGAAACTCACATGCGTTTCTCTGAAAGAGAAGCAGTCTGTTCCAACACTTCAATTCACTGTGCGAAATGAATGGAGTGTTGCTTCACTTTCTAAATGCTGTCCTTTCAGAGAAAATCACTTTCCTTTGAAAGTGCCTTAAGCTACTTACAAGCATTCAACAGAAACTCACATGCGTTTCTCTGAAAGAGAAGCAGTCTGTTCCAACACTTCAATTTACTGTGCGAAGTGAATGGAGTGTTGCTTCACTTTCTAAATTCTGTCATTTCAGAGAAAATCACTTTCCGTTGAAAGTGCCTTAAACTACTTTCAAGCATTCATAAAAAACTCACATGCGTTTCTCTGAAAGAGAAGCAGTCTGTTCCAACACTTCAATTCACTGTGCGAAGTAAATGGAGTGTTCCTTCACTTTCTAAATGCTGTCCTTTCAGAGAAAATCACTTTCCTTTGAAAGTGCCTTAAGCTACTTGCAAGCATTCACAAGAAAAACTAATGCGTTTCTATGAAAGACAAGCAGTCTGTTCCAACACTTCAATTCACTGTGCAAAGTGAATGGAGTGTTGCTTCACTTTCTAAATGCTGTCCTTTCAGAGAAAATCACTTTCCTTTGAAAGTGCCTTAAGCTACTTACAAGCATTCAACAGAAACTCACATGCATTTCTCTGAAAGAGAAGCAATCTGTTCCAACACTTCAATTCACTGTGCGAAGTGAATGGAGTGTTGCTTCACTTTCTAAATTCTGTCCTTTCAGAGAATATCACTTTCCTTTGAAAGTACCTTAAACTACTTTCAAGCATTCACAAAAACTCACATGCGTTTCTCTGAAAGAGTAGCAGTCCCTTCCAACACTTCAATTCACTGTGCGAAGTGAATGGAGTGTTGCTTCACTTTCTAAATGCTGTCCTTTCAGAGAAAATCAATTTCCTTTGAAAGTGCCTTAAGCTACTTGCAAGCATTCACACGAAACACTAATGCGTTTCTATGAAAGAGTAGCACTCTGTTCCAACACTTCAATTCCCTGCACGAAGGGAATGGAGTGTTGCTTCACTTTCTAAATTCTGTCATTTCAGAGAAAATCACTTTTGTTTGAAAGTGCCTTAAACTACTTTCAAGCATTCATAAAAAACTCACATGCGTTTCTATGAAAGACAAGCAGTCGGTTTCAACACTTCAATTCACTGTGCGAAGTGAATGGAGTGTTGATTCACTTTCTAAATGCTGTCCTTTCAGAGAAAATCACTTTCCTTTGAAGTGCCTTAAGCTACTTGCAAGCATTAGGAAGAAACTCACATGCGTTTCTCTGAAAGAGAAGCAGTCTGTTCCAACACTTCAATTCACTGCGCGAAATGAATGGATTGTTGCTTCACTTTCTAAATGCTGTCCTTTCAGAGAAAATCACTTTCCTTTGAGAGTGCCTTAAGCTACTTACAAGCATTCAACAGAAACTCACATGCGTTTCTCTGAAAGAGAAGCAGTCTGTTCCAACACTTCAATTCACTGTGCGAAGTGAATGGAGTGTTGCTTCACTTTCTAAATTCTGTCATTTCAGAGAAAATCACTTTCCGTTGAAAGTGCCTTAAACTACTTTCAAGCATTCATAAAAAACTCACATGCGTTTCTCTGAAAGAGAAGCAGTCTGTTCCAACACTTCAATTCACTGTGCGAAATGAATGGATTTTAGCTTCACTTTCTAAATGCTGTCCTTTCAGAGAAAATCACTTTCCTTTGAAAGTGCCTTAAGCTACTTACAAGCATTCAACAGAAACTCACATGCGTTTCTGTGAAAGAGAAGCAGTCTGTTCCAACACTTCAATTTACTGTGCGAAGTGAATGGAGTGTTGCTTCACTTTCTAAATTCTGTCATTTCAGAGAAAATCACTTTCCGTTGAAAGTGCCTTAAACTACTTTCAAGCATTCATAAAAAACTCACATGCGTTTCTCTGAAAGAGAAGCAGTATGTTCCAACACTTCAGTTCACTGTGCGAAGTAAATGGAGTGTTCCTTCACTTTCTAAATACTGTCCTTTCAGAGAAAATCACTTTCCTTTGAAAGTGCCTTAAGCTACTTGCAAGCATTCACAAGAAACAATAATGCGTTTCTAAGAAAGACAAGCAGTCTGTTCCAACACTTCAATTCACTGTCCGAAGTGAATGGAGTGTTGCTTCACTTTCTAAATGCTGTCCTTTCAGAGAAAATCACTTTCCTTTGATAGTGCCTTAAGCTACTTGCAAGCATTCCCAAGAAACACTAATGCGTTTCTATGAAAGACAAGCAGTCTGTTCCAACACTTCAATTCACTGTGCGAAGTGAATGGAGTGTTGCTTCACTTTCTAAATGCTGTCCTTTCAGAGAAAATCACTTTCCTTTGAAAGTGCCTTAAGCTACTTAAAAGCATTAGGAAGAAACTCACATGCGTTTCTCTGAAAGAGAAGCAGTCTGTTCCAACACTTCAATTCACTGTGCGAAATGAATGGAGTGTTGCTTCACTTTCTAAATGCTGTCCTTTCAGAGAAAATCACTTTCCTTTGAAAGTGCCTTAAGCTACTTACAAGCATTCAACAGAAACTCACATGCGTTTCTCTGAAAGAGAAGCAGTCTGTTCCAACACTTCAATTTACTGTGCGAAGTGAATGGAGTGTTGCTTCACTTTCTAAATTCTGTCATTTCAGAGAAAATCACTTTCCGTTGAAAGTGCCTTAAACTACTTTCAAGCATTCATAAAAAACTCACATGCGTTTCTCTGAAAGAGAAGCAGTATGTTCCAACACTTCAGTTCACTGTGCGAAGTAAATGGAGTGTTCCTTCACTTTCTAAATACTGTCCTTTCAGAGAAAATCACTTTCCTTTGAAAGTGCCTTAAGCTACTTGCAAGCATTCACAAGAAACAATAATGCGTTTCTATGAACGACAAGCAGTCTGTTCCAACACTTCAATTCACTGTGCGAAGTGAATGGAGTGTTGCTTCACTTTCTAAATGCTGTCCTTTCAGAGAAAATCACTTTCCTTTGAAAGTGCCTTAAGCTACTTAAAAGCATTAGGAAGAAACTCACATGCGTTTCTCTGAAAGAGAAGCAGTCTGTTCCAACACTTCAATCCACTGTGCGAAATGAATGGAGTGTTGCTTCACTTTCTAAATGCTGTCCTTTCAGAGAAAATCACTTTCCTTTGAAAGTGCCTTAAGCTACTTACAAGCATTCAACAGAAACTCACATGCGTTTCTCTGAAAGAGATGCAGTCAGTTCCAACACTTCAATTTACTGTGCGAAGTAAATGGAGTGTTCCTTCACTTTCTAAATACTGTCCTTTCAGAGAAAATCACTTTCCTTTGAAAGTGCCTTAAGCAACTTCAAGCATTCACAAGAAACACTAATGGTTTTCTATTAAAGAGTAGCACTCTGTTCCAACACTTCAATTCACTGCACGAAGGTAATGGAGTGTTGCTTCACTTTCTAAATGCTGTCCTTTCAGAGAAAATCACTTTCCTTTGAAAGTGCCTTAAGCTACTTGCAAGCATTAGGAAGAAACTCACATGTATTTCTCTGAAAGAGAAGCAGTCTGTTCCAAACTTCAATTCACTGTGCGAAGTGAATGGAGTGTTGCTTCACTTTCTAAATGCTGTCCTTTCAGAGAAAATCACTTTCCTTTGAAAGTGCCTTAAGCTACTTACAAGCATTCAACAGAAACTCACATGCGTTTCTCTGAAACAGAAGCAGTCTGTTCCAACACTTCAATTCACTGTGCGAAGTGAATGGAGTGTTGCTTCACTTTCTAAATGCTGTCCTTTCAGAGAAAATCACTTTCCTTTTAAAGTGCCTTAAACTACTTTTAAGCATTCATTAAAAACTCACATGCGTTTCTCTGAAAGAGAAGCAGTCTGTTCCAACACTTCAATTCACTGTGCGAAGTGAATGGAGTGTTCCTTCACTTTCTAAATGCTGTCCTTTCAGAGAAAATCACTTTCCTTTGAAAGTGCCTTAAACTACTTTCAAGCATTCATAAAAAACCCACATGCGTTTCTCTGAAAGAGAAGCAGTCTGTTCCAACACTTCAATTCACTTTGCGAAGTAAATGGAGTGTTGCTTCACTTTCTAAATGCTGTCCTTTCAGAGAAAATCACTTTCCTTTGAAAGTGCCTTAAGCTACTTGCAAGCATTAGGAAGAAACTCACATGTATTTCTCTGAAAGAGAAGCAGTCTGTTCCAACACTTCAATTCACTGTGCGAAGTGAATGGAGTGTTGCTTCACTTTCTAAATGCTGTCCTTTCAGAGAAAATCACTTTCCTTTGAAAGTGCCTTAAGCTACTTACAAGCATTCAACAGAAACTCACATGCGTTTCTCTGAAAGAGAAGCATTCTGTTCCAACACTTCAATTCACTGTGCAAAGTGAATGGAGTGTTGCTTCACTTTCTAAATACTGTCCTTTCAGAGAAAATCACTTTCCTTTTAAAGTGCCTTAAACTACTTTCAAGCATTCATAAAAAACTCACATGCGTTTCTCTGAAAGAGAAGCAGTCTGTTCCAACATTTCAATTCACTGTGCGAAGTAAATGGAGTGTTGCTTCACTTTGTAAATGCTGTCCTTTCAGAGGAAATCACTTTCCTTTGAAAATGCCTTAAGCTACTTGCAAGCATTCACATGAAACACTAATGCGTTTCTATGAAAGACAAGCAGTCGGTTCCAACACTTCAATTCACTGTGCGAAGTGAATGGAGTGTTGCCTCACTTTCTAAATGCTGTCCTTTCAGAGAAAATCACTTTCCTTTGAAAGTGCCTTAAGCTACTTGCAAGCATTAGGAAGAAACTCACATGCGTTTCTCTGAAAGAGAAGCAGTCTGTTCCAACACTTCAATTCACTGTGCGAAATGAATGGAGTGTTGCTTCACTTTCTAAATGCTGTCCTTTCAGAGAAAATCACTTTCCTTTGAAAGTGCCTTAAGCTACTTACAAGCATTCAACAGAAACTCACATGCGTTTCTCTGAAAGAGAAGCAGTCTGTTCCAACACTTCAATTTACTGTGCGAAGTGAATGGAGTGTTGCTTCACTTTCTAAATTCTGTCATTTCAGAGAAAATCACTTTCCGTTGAAAGTGCCTTAAACTACTTTCAAGCATTCATAAAAAACTCACATGCGTTTCTCTGAAAGAGAAGCAGTCTGTTCCAACACTTCAATTCACTGTGCGAAGTAAATGGAGTGTTCCTTCACTTTCTAAATGCTGTCCTTTCAGAGAAAATCACTTTCCTTTGAAAGTGCCTTAAGCTACTTGCAAGCATTCACAAGAAAAACTAATGCGTTTCTATGAAAGACAAGCAGTCTGTTCCAACACTTCAATTCACTGTGCAAAGTGAATGGAGTGTTGCTTCACTTTCTAAATGCTGTCCTTTCAGAGAAAATCACTTTCCTTTGAAAGTGCCTTAAGCTACTTACAAGCATTCAACAGAAACTCACATGCATTTCTCTGAAAGAGAAGCAATCTGTTCCAACACTTCAATTCACTGTGCGAAGTGAATGGAGTGTTGCTTCACTTTCTAAATTCTGTCCTTTCAGAGAATATCACTTTCCTTTGAAAGTACCTTAAACTACTTTCAAGCATTCACAAAAACTCACATGCGTTTCTCTGAAAGAGTAGCAGTCCCTTCCAACACTTCAATTCACTGTGCGAAGTGAATGGAGTGTTGCTTCACTTTCTAAATGCTGTCCTTTCAGAGAAAATCAATTTCCTTTGAAAGTGCCTTAAGCTACTTGCAAGCATTCACACGAAACACTAATGCGTTTCTATGAAAGAGTAGCACTCTGTTCCAACACTTCAATTCCCTGCACGAAGGGAATGGAGTGTTGCTTCACTTTCTAAATTCTGTCATTTCAGAGAAAATCACTTTTGTTTGAAAGTGCCTTAAACTACTTTCAAGCATTCATAAAAAACTCACATGCGTTTCTATGAAAGACAAGCAGTCGGTTTCAACACTTCAATTCACTGTGCGAAGTGAATGGAGTGTTGATTCACTTTCTAAATGCTGTCCTTTCAGAGAAAATCACTTTCCTTTGAAGTGCCTTAAGCTACTTGCAAGCATTAGGAAGAAACTCACATGCGTTTCTCTGAAAGAGAAGCAGTCTGTTCCAACACTTCAATTCACTGCGCGAAATGAATGGATTGTTGCTTCACTTTCTAAATGCTGTCCTTTCAGAGAAAATCACTTTCCTTTGAGAGTGCCTTAAGCTACTTACAAGCATTCAACAGAAACTCACATGCGTTTCTCTGAAAGAGAAGCAGTCTGTTCCAACACTTCAATTTACTGTGCGAAGTGAATGGAGTGTTGCTTCACTTTCTAAATTCTGTCATTTCAGAGAAAATCACTTTCCGTTGAAAGTGCCTTAAACTACTTTCAAGCATTCATAAAAAACTCACATGCGTTTCTCTGAAAGAGAAGCAGTCTGTTCCAACACTTCAATTCACTGTGCGAAATGAATGGATTGTAGCTTCACTTTCTAAATGCTGTCCTTTCAGAGAAAATCACTTTCCTTTGAAAGTGCCTTAAGCTACTTACAAGCATTCAACAGAAACTCACATGCGTTTCTCTGAAAGAGAAGCAGTCTGTTCCAACACTTCAATTTACTGTGCGAAGTGAATGGAGTGTTGCTTCACTTTCTAAATTCTGTCATTTCAGAGAAAATCACTTTCCGTTGAAAGTGCCTTAAACTACTTTCAAGCATTCATAAAAACCTCACATGCGTTTCTCTGAAAGAGAAGCAGTATGTTCCAACACTTCAGTTCACTGTGCGAAGTAAATGGAGTGTTCCTTCACTTTCTAAATACTGTCCTTTCAGAGAAAATCACTTTCCTTTGAAAGTGCCTTAAGCTACTTGCAAGCATTCACAAGAAACAATCATGCGTTTCTAAGAAAGACAAGCAGTCTGTTCCAACACTTCAATTCACTGTCCGAAGTGAATGGAGTGTTGCTTCACTTTCTAAATGCTGTCCTTTCAGAGAAAATCACTTTCCTTTGATAGTGCCTTAAGCTACTTGCAAGCATTCCCAAGAAACACTAATGAGTTTCTATGAAAGACAAGCAGTCTGTTCCAACACTTCAATTCACTGTGCGAAGTGAATGGAGTGTTGCTTCACTTTCTAAATGCTGTCCTTTCAGAGAAAATCACTTTCCTTTGAAAGTGCCTTAAGCTACTTAAAAGCATTAGGAAGAAACTCACATGCGTTTCTCTGAAAGAGAAGCAGTCTGTTCCAACACTTCAATTCACTGTGCGAAATGAATGGAGTGTTGCTTCACTTTCTAAATGCTGTCCTTTCAGAGAAAATCACTTTCCTTTGAAAGTGCCTTAAGCTACTTACAAGCATTCAACAGAAACTCACATGCGTTTCTCTGAAAGAGAAGCATTCTGTTCCAACACTTCAATTTACTGTGCGAAGTGAATGGAGTGTTGCTTCACTTTCTAAATTCTGTCATTTCAGAGAAAATCACTTTCCGTTGAAAGTGCCTTTAACTACTTTCAAGCATTCATAAAAAACTCACATGCGTTTCTCTGAAAGAGAAGCAGTCTGTTCCAACACTTCATTTCACTGTGCGAAGTAAATGGAGTGTTCCTTCACTTTCTAAATGTTGTCCTTTCAGAGAAAATCGCTTTCCTTTGAAAGTGCCTTAAGCTACTTGCAACCATTTACAGGAAACAATAATGCGTTTCTATGAAAGACAAGCAGTCTGTTCCAACACTTCAATTCACTGTGCGAAGTGAATGGAGTGTTGCCTCACTTTCTAAATGCTGTCCTTTCAGAGAAAATCACTTTCCTTTGAAAATGCCTTAAGCTACTCACAAGCATTCAACAGAAACTCACATGCATTTCTCTGAAAGAGAAGCAATCTGTTTCAACACTTCAATTCACTGTGCGAAGTGAATGGAGTGTTCCTTCACTTTCTAAATTCTGTCCTTTCAGAGAAAATCACTTTCCTTTGAAAGTGCCTTAAACTACTTTCAAGCATTCACAAAAAACTCACATGCGTTTCTCTGAAAGAGTAGCAGTCTGTTCCAACACTTCAACTCACTGTGCGAAGTGAATGGAGTGTTGCTTCACTTTCTAAATGCTGTCCTTTCAGAGAAAATCACTTTCCTTTGAACGTGCCTTAAGCTACTTACAAGCATTCAACAGAAATTCACAAGCGTTTCTCTGAAAGAGAAGCAGTCTGTTCCAACACTTCAATTCACTGTGCGAAGTGAATGGAGTTTTGCGTCACTTTCTAAATGCTGTCCTTTCAGAGAAAATCACTTTCCTTTTAAAGTGCCTTAAACTATTTTCAAGCATCATAAAAAACTCACATGCGTTTCTCTGAAAGAGAAGCAGTCTGTTCCAACACTTCAGTTCACTGTGCAAAGTAAATGGAGTGTTCCTTCACTTTCTAAATACTGTCCTTTCAGAGAAAATCACTTTCCTTTGAAAGTGCCTTAAGCTACTTGCAAGCATTCACAAGAAACAATAATGCGTTTCTATGAAAGACAAGCAGTCTGTTCCAACACTTCAATTCACTGTCCGAAGTGAATGGAGTGTTGCTTCACTTTCTAAATGCTGTCCTTTCAGAGAAAATCACTTTCCTTTGAAAGTGCCTTAAGCAACTTGCAAGCATTCACAAGAAACACTAATGGTTTTCTATGAACGAGTAGCACTCTGTTCCAACACTTCAATTCACTGCACGAAGGTAATGGAGTGTTGCTTCACTTTCTAAATGCTGTCCTTTCAGAGAAAATCACTTTCCTTTGAAAGTGCCTTAAGCTACTTGCAAGCATTAGGAAGAAACTCACATGTATTTCTCTGAAAGAGAAGCAGTCTGTTCCAACACTTCAATTCACTGTGCGAAGTGAATGGAGTGTTGCTTCACTTTCTAAATGCTGTCCTTTCAGAGAAAATCACTTTCCTTTGAAAGTGCCTTAAGCTACTTACAAGCATTCAACAGAAACTCACATGCGTTTCTCTGAAACAGAAGCAGTCTGTTCCAACACTTCAATTCACTGTGCGAAGTGAATGGAGTGTTGCTTCACTTTCTAAATGCTGTCCTTTCAGAGAAAATCACTTTCCTTTTAAAGTGCCTTAAACTACTTTCAAGCATTCATAAAAAACTCACATGCGTTTCTCTGAAAGAGAAGCAGTCTGTTCCAACACTTCAATTCACTGTGCGAAGTGAATGGAGTGTTGCTACTCTTTCTAAATGCTGTCCTTTCAGAGAAAATCACTTTCCTTTGAAAGTGCCTTAAGCTGCTTGCAAGCATTCACAAGAAACACTAATGCGTTTCTATGAAAGACAAGCAGTCTGTTCCAACACTTCAATTAACTGTGCGAAGTGAATGGAGTGTTGCTTCACTTTCTAAATGCTGTCCTTTCAGAGAAAATCACTTTCCTTTGATAGTGCCTTAAGCTACTTGCAAGCATTCCCAAGAAACACTAATGCGTTTCTATGAAAGACAAGCAGTCTGTTCCAACACTTCAATTCACTGTGCGAAGTGAATGGAGTGTTGCTTCACTTTCTAAATGCTGTCCTTTCAGAGAAAATCACTTTCCTTTGAAAGTGCCTTAAGCTACTTAAAAGCATTAGGAAGAAACTCACATGCGTTCCTCTGAAAGAGAAGCAGTCTGTTCCAACACTTCAATTCACTGTGCGAAGTGAATGGAGTGTTCCTTCACTTTCTAAATTCTGTCCTTTCAGAGAAAATCACTTTCCTTTGTAAGTGCCTTAAACTACTTTCAAGCATTCACAGAAAACTCACATGCGTTTCTCTGAAAGAGTAGCAGTCTGTTCCAACACTTCAACTCACTGTGCGAAGTGAATGGAGTGTTGCTTCACTTTCTAAATGTTGTCCTTTCAGAGAAAATCACTTTCCTTTGAAAGTGCCTTAAGCTGCTTGCAAGCATTCACAAGAAACACTAATGCGTTTCTATGAAAGACAAGCAGTCTGTTCCAACACTTCAATTCACTGTCCGAAGTGAATGGAGTGTTGATTCACTTTCTAAATGCTGTCCTTTCAGAGAAAATCACTTTCCTTTGAAAGTGCCTTAAGCAACTTGCAAGCATTCACAAGAAACACTAATGGTTTTCTATGAAAGAGTAGCACTCTGTTCCAACACTTCAATTCACTGCACGAAGGTAATGGAGTGTTGTTTCACTTTCTAAATGCTGTCCTTTCAGAGAAAATCACTTTCCTTTGAAAGTGCCTTAAGCTACTTGCAAGCATTAGGAAGAAACTCACATGTATTTCTCTGAAAGAGAAGCAGTCTGTTCCAACACTTCAATTCACTGTGCGAAGTGAATGGAGTGTTGCTTCACTTTCTAAATGCTGTCCTTTCAGAGAAAATCACTTTCCTTTGAAAGTGCCTTAAGCTACTTACAAGCATTCAACAGAAACTCACATGCGTTTCTCTGAAACAGAAGCAGTCTGTTCCAACACTTCAATTCACTGTGCGAAGTGAATGGAGTGTTGCTTCACTTTCTAAATGCTGTCCTTTCAGAGAAAATCACTTTCCTTTTAAAGTGCCTTAAACTACTTTCAAGCATTCATAAAAAACTCACATGCGTTTCTCTGAAAGAGAAGCAGTCTGTTCCAACACTTCAATTCACTGTGCGAAGTGAATGGAGTGTTGCTACTCTTTCTAAATGCTGTCCTTTCAGAGAAAATCACTTTCCTTTGAAAGTGCCTTAAGCTGCTTGCAAGCATTCACAAGAAACACTAATGCGTTTCTATGAAAGACAAGCAGTCTGTTCCAACACTTCAATTCACTGTGCGAAGTGAATGGAGTGTTGCTTCACTTTCTAAATGCTGTCCTTTCAGAGAAAATCACTTTCCTTTGATAGTGCCTTAAGCTACTTGCAAGCATTCCCAAGAAACAATAATGCGTTTCTATGAAAGACAAGCAGTCTGTTCCAACACTTCAATTCACTGTGCGAAGTGAATGGAGTGTTGCTTCACTTTCTAAATGCTGTCCTTTCAGAGAAAATCACTTTCCTTTGAAAGTGCCTTAAGCTACTTAAAAGCATTAGGAAGAAACTCACATGCGTTTCTCTGAAAGAGAAGCAGTCTGTTCCAACACTTCAATTCACTGTGCGAAATGAATGGAGTGTTGCTTCACTTTCTAAATGCTGTCCTTTCAGAGAAAATCACTTTCCTTTGAAAGTGCCTTAAGCTACTTACAAGCATTCAACAGAAACTCACATGCGTTTCTCTGAAAGAGAAGCATTCTGTTCCAACACTTCAATTTACTGTGCGAAGTGAATGGAGTGTTGCTTCACTTTCTAAATTCTGTCATTTCAGAGAAAATCACTTTCCGTTGAAAGTGCCTTAAACTACTTTCAAGCATTCATAAAAAACTCACATGCGTTTCTCTGAAAGAGAAGCAGTCTGTTCCAACACTTCATTTCACTGTGCGAAGTAAATGGAGTGTTCCTTCACTTTCTAATGTTGTCCTTTCAGAGAAAATAGCTTTCCTTTGAAAGTGCCTTAAGCTACTTGCAAGCATTTACAAGAAACACTAATGCGTTTCTATGAAAGACAAGCAGTCTGTTCCAACACTTCAATTCACTGTGCGAAGTGAATGGAGTGTTGCCTCACTTTCTAAATGCTGTCCTTTCAGAGAAAATCACTTTCCTTTGAAAGTGCCTTAAGCTACTCACAAGCATTCAACAGAAACTCACATGCATTTCTCTGAAAGAGAAGCAATCTGTTCCAACACTTCAATTCACTGTGCGAAGTGAATGGAGTGTTCCTTCACTTTCTAAATTCTGTCCTTTCAGAGAAAATCACTTTCCTTTGTAAGTGCCTTAAACTACTTTCAAGCATTCACAGAAAACTCACATGCGTTTCTCTGAAAGAGTAGCAGTCTGTTCCAACACTTCAACTCACTGTGCGAAGTGAATGGAGTGTTGCTTCACTTTCTAAATGTTGTCCTTTCAGAGAAAATCACTTTCCTTTGAAAGTGCCTTAAGCTGCTTGCAAGCATTCACAAGAAACACTAATGCGTTTCTATGAAAGACAAGCAGTCTGTTCCAACACTTCAATTCACTGTGCGAAGTGAATGGAGTGTTGCTTCACTTTCTAAATGCTGTCCTTTCAGAGAAAATCACTTTCCTTTGATAGTGCCTTAAGCTACTTGCAAGCATTCCCAAGAAACACTAATGCGTTTCTATGAAAGACAAGCAATCTGTTCCAACACTTCAATTCACTGTGCGAAGTGAATGGAGTGTTGCTTCACTTTCTAAATGCTGTCCTTTCAGAGAAAATCACTTTCCTTTGAAAGTGCCTTAAGCTACTTAAAAGCATTAGGAAGAAACTCACATGCGTTTCTCTGAAAGAGAAGCAGTCTGTTCCAACACTTCAATTCACTGTCCGAAGTGAATGGAGTGTTGATTCACTTTCTAAATGCTGTCCTTTCAGAGAAAATCACTTTCCTTTGAAAGTGCCTTAAGCAACTTGCAAGCATTCACAAGAAACACTAATGGTTTTCTATGAAAGAGTAGCACTCTGTTCCAACACTTCAATTCACTGCACGAAGGTAATGGAGTGTTGTTTCACTTTCTAAATGCTGTCCTTTCAGAGAAAATCACTTTCCTTTGAAAGTGCCTTAAGCTACTTGCAAGCATTAGGAAGAAACTCACATGTATTTCTCTGAAAGAGAAGCAGTCTGTTCCAACACTTCAATTCACTGTGCGAAGTGAATGGAGTGTTGCTTCACTTTCTAAATGCTGTCCTTTCAGAGAAAATGACTTTACTTTGAAAGTGCCTTAAGCTACTTACAAGCATTCAACAGAAACTCACATGCGTTTCTCTGAAACAGAAGCAGTCTGTTCCAACACTTCAATTCACTGTGCGAAGTGAATGGAGTGTTGCTTCACTTTCTAAATGCTGTCCTTTCAGAGAAAATCACTTTCCTTTTAAAGTGCCTAAACTACTTTCAAGCATTCATAAAAAACTCACATGCGTTTCTCTGAAAGAGAAGCAGTCTGTTCCAACACTTCAATTCACTGTGCGAAGTGAATGGAGTGTTGCTACTCTTTCTAAATGCTGTCCTTTCAGAGAAAATCACTTTCCTTTGAAAGTGCCTTAAGCTGCTTGCAAGCATTCACAAGAAACACTAATGCGTTTCTATGAAAGACAAGCAGTCTGTTCCAACACTTCAATTCACTGTGCGAAGTGAATGGAGTGTTGCTTCACTTTCTAAATGCTGTCATTTCAGAGAAAATCACTTTCCTTTGAAAGTGCCTTAAGCTACTTGCAAGCATTCCCAAGAAACACTAATGCGTTTCTATGAAAGACAAGCAGTCTGTTCCAACACTTCAATTCACTGTGCGAAGTGAATGGAGTGTTGCTTCACTTTCTAAATGCTGTCCTTTCAGAGAAAATCACTTTCCTTTGAAAGTGCCTTAAGCTACTTGCAAGCATTAGGAAGAAACTGACATGCGTTTCTCTGAAAGAGAAGCAGTCTGTTCCAACACTTCAATTCACTGTGCGAAATGAATGGAGTGTTGCTTCACTTTCTAAATGCTGTCCTTTCAGAGAAAATCACTTTCCTTTGAAAGTGCCTTAAGCTACTTACAAGCATTCAACAGAAACTCACATGCGTTTCTCTGAAAGAGAAGCATTCTGTTCCAACACTTCAATTTACTGTGCGAAGTGAATGGAGTGTTGCTTCACTTTCTAAATTCTGTCATTTCAGAGAAAATCACTTTCCGTTGAAAGTGCCTTAAACTACTTTCAAGCATTCATAAAAAACTCACATGCGTTTCTCTGAAAGAGAAGCAGTCTGTTCCAACACTTCATTTCACTGTGCGAAGTAAATGGAGTGTTCCTTCACTTTCTAAATGTTGTCCTTTCAGAGAAAATAGCTTTCCTTTGAAAGTGCCTTAAGCTACTTGCAAGCATTTACAAGAAACACTAATGCGTTTCTATGAAAGACAAGCAGTCTGTTCCAACACTTCAATTCACTGTGCGAAGTGAATGGAGTGTTGCCTCACTTTCTAAATGCTGTCCTTTCAGAGAAAATCACTTTCCTTTGAAAGTGCCTTAAGCTACTCACAAGCATTCAACAGAAACTCACATGCATTTCTCTGAAAGAGAAGCAATCTGTTCCAACACTTCAATTCACTGTGCGAAGTGAATGGAGTGTTCCTTCACTTTCTAAATTCTGTCCTTTCAGAGAAAATCACTTTCCTTTGTAAGTGCCTTAAACTACTTTCAAGCATTCACAGAAAACTCACATGCGTTTCTCTGAAAGAGAAGCAGTCTGTTCCAACACTTCAATTCACTGTGCGAAGTGAATGGAGTGTTGCTACTCTTTCTAAATGCTGTCCTTTCAGAGAAAATCACTTTCCTTTGAAAGTGCCTTAAGCTGCTTGCAAGCATTCACAAGAAACACTAATGCGTTTCTATGAAAGACAAGCAGTCTGTTCCAACACTTCAATTCACTGTGCGAAGTGAATGGAGTGTTGCTTCACTTTCTAAATGCTGTCCTTTCAGAGAAAATCACTTTCCTTTGATAGTGCCTTAAGCTACTTGCAAGCATTCCCAAGAAACACTAATGCGTTTCTATGAAAGACAAGCAGTCTGTTCCAACACTTCAATTCACTGTGCGAAGTGAATGGAGTGTTGCTTCACTTTCTAAATGCTGTCCTTTCAGAGAAAATCACTTTCCTTTGAAAGTGCCTTAAGCTACTTAAAAGCATTAGGAAGAAACTCACATGCGTTTCTCTGAAAGAGAAGCAGTCTGTTCCAACACTTCAATTCACTGTGCGAAATGAATGGAGTGTTGCTTCACTTTCTAAATGCTGTCCTTTCAGAGAAAATCACTTTCCTTTGAAAGTGCCTTAAGCTACTTACAAGCATTCAACAGAAACTCACATGCGTTTCTCTGAAAGAGAAGCATTCTGTTCCAACACTTCAATTTACTGTGCGAAGTGAATGGAGTGTTGCTTCACTTTCTAAATTCTGTCATTTCAGAGAAAATCACTTTCCGTTGAAAGTGCCTTAAACTACTTTCAAGCATTCATAAAAAACTCACATGCGTTTCTCTGAAAGAGAAGCAGTCTGTTCCAACACTTCATTTCACTGTGCGAAGTAAATGGAGTGTTCCTTCACTTTCTAAATGTTGTCCTTTCAGAGAAAATAGCTTTCCTTTGAAAGTGCCTTAAGCTACTTGCAAGCATTTACAAGAAACACTAATGCGTTTCTATGAAAGACAAGCAGTCTGTTCCAACACTTCAATTCACTGTGCGAAGTGAATGGAGTGTTGCCTCACTTTCCAAATGCTGTCCTTTCAGAGAAAATCACTTTCCTTTGAAAGTGCCTTAAGCTACTCACAAGCATTCAACAGAAACTCACATGCATTTCTCTGAAAGAGAAGCAATCTGTTCCAACACTTCAATTCACTGTGCGAAGTGAATGGAGTGTTCCTTCACTTTCTAAATTCTGTCCTTTCAGAGAAAATCACTTTCCTTTGTAAGTGCCTTAAACTACTTTCAAGCATTCACAGAAATCTCACATGCGTTTCTCTGAAAGAGTAGCAGTCTGTTCCAACACTTCAACTCACTGTGCGAAGTGAATGGAGTGTTGCTTCACTTTCTAAATGTTGTCCTTTCAGAGAAAATCACTTTCCTTTGAAAGTGCCTTAAGCTACTTGCAAGCATTCCCAAGAAACACTAATGCGTTTCTATGAAAGACAAGCAATCTGTTCCAACACTTCAATTCACTGTGCGAAGTGAATGGAGTGTTGCTTCACTTTCTAAATGCTGTCCTTTCAGAGAAAATCACTTTCCTTTGAAAGTGCCTTAAGCTACTTAAAAGCATTAGGAAGAAACTCACATGCGTTTCTCTGAAAGAGAAGCAGTCTGTTCCAACAATTCAATTCACTGTCCGAAGTGAATGGAGTGTTGATTCACTTTCTAAATGCTGTCCTTTCAGAGAAAATCACTTTCCTTTGAAAGTGCCTTAAGCAACTTGCAAGCATTCACAAGAAACACTAATGGTTTTCTATGAAAGAGTAGCACTCTGTTCCAACACTTCAATTCACTGCACGAAGGTAATGGAGTGTTGTTTCACTTTCTAAATGCTGTCCTTTCAGAGAAAATCACTTTCCTTTGAAAGTGCCTTAAGCTACTTGCAAGCATTAGGAAGAAACTCACATGTATTTCTCTGAAAGAGAAGCAGTCTGTTCCAACACTTCAATTCACTGTGCGAAGTGAATGGAGTGTTGCTTCACTTTCTAAATGCTGTCCTTTCAGAGAAAATCACTTTCCTTTGAAAGTGCCTTAAGCTACTTACAAGCATTCAACAGAAACTCACATGCGTTTCTCTGAAACAGAAGCAGTCTGTTCCAACACTTCAATTCACTGTGCGAAGTGAATGGAGTGTTGCTTCACTTTCTAAATGCTGTCCTTTCAGAGAAAATCACTTTCCTTTTAAAGTGCCTTAAACTACTTTCAAGCATTCATAAAAAACTCACATGCGTTTCTCTGAAAGAGAAGCAGTCTGTTCCAACACTTCAATTCACTGTGCGAAGTGAATGGAGTGTTGCTACTCTTTCTAAATGCTGTCCTTTCAGAGAAAATCACTTTCCTTTGAAAGTGCCTTAAGCTGCTTGCAAGCATTCACAAGAAACACTAATGCGTTTCTATGAAAGACAAGCAGTCTGTTCCAACACTTCAATTCACTGTGCGAAGTGAATGGAGTGTTGCTTCACTTTCTAAATGCTGTCCTTTCAGAGAAAATCACTTTCCTTTGATAGTGCCTTAAGCTACTTGCAAGCATTCCCAAGAAACACTAATGCGTTTCTATGAAAGACAAGCAGTCTGTTCCAACACTTCAATTCACTGTGCGAAGTGAATGGAGTGTTGCTTCACTTTCTAAATGCTGTCCTTTCAGAGAAAATCACTTTCCTTTGAAAGTGCCTTAAGCTACTTAAAAGCATTAGGAAGAAACTCACATGCGTTTCTCTGAAAGAGAAGCAGTCTGTTCCAACACTTCAATTCACTGTGCGAAATGAATGGAGTGTTGCTTCACTTTCTAAATGCTGTCCTTTCAGAGAAAATCACTTTCCTTTGAAAGTGCCTTAAGCTACTTACAAGCATTCAACAGAAACTCACATGCGTTTCTCTGAAAGAGAAGCATTCTGTTCCAACACTTCAATTTACTGTGCGAAGTGAATGGAGTGTTGCTTCACTTTCTAAATTCTGTCATTTCAGAGAAAATCACTTTCCGTTGAAAGTGCCTTAAACTACTTTCAAGCATTCATAAAAAACTCACATGCGTTTCTCTGAAAGAGAAGCAGTCTGTTCCAACACTTCATTTCACTGTGCGAAGTAAATGGAGTGTTCCTTCACTTTCTAAATGTTGTCCTTTCAGAGAAAATAGCTTTCCTTTGAAAGTGCCTTAAGCTACTTGCAAGCATTTACAAGAAACACTAATGCGTTTCTATGAAAGACAAGCAGTCGGTTCCAACACTTCAATTCACTGTGCGAAGTGAATGGAGTGTTGCCTCACTTTCTAAATGCTGTCCTTTCAGAGAAAATCACTTTCCTTTGAAAGTGCCTTAAGCTACTCACAAGCATTCAACAGAAACTCACATGCATTTCTCTGAAAGAGAAGCAATCTGTTCCAACACTTCAATTCACTGTGCGAAGTGAATGGAGTGTTCCTTCACTTTCTAAATTCTGTCCTTTCAGAGAAAATCACTTTCCTTTGTAAGTGCCTTAAACTACTTTCAAGCATTCACAGAAAACTCACATGCGTTTCTCTGAAAGAGTAGCAGTCTGTTCCAACACTTCAACTCACTGTGCGAAGTGAATGGAGTGTTGCTTCACTTTCTAAATGTTGTCCTTTCAGAGAAAATCACTTTCCTTTGAAAGTGCCTTAAGCTGCTTGCAAGCATTCACAAGAAACACTAATGCGTTTCTATGAAAGACAAGCAGTCTGTTCCAACACTTCAATTCACTGTGCGAAGTGAATGGAGTGTTGCTTCACTTTCTAAATGCTGTCCTTTCAGAGAAAATCACTTTCCTTTGATAGTGCCTTAAGCTACTTGCAAGCATTCCCAAGAAACACTAATGCGTTTCTATGAAAGACAAGCAATCTGTTCCAACACTTCAATTCACTGTGCGAAGTGAATGGAGTGTTGCTTCACTTTCTAAATGCTGTCCTTTCAGAGAAAATCACTTTCCTTTGAAAGTGCCTTAAGCTACTTAAAAGCATTAGGAAGAAACTCACATGCGTTTCTCTGAAAGAGAAGCAGTCTGTTCCAACACTTCAATTCACTGTCTGAAGTGAATGGAGTGTTGATTCACTTTCTAAATGCTGTCCTTTCAGAGAAAATCACTTTCCTTTGAAAGTGCCTTAAGCAACTTGCAAGCATTCACAAGAAACACTAATGGTTTTCTATGAAAGAGTAGCACTCTGTTCCAACACTTCAATTCACTGCACGAAGGTAATGGAGTGTTGTTTCACTTTCTAAATGCTGTCCTTTCAGAGAAAATCACTTTCCTTTGAAAGTGCCTTAAGCTACTTGCAAGCATTAGGAAGAAACTCACATGTATTTCTCCGAAAGAGAAGCAGTCTGTTCCAACACTTCAATTCACTGTGCGAAGTGAATGGAGTGTTGCTTCACTTTCTAAATGCTGTCCTTTCAGAGAAAATCACTTTCCTTTGAAAGTGCCTTAAGCTACTTACAAGCATTCAACAGAAACTCACATGCGTTTCTCTGAAACAGAAGCAGTCTGTTCCAACACTTCAATTCACTGTGCGAAGTGAATGGAGTGTTGCTTCACTTTCTAAATGCTGTCCTTTCAGAGAAAATCACTTTCCTTTGAAAGTGCCTTAAGCTACTTACAAGCATTCAACAGAAACTCACATGCGTTTCTCTGAAAGAGAAGCATTCTGTTCCAACACTTCAATTTACTGTGCGAAGTGAATGGAGTGTTGCTTCACTTTCTAAATTCTGTCATTTCAGAGAAAATCACTTTCCGTTGAAAGTGCCTTAAAGTACTTTCAAGCATTCATAAAAAACTCACATGCGTTTCTCTGAAAGAGAAGCAGTCTGTTCCAACACTTCATTTCACTGTGCGAAGTAAATGGAGTGTTCCTTCACTTTCTAAATGTTGTCCTTTCAGAGAAAATAGCTTTCCTTTGAAAGTGCCTTAAGCTACTTGCAAGCATTTACAAGAAACACTAATGCGTTTCTATGAAAGACAAGCAGTCGGTTCCAACACTTCAATTCACTGTGCGAAGTGAATGGAGTGTTGCCTCACTTTCTAAATGCTGTCCTTTCAGAGAAAATCACTTTCCTTTGAAAGTGCCTTAAGCTACTCACAAGCATTCAACAGAAACTCACATGCATTTCTCTGAAAGAGAAGCAATCTGTTCCAACACTTCAATTCACTGTGCGAAGTGAATGGAGTGTTCCTTCACTTTCTAAATTCTGTCCTTTCAGAGAAAATCACTTTCCTTTGTAAGTGCCTTAAACTACTTTCAAGCATTCACAGAAAACTCACATGCGTTTCTCTGAAAGAGTAGCAGTCTGTTCCAACACTTCAACTCACTGTGCGAAGTGAATGGAGTGTTGCTTCACTTTCTAAATGTTGTCCTTTCAGAGAAAATCACTTTCCTTTGAAAGTGCCTTAAGCTGCTTGCAAGCATTCACAAGAAACACTAATGCGTTTCTATGAAAGACAAGCAGGCTGTTCCAACACTTCAATTCACTGTGCGAAGTGAATGGAGTGTTGCTTCACTTTCTAAATGCTGTCCTTTCAGAGAAAATCACTTTCCTTTGATAGTGCCTTAAGCTACTTGCAAGCATTCCCAAGAAACACTAATGCGTTTCTATGAAAGACAAGCAATCTGTTCCAACACTTCAATTCACTGTGCGAAGTGAATGGAGTGTTGCTTCACTTTCTAAATGCTGTCCTTTCAGAGAAAATCACTTTCCTTTGAAAGTGCCTTAAGCTACTTAAAAGCATTAGGAAGAAACTCACATGCGTTTCTCTGAAAGAGAAGCAGTCTGTTCCAACACTTCAATTCACTGTGCGAAATGAATGGAGTGTTGCTTCACTTTCTAAATGCTGTCCTTTCAGAGAAAATCACTTTCCTTTGAAAGTGCCTTAAGCTACTTACAAGCATTCAACAGAAACTCACATGCGTTTCTCTGAAAGAGAAGCATTCTGTTCCAACACTTCAATTTACTGTGCGAAGTGAATGGAGTGTTGCTTCACTTTCTAAATTCTGTCATTTCAGAGAAAATCACTTTCCGTTGAAAGTGCCTTAAACTACTTTCAAGCATTCATAAAAAACTCACATGCGTTTCTCTGAAAGAGAAGCAGTCTGTTCCAACACTTCATTTCACTGTGCGAAGTAAATGGAGTGTTCCTTCACTTTCTAAATGTTGTCCTTTCAGAGAAAATCGCTTTCCTTTGAAAGTGCCTTAAGCTACTTGCAAGCATTTACAAGAAACACTAATGCGTTTCTATGAAAGACAAGCAGTCGGTTCCAACACTTCAATTCACTGTGCGAAGTGAATGGAGTGTTGCCTCACTTTCTAAATGCTGTCCTTTCAGAGAAAATCACTTTCCTTTGAAAGTGCCTTAAGCTACTCACAAGCATTCAACAGAAACTCACATGCATTTCTCTGAAAGAGACGCAATCTGTTCCAACACTTCAATTCACTGTGCGAAGTGAATGGAGTGTTCCTTCACTTTCTATATTCTGTCCTTTCAGAGAAAATCACTTTCCTTTGAAAGTGCCTTAAACTACTTTCAAGCATTCACAAAAAACTCACATGCGTTTCTCTGAAAGAGTAGCAGTCTGTTCCAACACTTCAACTCACTGTGCGAAGTGAATGGAGTGTTGCTTCACTTTCTAAATGCTGTCCTTTCAGAGAAAATCACTTTCCTTTGAAAGTGCCTTAAGCTACTAACAAGCATTCAACAGAAATTCACATGCGTTTCTCTGAAAGAGAAGCAGTCTGTTCCAACACTTCAATTCACTGTGCGAAGTGAATGGAGTGTTGCTTCACTTTCTAAATGCTGTCCTTTCAGAGAAAATCACTTTCCTTTTAAAGTGCCTTAAACTATTTTCAAGAATCATAAAAAACTCACATGCGTTTCTCTGAAAGAGAAGCAGTCTGTTCCAACACTTCAACTCACTGTGCGAAGTAAATGGAGTGTTGCTTCACTTTCTAAATGCTGTCCTTTCAGAGAAAATCACTTTCCTTTGAAAGTGCCTTAAGCTGCTTGCAAGCATTCACAAGAAACACTAATGCGTTTCTATGAAAGACAAGCAGTCTGTTCCAACACTTCAATTCACTGTGCGAAGTGAATGGAGTGTTGCTTCACTTTCTAAATGCTGTCCTTTCAGAGAAAATCACTTTCCTTTGATAGTGCCTTAAGCTACTTGCAAGCATTCCCAAGAAACACTAATGCGTTTCTATGAAAGACAAGCAATCTGTTCCAACACTTCAATTCACTGTGCGAAGTGAATGGAGTGTTGCTTCACTTTCTAAATGCTGTCCTTTCAGAGAAAATCACTTTCCTTTGAAAGTGCCTTAAGCTACTTAAAAGCATTAGGAAGAAACTCACATGCGTTTCTCTGAAAGAGAAGCAGTCTGTTCCAACACTTCAATTCACTGTGCGAAATGAATGGAGTGTTGCTTCACTTTCTAAATTCTGTCATTTCAGAGAAAATCACTTTCCGTTGAAAGTGCCTTAAACTACGTTCAAGCATTCATAAAAAACTCACATGCGTTTCTCTGAAAGAGAAGCAGTCTGTTCCAACACTTCATTTCACTGTGCGAAGTAAATGGAGTGTTCCTTCACTTTCTAAATGTTGTCCTTTCAGAGAAAATCGCTTTCCTTTGAAAGTGCCTTAAGCTACTTGCAAGCATTTACAAGAAACACTAATGCGTTTCTATGAAAGACAAGCAGTCGGTTCCAACACTTCAATTCACTGTGCGAAGTGAATGGAGTGTTGCCTCACTTTCTAAATGCTGTCCTTTCAGAGAAAATCACTTTCCTTTGAAAGTGCCTTAAGCTACTCACAAGCATTCAACAGAAACTCACATGCATTTCTCTGAAAGAGACGCAATCTGTTCCAACACTTCAATTCACTGTGCGAAGTGAATGGAGTGTTCCTTCACTTTCTATATTCTGTCCTTTCAGAGAAAATCACTTTCCTTTGAAAGTGCCTTAAACTACTTTCAAGCATTCACAAAAAACTCACATGCGTTTCTCTGAAAGAGTAGCAGTCTGTTCCAACACTTCAACTCACTGTGCGAAGTGAATGGAGTGTTGCTTCACTTTCTAAATGCTGTCCTTTCAGAGAAAATCACTTTCCTTTGAAAGTGCCTTAAGCTACTAACAAGCATTCAACAGAAATTCACATGCGTTTCTCTGAAAGAGAAGCAGTCTGTTCCAACACTTCAATTCACTAAGCGAAGTGAATGGAGTGTTGCTTCACTTTCTAAATGCTGTCCTTTCAGAGAAAATCACTTTCCTTTTAAAGTGCCTTAAACTATTTTCAAGAATCATAAAAAACTCACATGCGTTTCTCTGAAAGAGAAGCAGTCTGTTCCAACACTTCAATTCACTGTGCGAAGTAAATGGAGTGTTGCTTCACTTTCTAAATGCTGTCCTTTCAGAGAAAATCACTTTCCTTTGATAGTGCCTTAAGCTACTTGCAAGCATTCCCAAGAAACACTAATGCGTTTCTATGAAAGACAAGCAGTCTGTTCCAACACTTCAATTCACTGTGCGAAGTGAATGGAGTGTTGCTTCACTTTCTAAATGCTGTCCTTTCAGAGAAAATCACTTTCCTTTGAAAGTGCCTTAAGCTACTTAAAAGCATTAGGAAGAAACTCACATGCGTTTCTCTGAAAGAGAAGCAGTCTGTTCCAACACTTCAATTCACTGTGCGAAATGAATGGAGTGTTGCTTCACTTTCTGAATGCTGTCCTTTCAGAGAAAATCACTTTCCTTTGAAAGTGCCTTAAGCTACTTACAAGCATTCAACAGAAACTCACATGCGTTTCTCTGAAAGAGATGCAGTCAGTTCCAACACTTCAATTTACTGTGCGAAGTGAATGGAGTGTTGCTTCACTTTCTAAATTCTGTCATTTCAGAGAAAATCACTTTCCGTTGAAAGTGCCTTAAACTACTTTCAAGCATTCATAAAAAACTCACATGCGTTTCTCTGAAAGAGAAGTAGTCTGTTCCAACACTTCAATTCACTGTGCGAAGTAAATGGAGTGTTCCTTCACTTTCTAAATGTTGTCCTTTCAGAGAAAATCGCTTTCCTTTGAAAGTGCCTTAAGCTACTTGCAAGCATTCACAAGAAACACTAATGCGTTTCTATGAAAGACAAGCAGTCTGTTCCAACACTTCAATTCACTGTGCGAAGTGAATGGAGTGTTGCCTCACTTTCTAAATGCTGTCCTTTCAGAGAAAATCACTTTCCTTTGAAAGTGCCTTAAGCTACTCACAAGCATTCAACAGAAACTCACATGCATTTCTCTGAAAGAGAAGCAATCTGTTCCAACACTTCAATTCACTGTGCGAAGTGAATGGAGTGTTCCTTCACTTTCTAATTTCTGTCCTTTCAGAGAAAATCACTTTCCTTTGAAAGTGCCTTAAACTACTTTCAAGCATTCACAAAAAACTCACTTGCGTTTCTCAGAAAGAGTAGCAGTCTGTTCCAACACTTCAACTCACTGTGCGAAGTAACTAGAGTGTTGCTTCACTTTCTAAATGCTGTCCTTTCAGAGAAAATCACTTTCCTTTGAAAGTGCCTTAAGCAACTTGCAAGCATTCACAAGAAACACTAATGCGTTTCTATGAAAGAGTAGCACTCTGTTCCAACACTTCAATTCACTGCACGAAGGGAATGGAGTGTTGCTTCACTTTCTAAATGCTGTCCTTTCAGAGAAAATCACTTTCCTTTGAAAGTGCCTTAAGCTACTTACATGCATTCACCAGAAACTCACATGCGATTCTCTGAAAGAGAAGCAGTCTGTTCCAATACTTCAATTCACTGTGCGAAGTGAGGAGTGTTGCTTCACTTTCTAAATTCTGTCCTTTCAGAGAAAATCACTTTCCTTTGAAAGTGCCTTAAACTACTTTCAAGCATTCACAAAAAACTCACATGCGTTTCTCTGAAAGAGTAGCAGTCTGTTCCAACACTGCAATTCACTGTGCGAAGTGAATGGAGTGTTGCTTCACTTTCTAAATGCTGTCCTTTCAGAGAAAATCACTTTCCTTTGTAAGTGCCTTAAGCAACTTGCAAGCATTCACAAGAAACACTAATGCGTTTCTATGAAAGAGTAGCACTCGGTTCCAACGCTTCAATTCACTGCACGAAGGGAATGGAGTGTTGCTTCACTTTCTAAATGCTGTCCTTTCAGAGAAAATCACTTTCCTTTGAAAGTGCCTTAAGCTACTTGCAAGTATTAGGAAGAAACTCACATGCGTTTCTCTGAAAGACAAGCAGTCTGTTCCAACACTTCAATTCACTGTGCGAAGTGAATGGAGTGTTGCTTCACTTTCTAAATGCTGTCCTTTCAGAGAAAATCACTTTCCTTTGAAAGTGCCTTAAGCTACTTACAAGCATTCAACAGAAACTCACATGCGTTTCTCTGAAAGAGAAGCAGTCTGTTCCAACATTCAATTCACTGTGCGAAGTGAATGGAGTGTTGCTTGACTTTCTCAATGCTGTCCTTTCAGAGAAAATCACTTTCCTTTTAAAGTGCCTTAAACTGCTTTCAAGCATTCATAAAAAACTCATATGCGTTTCTCTGAAAGAGAAGCAGTCTGTTCCAACACTTCAATTCACTGTGCGAAGTGAATGGAGTGTTGCTTCACTTTCTAAATGCTGTCCTTTCAGAGAAAATCACTTTCCTTTGAAAGTGCCTTAAGCTACTTGCAAGCATTCACAAGAAACACTAATGCGTTTCTCTGAAAGAGAAGCAGTCTGTTCCAACACTTCAATTCACTGTGCGAAGTGAATGGAGTGTTGCTTCACTTTGTAAATGCTGTCCTTTCAGAGAAAATCACTTTCCTTTGAAAGTGCCTTAAGCTACTTACAAGCATTCAACAGAAACTCACATGCATTTCTCTGAAAGAGAAGCAGTCTGTTCCAACACTTCAATTCACTGTGCGAAGTAAATGGAGTGTTGCTTCACTTTCTAAATGCTGTCCTTTCAGAGAAAATCACTTTACTTTGATAGTGCCTTAAGCTACTTGCAAGCATTCACAAGAAACACTAATGCGTTTCTATGAAAGACAAGCAGTCTGTTCCAACACTTCAATTCACTGTGCGAAGTGAATGGAGTGTTGCTTCACTTTCTAAATGCTGTCCTTTCAGAGAAAATCACTTTCTTTGAAAGTGCCTTAAGCTACTTGCCAGCATTCACAAGAAACACTAATGCGTTTCTATGAAAGACAAGCAGTGTGTTCCAACACTTCAATTCACTGTGCGAAGTGAATGGAGTGTTCCTTCACTTTCTAAATTCTGTCCTTTCAGAGAAAATCACTTTCCTTTGAAAGTGCCTTAAACTACTTTCAAGCATTCACAAAAAACTCACATGCGTTTCTCTGAAAGAGTAGCAGTCTGTTCCAACACTTCAATTCACTGTGCGAAGTGAATGGAGTGTTGCTTCACTTTCTAAATGCTGTCCTTTCAGAGAAAATCACTTTCCTTTGAAAGTGCCTTAAGCAACTTGCAAGCATTCACAAGAAACACTAATGCGTTCCTATGAAAGAGTAGCACTCTGTTCCAACACTTCAATTCACTGCACGAAGGGAATGGAGTGTTGCTTCACTTTCTAAAAGCTGTCCTTTCAGAGAAAATCACTTTCCTTTGAAAGTGCCTTAAGCTGCTTACAAGCATTCACCAGAAACTCACATGCGATTCTCTGAAAGAGAAGCAGTCTGTTCCAATACTTCAATTCACTGTGCAAAGTGAATGGAGTATTGCTTCACTTTCTAAATGCTGTCCTTTCAGAGAAAATCACTTTCCTTTGAAAGTGCCATAAGCTACTTGCAATCATTAGGAAGAAACTCACATGCGTTTCTCTGAAAGGAAGCAGTCGGTTCCAACACTTCAATTCACTGTGCGAAGTGAATGGAGTGTTGCGTCACTTTCTAAATGCTGTCCTTTCAGAGAAAATTACTTTCCTTTGAAAGTGCCTTAAGCTACTTACAAGCATTCAACAGAAACTCACATGCATTTCTCTGAAAGAGAAGCATTCTGTTCCAACACTTCAATTCACTGTGCGAAGTAAATGGAGTGTTGCTTCACTTTCTAAATGCTGTCCTTTCAGAGAAAATCACTTTCCTTTGAAAGTGCCTTAAGCTACTTACAAGCATTCAACAGAAACTCACATGTGTTTCTCTGAAAGAGAAGCAGTCTTTTCAAACACTTCAATTTACTGTGCGAAATGAATGGAGTGTTGCTTCACTTTCTAAATTCTGTCATTTCGGAGAAAATCACTTTCCGTTGAAAGTGCCTTAAACTACTTTCAAGCATTCATAAAAAACTCACATGCGTTTCTCTGAAAGAGAAGCAGTCTGTTCCAACACATCAATTCACTGTGCGAAGTAAATGGAGTGTTGCTTCACTTTGTAAATGCTGTCCTTTCAGAGAAAATCACTTTCCTTTGAAAGTGCCTTAAGCTACTTGCAAGCATTCACAAGAAACACTAATGCGTTTCTTTGAAAGACAAGCAGTCTGTTCCAACACTTCAATTCACTGTGCGAAGTGAATGGAGTGTTGCTTCACTTTCTAAATGCTGTCCTTTCAGAGAAAATCACTTTCCTTTGAAAGTGCCTTAAGCTACTTACAAGCATTCAACAGAAACTCACATGTATTTCTCTGAAAGAGAAGCAGTCTGTTCCAACACTTCAATTCACTGTGCGAAGTGAATGGAGTGTTGCTTCACTTTCTAAATTCTGTCATTTCAGAGAAAATCACTTTTGTTTGAAAGTGCCTTAAACTACTTTCAAGCATTCATAAAAAACTCACATGCGTTTCTCTGAAAGAGAAGCAGTCTGTTCCAACACTTCAAATCACTGTGCAAAGTAAATGGAGTGTTGCTTCACTTTCTAAATGCTGTCCTTTCAGAGAAAATCACTTTCCTTTGAAAGTGCCTTAAGCTACTTGCCAGCATTCACAAGAAACACTAATGCGTTTCTATGAAAGACAAGCAGTGTGTTCCAACACTTCAATTCACTGTGCGAAGTGAATGGAGTGTTGCTTCACTTTCTAAATGCTGTCCTTTCAGAGAAAATCACTTTCCTTTGAAAGTGCCTTAAGCTACTTGCAAGCATTAGGAAGAAACTCACATGTATTTCTCTGAAAGAGAAGCAGTCTGTTCCAACACTTCAATTCACTGTGCGAAGTGAATGGAGTGTTGCTTCACTTTCTAAATGCTGTCCTTTCAGAGAAAGTCACTTTCCTTTGAAAGTGCCTTAAGCTACTTACAAGCATTCAACAGAAACTCACATGCGTTTCTCTGAAAGAGAAGCAGTCTGTTCCAACACTTCAATTCACTGTGCGAAGTGAATGGAGTGTTGCTTCACTTTCTAAATACTGTCCTTTCAGAGAAAATCACTTTCCTTTTAAAGTGCCTTAAACTACTTTCAAGCATTCATAAAAAACTCACATGCGTTTCTCTGAAAGAGAAGCAGTCTGTTCCAACACTTCAATTCACTGCGCGAAGTAAATGGAGTGTTGCTTCACTTTCTAAATGCTGTCCTTTCAGAGAAAATCACTTTCCTTTGAAAGTGCCTTAAGCTACTTGCAAGCATTCACAAGAAACACTAATGCGTTTCTATGAAAGACAAGCAGTCGGTTAAAACACTTCAATTCACTGTGCGAAGTGAATGGAGTGTTGCTTCACTTTCTAAATGCTGTCCTTTCAGAGAAAATCACTTTCCTTTGAAAGTGCCTTAAGCAACTTGCAAGCATTCACAAGAAACACTAATGCGTTTCTATGAAAGAGTAGCACTCTGTTCCAACACTTCAATTCACTGCACGAAGGGAATGGAGTGTTGCTTCACTTTCTAAATGCTGTCCTTTCAGAGAAAATCACTTTCCTTTGAAAGTGCCTTAAGCTACTTACAAGCATTCACCAGAAACTCACATGCGATTCTCTGAAAGAGAAGCAGTCTGTTCCAATACTTCAATTCACTGTGCAAAGAAAATGGATTGTTGCTTCACTTTCTAAATGCTGTCCTTTCAGAGAAAATCACTTTCCTTTGAAAGTGCCATAAGCTACTTGCTAGCATTAGGAAGAAACTCACATGCGTTTCTCTGAAAGAGAAGCAGTCTGTTCCAACACTTCAATTCACTGTGCGAAGTGAATGGAGTGTTGCTTCACTTTCTAAATGCTGTCCTTTCAGAGAAAATCACTTTCCTTTGAAAGTGCCTTAAGCTACTTACAAGAATTCAACAGAAACTCACATGTATTTCTCTGAGAGAGAAGCAGTCTGTTCCAACACTTCAATTCACTGTGCGAAGTAAATGGAGTGTTGTTTCACTTTCTAAATACTGTCCTTTCAGAGAAAATCACTTTCCTTTGATAGTGCCTTAAGCTACTTGCAAGCATTCATAAAAAACTCACATGCGTTTCTCTGAAAGAGAAGCAGTCTGTTCCAACACTTCAATTCACTGTGCGAAGTAAATGGAGTGTTGCTTCACTTTGTAAATGCTGTCCTTTCAGAGAAAATCACTTTCCTTTGAAAATGCCTTAAGCTACTTGCAAGCATTCACATGAAACACTAATGCGTTTCTATGAAAGACAAGCAGTCGGTTCCAACACTTCAATTCACTTTGCGAAGTGAATGGAGTGTTGCCTCACTTTCTAAATGCTGTCCTTTCAGAGAAAATCACTTTCCTTTGAAAGTGCCTTAAGCTACTTGCAAGCATTAGGAAGAAACTCACATGCGTTTCTCTGAAAGAGAAGCAGTCTGTTGCAACACTTCAATTCACTGTCCGAAGTGAATGGAGTGTTGCTTCACTTTCTAAATGCTGTCCTTTCAGAGAAAATCACTTTCCTTTGAAAGTGCCTTAAGCTACTTACAAGCATTCAACAGAAACTCACATGTATTTCTCTGAAAGAGAAGCAGTCTGTTCCAACACTTCAATTCACTGTGCGAAGTTAATGGAGTGTTGTTTCACTTTCTAAATTCTGTCCTTTCAGAGAAAATCACTTTCCTTTGATAGTGCCTTAAGCTACTTGCAAGCATTCACAAGAAACACTAATGCGTTTCTATTTAAGACAAGCAGTCTGTTCCAACACTTCAATTCACTGTGCGAAGTGAATGGAGTGTTGCTTCACTTTCTAAATGCTGTCCTTTCAGAGAAAATCACTTTCCTTTGAAAGTGCCTTAAGCTACTTGCAAGCATTAGGAAGAAACTCACATGTATTTCTCTGAAAGAGAAGCAGTCTGTTCCAACACTTCAATTCACTGTGCGAAATGAATGGAGTGTTGCTTCACTTTCTAAATGCTGTCCTTTCAGAGAAAATCACTTTCCTTTGAAAGTGCCTTAAGCTACTTACAAGCCTTCAACAGAAACTCACATGCGTTTCTCTGAAAGAGAAGCAGTCTGTTCCAACACTTCAATTTACTGTGCGAAGTGAATGGAGTGTTGCTTCACTTTCTAAATTCTGTCATTTCGGAGAAAATCACTTTCCGTTGAAAGTGCCTTAAACTACTTTCAAGCATTCATAAAAACATCACATGCGTTTCTCTGAAAGAGAAGCAGTCTGTTCCAACACTTCAATTCACTGTGCGAAGTAAATGGAGTGTTCCTTCACTTTCTTAATGCTGTCCTTTCAGAGAAAATCACTTTCCTTTGAAAGTGCCTTAAGCTACTTGCAAGCAATCACAAGAAACACTAATGAGTTTCTTTGAAAGACAAGCAGTCTGTTCCAACACTTCAATTCACTGTGCAAAGTGAATGGAGTGTTGCTTCACTTTCTAAATGCTGTCCTTTCAGAGAAAATCACTTTCCTTTGAAAGTGCCTTAAGCTACTTAAAAGCATTAGGAAGAAACTCACATGCGTTTCTCTGAAAGAGAAGCAGTCTGTTCCAACACTTCAATTCACTGTGCGAAATGAATGGAGTGTTGCTTCACTTTCTAAATGCTGTCCTTTCAGAGAAAATCACTTTCCTTTGAAAGTGAATTAAGCTACTTACAAGCATTCAACAGAAACTCACATGCGTTTCTCTGAAAGAGAAGCATTCTGTTCCAACACTTCAATTTACTGTGCGAAGTGAATGGAGTGTTGCTTCACTTTCTAAATTCTGTCATTTCAGAGAAAATCACTTTCCGTTGAAAGTGCCTTAAACTACTTTCAAGCATTCATAAAAAACTCACATGCGTTTCTCTGAAAGAGAAGTAGTCTGTTCCAACACTTCATTTCACTGTGCGAAGTAAATGGAGTGTTCCTTCACTTTCTAAATGTTGTCCTTTCAGAGAAAATCGCTTTCCTTTGAAAGTGCCTTAAGCTACTTGCAAGCATTTACAAGAAACACTAATGCGTTTCTATGAAAGAGAAGCAGTCTGTTCCAACACTTCAATTCACTGTGCGAAGTGAATGGAGTGTTGCTTCACTTTCTAAATGCTGTCCTTTCAGAGAAAATCACTTTCCTTTGAAAGTGCCTTAAGCTACTTGCAAGCATTAGGAAGAAACTGACATGCGTTTCTCTGAAAGAGAAGCAGTCTGTTCCAACACTTCAATTTACTGTGCGAAGTGAATGGAGTGTTGCTTCACTTTCTAAATTCTGTCATTTCGGAGAAATTCACTTTCCGTTGAAAGTGCCTTTAACTACTTTCAAGCATTCATAAAAAACTCACATGCGTTTCTCTGAAAGAGAAGCAGTCTGTTCCAACACTTCAATTCACTGTGCGAAGTAAATGGAGTGTTCCTTCACTTTCTAAATGCTGTCCTTTCAGAGAAAATCACTTTCCTTTGAAAGTGCCTTAAGCTACTTGCAAGCATTCACAAGAAACACTAATGCGTTTCTTTGAAAGACAAGCAGTCTGTTCCAACACTTCAATTCACTGTGCAAAGTGAATGGAGTGTTGCTTCACTTTCTAAACGCTGTCCTTTCAGAGAAAATCACTTTCCTTTGAAAGTGCCTTAAGCTACTTGCAAGCATTAGGAAGAAACTCACATGCGTTTCTCTGAAAGAGAAGCAGTCTGTTGCAACACTTCAATTCACTGTGCGAAGTGAATGGAGTGTTGCTTCACTTTCTAAATGCTGTCCTTTCAGAGAAAATCACTTTCCTTTGAAAGTGCCTTAAGCTACTTACAAGCATTCAACAGAAACTCACATGTATTTCTCTGAAAGAGAAGCAGTCTCTTCCAACACTTCAATTCACTGTGCGAAGTTAATGGAGTGTTGTATCACTTTCTAAATTCTGTCCTTTCAGAGAAAATCACTTTCCTTTGATAGTGCCTTAAGCTACTTGCAAGCATTCACAAGAAACACTAATGCGTTTCTATTTAAGACAAGCAGTCTGTTCCAACACTTCAATTCACTGTGCGAAGTGAATGGAGTGTTGCTTCACTTTCTAAATGCTGTCCTTTCAGAGAAAATCACTTTCTTTGAAAGTGCCTTAAGCTACTTGCAAGCATTAGGAAGAAACTGACATGCGTTTCTCTGAAAGAGAAGCAGTCTGTTCCAACACTTCAATTCACTGTGCGAAATGAATGGAGTGTTGCTTCACTTTCTAAATGCTGTCCTTTCAGAGAAAATCACTTTCCTTTGAGAGTGCCTTAAGCTATTTACAAGCATTCAACAGAAACTCACATGCGTTTCTCTGAAAGAGAAGCAGTCTGTTCCAACACTTCAATTTACTGTGCGAAGTGAATGGAGTGTTGCTTCACTTTCTAAATTCTGTCATTTCGGAGAAAATCACTTTCCGTTGAAAGTGCCTTAAACTACTTTCAAGCATTCATAAAAACATCACATGCGTTTCTCTGAAAGAGAAGCAGTCTGTTCCAACACTTCAATTCACTGTGCGAAGTAAATGGAGTGTTCCTTCACTTTCTAAATGCTGTCCTTTCAGAGAAAATCACTTTCCTTTGAAAGTGCCTTAAGCTACTTGCAAGCAATCACAAGAAACACTAATGAGTTTCTTTGAAAGACAAGCAGTCTGTTCCAACACTTCAATTCACTGTGCAAAGTGAATGGAGTGTTGCTTCACTTTCTAAATGCTGTCCTTTCAGAGAAAATCACTTTCCTTTGAAAGTGCCTTAAGCTACTTACAAGCATTCAACAGAAACTCACATGCATTTCTCTGAAAGAGAAGCAGTCTGTTCCAACACTTCAATTCACTGTGCGAAGTGAATGGAGTGTTGCTTCACTTTCTAAATTCTGTCATTTCAGAGAAAATCACTTTCCTTTGAAAGTGCCTTAAACTACTTTCAAGCATTCATAAAAAAGCCACATGCGTTTCTCTGAAAGAGAAGCAGTCTGTTCCAACACTTCAATTCACTTTGCGAAGTAAATGGAGTGTTGCTTCACTTTCTAAATGCTGTCGTTTCAGAGAAAATCACTTTCCTTTGAAAGTGCCTTAAGCTACTTGACAGCATTCACAAGAAACACTAATGCGTTTCTATGAAAGACAAGCAGTGTGTTCCAACACTTCAATTCACTGTGCGGAGTGAATGGAGTGTTGCTTCACTTTCTAAATACTGTCCTTTCAGAGAAATTCACTTTCCTTTGAAAGTGCCTTAAGCTACTTGACAGCATTCACAAGAAACACTAATGCGTTTCTATTTAAGACAAGCAGTCTGTTCCAACACTTCAATTCACTGTGCGAAGTGAATGGAGTGTTGCTTCACTTTCTAAATGCTGTCCTTTCAGAGAAAATCACTTTCCTTTGAAAGTGCCTTAAGCTACTTACAAGCATTCAACAGAAACTCACATGCATTTCTCTGAAAGAGAAGCATTCTGTTCCAACACTTCAATTCACTGTGCGAAGTAAATGGAGTGTTGCTTCACTTTCTAAATGCTGTCCTTTCAGAGAAAATCACTTTCCTTTAAAAGTGCCTTAAGCTACTTACAAGCATTCAACAGAAACTCACATGTGTTTCTCTGAAAGAGAAGCAGTCTTTTCAAACACTTCAATTTACTGTGCGAAGTGAATGGAGTGTTGCTTCACTTTCTAAATTCTGTCATTTCGGAGAAAATCACTTTCCGTTGAAAGTGCCTTAAACTACTTTCAAGCATTCATAAAAAACTCACATGCGTTTCTCTGAAAGAGAAGCAGTCTGTTCCAACACATCAATTCACTGTGCGAAGTAAATGGAGTGTTGCTTCACTTTGTAAATGCTGTCCTTTCAGAGAAAATCACTTTCCTTTGAAAGTGCCTTAAGCTACTTGCAAGCATTCACAAGAAACACTAATGCGTTTCTTTGAAAGACAAGCAGTCTGTTCCAACACTTCAATTCACTGTGCGAAGTGAATGGAGTGTTGCTTCACTTTCTAAATGCTGTCCTTTCAGAGAAAATCACTTTCCTTTGAAAGTGCCTTAAGCTACTTACAAGCATTCAACAGAAACTCACATGTATTTCTCTGAAAGAGAAGCAGTCTGTTCCAACACTTCAATTCACTGTGCGAAGTGAATGGAGTGTTGCTTCACTTTCTAAATTCTGTCATTTCAGAGAAAATCACTTTTGTTTGAAAGTGCCTTAAACTACTTTCAAGCATTCATAAAAAACTCACATGCGTTTCTCTGAAAGAGAAGCAGTCTGTTCCAACACTTCAAATCACTGTGCAAAGTAAATGGAGTGTTGCTTCACTTTCTAAATGCTGTCCTTTCAGAGAAAATCACTTTCCTTTGAAAGTGCCTTAAGCTACTTGCCAGCATTCACAAGAAACACTAATGCGTTTCTATGAAAGACAAGCAGTGTGTTCCAACACTTCAATTCACTGTGCGAAGTGAATGGAGTGTTGCTTCACTTTCTAAATGCTGTCCTTTCAGAGAAAATCACTTTCCTTTGAAAGTGCCTTAAGCTACTTGCAAGCATTAGGAAGAAACTCACATGTATTTCTCTGAAAGAGAAGCAGTCTGTTCCAACACTTCAATTCACTGTGCGAAGTGAATGGAGTGTTGCTTCACTTTCTAAATGCTGTCCTTTCAGAGAAAGTCACTTTCCTTTGAAAGTGCCTTAAGCTACTTACAAGCATTCAACAGAAACTCACATGCGTTTCTCTGAAAGAGAAGCAGTCTGTTCCAACACTTCAATTCACTGTGCGAAGTGAATGGAGTGTTGCTTCACTTTCTAAATACTGTCCTTTCAGAGAAAATCACTTTCCTTTTAAAGTGCCTTAAACTACTTTCAAGCATTCATAAAAAACTCACATGCGTTTCTCTGAAAGAGAAGCAGTCTGTTCCAACACTTCAATTCACTGCGCGAAGTAAATGGAGTGTTGCTTCACTTTCTAAATGCTGTCCTTTCAGAGAAAATCACTTTCCTTTGAAAGTGCCTTAAGCTACTTGCAAGCATTCACAAGAAACACTAATGCGTTTCTATGAAAGACAAGCAGTCGGTTAAAACACTTCAATTCACTGTGCGAAGTGAATGGAGTGTTGCTTCACTTTCTAAATGCTGTCCTTTCAGAGAAAATCACTTTCCTTTGAAAGTGCCTTAAGCAACTTGCAAGCATTCACAAGAAACACTAATGCGTTTCTATGAAAGAGTAGCACTCTGTTCCAACACTTCAATTCACTGCACGAAGGGAATGGAGTGTTGCTTCACTTTCTAAATGCTGTCCTTTCAGAGAAAATCACTTTCCTTTGAAAGTGCCTTAAGCTACTTACAAGCATTCACCAGAAACTCACATGCGATTCTCTGAAAGAGAAGCAGTCTGTTCCAATACTTCAATTCACTGTGCAAAGAAAATGGATTGTTGCTTCACTTTCTAAATGCTGTCCTTTCAGAGAAAATCACTTTCCTTTGAAAGTGCCATAAGCTACTTGCTAGCATTAGGAAGAAACTCACATGCGTTTCTCTGAAAGAGAAGCAGTCTGTTCCAACACTTCAATTCACTGTGCGAAGTGAATGGAGTGTTGCTTCACTTTCTAAATGCTGTCCTTTCAGAGAAAATCACTTTCCTTTGAAAGTGCCTTAAGCTACTTACAAGAATTCAACAGAAACTCACATGTATTTCTCTGAGAGAGAAGCAGTCTGTTCCAACACTTCAATTCACTGTGCGAAGTAAATGGAGTGTTGTTTCACTTTCTAAATACTGTCCTTTCAGAGAAAATCACTTTCCTTTGATAGTGCCTTAAGCTACTTGCAAGCATTCATAAAAAACTCACATGCGTTTCTCTGAAAGAGAAGCAGTCTGTTCCAACACTTCAATTCACTGTGCGAAGTAAATGGAGTGTTGCTTCACTTTGTAAATGCTGTCCTTTCAGAGAAAATCACTTTCCTTAGAAAATGCCTTAAGCTACTTGCAAGCATTCACATGAAACACTAATGCGTTTCTATGAAAGACAAGCAGTCGGTTCCAACACTTCAATTCACTTTGCGAAGTGAATGGAGTGTTGCCTCACTTTCTAAATGCTGTCCTTTCAGAGAAAATCACTTTCCTTTGAAAGTGCCTTAAGCTACTTGCAAGCATTAGGAAGAAACTCACATGCGTTTCTCTGAAAGAGAAGCAGTCTGTTGCAACACTTCAATTCACTGTCCGAAGTGAATGGAGTGTTGCTTCACTTTCTAAATGCTGTCCTTTCAGAGAAAATCACTTTCCTTTGAAAGTGCCTTAAGCTACTTACAAGCATTCAACAGAAACTCACATGTATTTCTCTGAAAGAGAAGCAGTCTGTTCCAACACTTCAATTCACTGTGCGAAGTTAATGGAGTGTTGTTTCACTTTCTAAATTCTGTCCTTTCAGAGAAAATCACTTTCCTTTGATAGTGCCTTAAGCTACTTGCAAGCATTCACAAGAAACACTAATGCGTTTCTATTTAAGACAAGCAGTCTGTTCCAACACTTCAATTCACTGTGCGAAGTGAATGGAGTGTTGCTTCACTTTCTAAATGCTGTCCTTTCAGAGAAAATCACTTTCCTTTGAAAGTGCCTTAAGCTACTTGCAAGCATTAGGAAGAAACTCACATGTATTTCTCTGAAAGAGAAGCAGTCTGTTCCAACACTTCAATTCACTGTGCGAAATGAATGGAGTGTTGCTTCACTTTCTAAATGCTGTCCTTTCAGAGAAAATCACTTTCCTTTGAAAGTGCCTTAAGCTACTTACAAGCCTTCAACAGAAACTCACATGCGTTTCTCTGAAAGAGAAGCAGTCTGTTCCAACACTTCAATTTACTGTGCGAAGTGAATGGAGTGTTGCTTCACTTTCTAAATTCTGTCATTTCGGAGAAAATCACTTTCCGTTGAAAGTGCCTTAAACTACTTTCAAGCATTCATAAAAACATCACATGCGTTTCTCTGAAAGAGAAGCAGTCTGTTCCAACACTTCAATTCACTGTGCGAAGTAAATGGAGTGTTCCTTCACTTTCTTAATGCTGTCCTTTCAGAGAAAATCACTTTCCTTTGAAAGTGCCTTAAGCTACTTTCAAGCAATCACAAGAAACACTAATGAGTTTCTTTGAAAGACAAGCAGTCTGTTCCAACACTTCAATTCACTGTGCAAAGTGAATGGAGTGTTGCTTCACTTTCTAAATGCTGTCCTTTCAGAGAAAATCACTTTCCTTTGAAAGTGCCTTAAGCTACTTAAAAGCATTAGGAAGAAACTCACATGCGTTTCTCTGAAAGAGAAGCAGTCTGTTCCAACACTTCAATTCACTGTGCGAAATGAATGGAGTGTTGCTTCACTTTCTAAATGCTGTCCTTTCAGAGAAAATCACTTTCCTTTGAAAGTGAATTAAGCTACTTACAAGCATTCAACAGAAACTCACATGCGTTTCTCTGAAAGAGAAGCATTCTGTTCCAACACTTCAATTTACTGTGCGAAGTGAATGGAGTGTTGCTTCACTTTCTAAATTCTGTCATTTCAGAGAAAATCACTTTCCGTTGAAAGTGCCTTAAACTACTTTCAAGCATTCATAAAAAACTCACATGCGTTTCTCTGAAAGAGAAGTAGTCTGTTCCAACACTTCATTTCACTGTGCGAAGTAAATGGAGTGTTCCTTCACTTTCTAAATGTTGTCCTTTCAGAGAAAATCGCTTTCCTTTGAAAGTGCCTTAAGCTACTTGCAAGCATTTACAAGAAACACTAATGCGTTTCTATGAAAGAGAAGCAGTCTGTTCCAACACTTCAATTCACTGTGCGAAGTGAATGGAGTGTTGCTTCACTTTCTAAATGCTGTCCTTTCAGAGAAAATCACTTTCCTTTGAAAGTGCCTTAAGCTACTTGCAAGCATTAGGAAGAAACTGACATGCGTTTCTCTGAAAGAGAAGCAGTCTGTTCCAACACTTCAATTTACTGTGCGAAGTGAATGGAGTGTTGCTTCACTTTCTAAATTCTGTCATTTCGGAGAAATTCACTTTCCGTTGAAAGTGCCTTTAACTACTTTCAAGCATTCATAAAAAACTCACATGCGTTTCTCTGAAAGAGAAGCAGTCTGTTCCAACACTTCAATTCACTGTGCGAAGTAAATGGAGTGTTCCTTCACTTTCTAAATGCTGTCCTTTCAGAGAAAATCACTTTCCTTTGAAAGTGCCTTAAGCTACTTGCAAGCATTCACAAGAAACACTAATGCGTTTCTTTGAAAGACAAGCAGTCTGTTCCAACACTTCAATTCACTGTGCAAAGTGAATGGAGTGTTGCTTCACTTTCTAAACGCTGTCCTTTCAGAGAAAATCACTTTCCTTTGAAAGTGCCTTAAGCTACTTGCAAGCATTAGGAAGAAACTCACATGCGTTTCTCTGAAAGAGAAGCAGTCTGTTGCAACACTTCAATTCACTGTGCGAAGTGAATGGAGTGTTGCTTCACTTTCTAAATGCTGTCCTTTCAGAGAAAATCACTTTCCTTTGAAAGTGCCTTAAGCTACTTACAAGCATTCAACAGAAACTCACATGTATTTCTCTGAAAGAGAAGCAGTCTCTTCCAACACTTCAATTCACTGTGCGAAGTTAATGGAGTGTTGTATCACTTTCTAAATTCTGTCCTTTCAGAGAAAATCACTTTCCTTTGATAGTGCCTTAAGCTACTTGCAAGCATTCACAAGAAACACTAATGCGTTTCTATTTAAGACAAGCAGTCTGTTCCAACACTTCAATTCACTGTGCGAAGTGAATGGAGTGTTGCTTCACTTTCTAAATGCTGTCCTTTCAGAGAAAATCACTTTCTTTGAAAGTGCCTTAAGCTACTTGCAAGCATTAGGAAGAAACTGACATGCGTTTCTCTGAAAGAGAAGCAGTCTGTTCCAACACTTCAATTCACTGTGCGAAATGAATGGAGTGTTGCTTCACTTTCTAAATGCTGTCCTTTCAGAGAAAATCACTTTCCTTTGAGAGTGCCTTAAGCTATTTACAAGCATTCAACAGAAACTCACATGCGTTTCTCTGAAAGAGAAGCAGTCTGTTCCAACACTTCAATTTACTGTGCGAAGTGAATGGAGTGTTGCTTCACTTTCTAAATTCTGTCATTTCGGAGAAAATCACTTTCCGTTGAAAGTGCCTTAAACTACTTTCAAGCATTCATAAAAACATCACATGCGTTTCTCTGAAAGAGAAGCAGTCTGTTCCAACACTTCAATTCACTGTGCGAAGTAAATGGAGTGTTCCTTCACTTTCTAAATGCTGTCCTTTCAGAGAAAATCACTTTCCTTTGAAAGTGCCTTAAGCTACTTGCAAGCAATCACAAGAAACACTAATGAGTTTCTTTGAAAGACAAGCAGTCTGTTCCAACACTTCAATTCACTGTGCAAAGTGAATGGAGTGTTGCTTCACTTTCTAAATGCTGTCCTTTCAGAGAAAATCACTTTCCTTTGAAAGTGCCTTAAGCTACTTACAAGCATTCAACAGAAACTCACATGCATTTCTCTGAAAGAGAAGCAGTCTGTTCCAACACTTCAATTCACTGTGCGAAGTGAATGGAGTGTTGCTTCACTTTCTAAATTCTGTCATTTCAGAGAAAATCACTTTCCTTTGAAAGTGCCTTAAACTACTTTCAAGCATTCATAAAAAAGCCACATGCGTTTCTCTGAAAGAGAAGCAGTCTGTTCCAACACTTCAATTCACTTTGCGAAGTAAATGGAGTGTTGCTTCACTTTCTAAATGCTGTCGTTTCAGAGAAAATCACTTTCCTTTGAAAGTGCCTTAAGCTACTTGACAGCATTCACAAGAAACACTAATGCGTTTCTATGAAAGACAAGCAGTGTGTTCCAACACTTCAATTCACTGTGCGGAGTGAATGGAGTGTTGCTTCACTTTCTAAATACTGTCCTTTCAGAGAAATTCACTTTCCTTTGAAAGTGCCTTAAGCTACTTGCAAGTATTAGGAAGAAACTCACATGTATTTCTCTGAAAGAGAAGCAGCCTGTTCCAACACTTCAATTCACTGTGCGAAGTGAATGGAGTGTTGCTTCACTTTCTAAATGGTGTCCTTTCAGAGAAAATCACTTTCCTTTGAAAGTGCCTTAAGCTACTTACAAGCATTCAACAGAAACTCACATGCGTTTCTCTGAAAGAGAAGCAGTCTGTTCCAACACTTCAATTTACTGTGCGAAGTGAATGGAGTGTTGCTTCACTTTCTAAATTCTGTCATTTCAGAGAAAATCACTTTCCGTTGAAAGTGCCTTAAACTACTTTCAAGCATTCATAAAAAACTCACATGCGTTTCTCTGAAAGAGAAGCAGTCTGTTCCAACACTTCAATTCACTGTGCGAAGTGAATGGAGTGTTGCTTCACTTTCTAAATGCTGTCCTTTCAGAGAAAATCACTTTCCTTTGAAAGTGCCTTAAGCTACTTGCAAGCATTCACAAGAAAAACTAATGCGTTTCTATGAAAGACAAGCAGTCTGTTCCAACACTTCAATTCACTGTGCGAAGTGAATGGAGTTTTGCTTCACTTTCTAAATGCTGTCCTTTCAGAGAAAATCACTTTCCTTTGAAAGTGCCTTAAGCTACTTACAAGCATTCAACAGAAACTCACATGCATTTCTCTGAAAGAGAAGCAATCTGTTCCAACACTTCAATTCACTGTGCGAAGTGAATGGAGTGTTGCTTCACTTTCTACATTCTGTCCTTTCAGAGAATATCACTTTCCTTTGAAAGTACCTTAAACTACTTTCAAGCATTCACAAAAAACTCACATGCGTTTCTCTGAAAGAGTAGCAGTCCCTTCCAACACTTCAATTCACTGTGCGAAGTGAATGGAGTGTTGCTTCACTTTCTAAATGCTGTCCTTTCAGAGAAAATCACTTTCCTTTGAAAGTGCCTTAAGCTACTTGCAAGCATTCACACGAAACACTAATGCGTTTCTATGAAAGAGTAGCACTCTGTTCCAACACTTCAATTCCCTGCACGAAGGGAATGGAGTGTTGCTTCACTTTCTAAATTCTGTCATTTCAGAGAAAATCACTTTTGTTTGAAAGTGCCTTAAACTACTTTCAAGCATTCATAAAAAACTCACATGCGTTTCTCTGAAAGAGAAGCAGTCTGTTCCAACACTTCAATTCACTGTGCGAAGTGAATGGAGTGTTGCTTCACTTTCTAAATGCTGTCCTTTCAGAGAAAATCACTTTCCTTTGAAGTGCCTTAAGCTACTTGCAAGCATTAGGAAGAAACTCACATGCGTTTCTCTGAAAGAGAAGCAGTCTGTTCCAACACTTCAATTCACTGCGCGAAATGAATGGATTGTTGCTTCACTTTCTAAATGCTGTCCTTTCAGAGAAAATCACTTTCCTTTGAGAGTGCCTTAAGCTACTTACAAGCATTCAACAGAAACTCACATGCGTTTCTCTGAAAGAGAAGCAGTCCGTTCCAACACTTCAATTTACTGTGCGAAGTGAATGGAGTGTTGCTTCACTTTCTAAATTCTGTCATTTCGGAGAAAATCACTTTCCTTTGATAGTGCCTTAAGCTACTTGCAAGCATTCACAAGAAACACTAATGCGTTTCTATTTAAGACAAGCAGTCTGTTCCAACACTTCAATTCACTGTGCGAAGTGAATGGAGTGTTGCTTCACTTTCTAAATGCTGTCCTTTCAGAGAAAATCACTTTCCTTTGAAAGTGCCTTAAGCTACTTGCAAGCATTAGGAAGAAACTCACATGTATTTCTCTGAAAGAGAAGCAGTCTGTTCCAACACTTCAATTCACTGTGCGAAATGAATGGAGTGTTGCTTCACTTTCTAAATGCTGTCCTTTCAGAGAAAATCACTTTCCTTTGAAAGTGCCTTAAGCTACTTACAAGCCTTCAACAGAAACTCACATGCGTTTCTCTGAAAGAGAAGCAGTCTGTTCCAACACTTCAATTTACTGTGCGAAGTGAATGGAGTGTTGCTTCACTTTCTAAATTCTGTCATTTCGGAGAAAATCACTTTCCGTTGAAAGTGCCTTAAACTACTTTCAAGCATTCATAAAAACATCACATGCGTTTCTCTGAAAGAGAAGCAGTCTGTTCCAACACTTCAATTCACTGTGCGAAGTAAATGGAGTGTTCCTTCACTTTCTTAATGCTGTCCTTTCAGAGAAAATCACTTTCCTTTGAAAGTGCCTTAAGCTACTTGCAAGCAATCACAAGAAACACTAATGAGTTTCTTTGAAAGACAAGCAGTCTGTTCCAACACTTCAATTCACTGTGCAAAGTGAATGGAGTGTTGCTTCACTTTCTAAATGCTGTCCTTTCAGAGAAAATCACTTTCCTTTGAAAGTGCCTTAAGCTACTTACAAGCATTCAACAGAAACTCACATGCATTTCTCTGAAAGAGAAGCAGTCTGTTCCAACACTTCAATTCACTGTGCGAAGTGAATGGAGTGTTGCTTCACTTTCTAAATTCTGTCATTTCAGAGAAAATCACTTTCCTTTGAAAGTGCCTTAAACTACTTTCAAGCATTCATAAAAAAGCCACATGCGTTTCTCTGAAAGAGAAGCAGTCTGTTCCAACACTTCAATTCACTTTGCGAAGTAAATGGAGTGTTGCTTCACTTTCTAAATGCTGTCGTTTCAGAGAAAATCACTTTCCTTTGAAAGTGCCTTAAGCTACTTGACAGCATTCACAAGAAACACTAATGCGTTTCTATGAAAGACAAGCAGTGTGTTCCAACACTTCAATTCACTGTGCGGAGTGAATGGAGTGTTGCTTCACTTTCTAAATACTGTCCTTTCAGAGAAATTCACTTTCCTTTGAAAGTGCCTTAAGCTACTTGCAAGCATTAGGAAGAAACTCACATGTATTTCTCTGAAAGAGAAGCAGCCTGTTCCAACACTTCAATTCACTGTGCGAAGTGAATGGAGTGTTGCTTCACTTTCTAAATGGTGTCCTTTCAGAGAAAATCACTTTCCTTTGAAAGTGCCTTAAGCTACTTACAAGCATTCAACAGAAACTCACATGCGTTTCTCTGAAAGAGAAGCAGTCTGTTCCAACACTTCAATTTACTGTGCGAAGTGAATGGAGTGTTGCTTCACTTTCTAAATTCTGTCATTTCAGAGAAAATCACTTTCCGTTAAAAGTGCCTTAAACTACTTTCAAGCATTCATAAAAAACTCACATGCGTTTCTCTGAAAGAGAAGCAGTCTGTTCCAACCCTTCAATTCACTGTGCGAAGTAAATGGAGTGTTCCTTCACTTTCTAAATGCTGTCCTTTCAGAGAAAATCACTTTCCTTTGAAAGTGCCTTAAGCTACTTGCAAGCATTCACAAGAAAAACTAATGCGTTTCTATGAAAGACAAGCAGTCTGTTCCAACACTTCAATTCACTGTGCGAAGTGAATGGAGTTTTGCTTCACTTTCTAAATGCTGTCCTTTCAGAGAAAATCACTTTCCTTTGAAAGTGCCTTAAGCTACTTACAAGCATTCAACAGAAACTCACATGCATTTCTCTGAAAGAGAAGCAATCTGTTCCAACACTTCAATTCACTGTGCGAAGTGAATGGAGTGTTGCTTCACTTTCTAAATTCTGTCCTTTCAGAGAATATCACTTTCCTTTGAAAGTACCTTAAACTACTTTCAAACATTCACAAAAAACTCACATGCGTTTCTCTGAAAGAGTAGCAGTCCCTTCCAACACTTCAATTCACTGTGCGAAGTGAATGGAGTGTTGCTTCACTTTCTAAATGCTGTCCTTTCAGAGAAAATCACTTTCCTTTGAAAGTGCCTTAAGCTACTTGCAAGCATTCACACGAAACACTAATGCGTTTCTATGAAAGAGTAGCACTCTGTTCCAACACTTCAATTCCCTGCACGAAGGGAATGGAGTGTTGCTTCACTTTCTAAATTCTGTCATTTCAGAGAAAATCACTTTTGTTTGAAAGTGACTTAAACTACTTTCAAGAATTCATAAAAAACTCACATGCGTTTCTATGAAAGACAAGCAGTCTGTTCCAACACTTCAATTCACTGTGCGAAGTGAATGGAGTGTTGCTTCACTTTCTAAATGCTGTCCTTTCAGAGAAAATCACTTTCCTTTGAAGTGCCTTAAGCTACTTGCAAGCATTAGGAAGAAACTCACATGCGTTTCTCTGAAAGAGAAGCAGTCTGTTCCAACACTTCAATTCACTGCGCGAAATGAATGGATTGTTGCTTCACTTTCTAAATGCTGTCCTTTCAGAGAAAATCACTTTCCTTTGAGAGTGCCTTAAGCTACTTACAAGCATTCAACAGAAACTCACATGCGTTTCTCTGAAAGAGAAGCAGTCCGTTCCAACACTTCAATTTACTGTGCGAAGTGAATGGAGTGTTGCTTCACTTTCTAAATTCTGTCATTTCGGAGAAAATCACTTTCCTTTGATAGTGCCTTAAGCTACTTGCAAGCATTCACAAGAAACACTAATGCGTTTCTATTTAAGACAAGCAGTCTGTTCCAACACTTCAATTCACTGTGCGAAGTGAATGGAGTGTTGCTTCACTTTCTAAATGCTGTCCTTTCAGAGAAAATCACTTTCCTTTGAAAGTGCCTTAAGCTACTTGCAAGCATTAGGAAGAAACTCACATGTATTTCTCTGAAAGAGAAGCAGTCTGTTCCAACACTTCAATTCACTGTGCGAAATGAATGGAGTGTTGCTTCACTTTCTAAATGCTGTCCTTTCAGAGAAAATCACTTTCCTTTGAAAGTGCCTTAAGCTACTTACAAGCCTTCAACAGAAACTCACATGCGTTTCTCTGAAAGAGAAGCAGTCTGTTCCAACACTTCAATTTACTGTGCGAAGTTAATGGAGTGTTGCTTCACTTTCTAAATTCTGTCATTTCGGAGAAAATCACTTTCCGTTGAAAGTGCCTTAAACTACTTTCAAGCATTCATAAAAACATCACATGCGTTTCTCTGAAAGAGAAGCAGTCTGTTCCAACACTTCAATTCACTGTGCGAAGTAAATGGAGTGTTCCTTCACTTTCTTAATGCTGTCCTTTCAGAGAAAATCACTTTCCTTTGAAAGTGCCTTAAGCTACTTGCAAGCAATCACAAGAAACACTAATGAGTTTCTTTGAAAGACAAGCAGTCTGTTCCAACACTTCACTTCACTGTGCAAAGTGAATGGAGTGTTGCTTCACTTTCTAAATGCTGTCCTTTCAGAGAAAATCACTTTCCTTTGAAAGTGCCTTAAGCTACTTAAAAGCATTAGGAAGAAACTCACATGCGTTTCTCTGAAAGAGAAGCAGTCTGTTCCAACACTTCAATTCACTGTGCGAAATGAATGGAGTGTTGCTTCACTTTCTAAATGCTGTCCTTTCAGAGAAAATCACTTTCCTTTGAAAGTGAATTAAGCTACTTACAAGCATTCAACAGAAACTCACATGCGTTTCTCTGAAAGAGAAGCATTCTTTTCCAACACTTCAATTTACTGTGCGAAGTGAATGGAGTGTTGCTTCACTTTCTAAATTCTGTCATTTCAGAGAAAATCACTTTCCGTTGAAAGTGCCTTAAACTACTTTCAAGCATTCATAAAAAACTCACATGCGTTTCTCTGAAAGAGAAGTAGTCTGTTCCAACACTTCATTTCACTGTGCGAAGTAAATGGAGTGTTCCTTCACTTTCTAAATGTTGTCCTTTCAGAGAAAATCGCTTTCCTTTGAAAGTGCCTTAAGCTACTTGCAAGCATTTACAAGAAACACTAATGCGTTTCTATGAAAGAGAAGCAGTCTGTTCCAACACTTCAATTCACTGTGCGAAGTGAATGGAGTGTTGCTTCACTTTCTAAATGCTGTCCTTTCAGAGAAAATCACTTTCCTTTGAAAGTGCCTTAAGCTACTTGCAAGCATTAGGAAGAAACTGACATGCGTTTCTCTGAAAGAGAAGCAGTCTGTTCCAACACTTCAATTTACTGTGCGAAGTGAATGGAGTGTTGCTTCACTTTCTAAATTCTGTCATTTCGGAGAAATTCACTTTCCGTTGAAAGTGCCTTTAACTACTTTCAAGCATTCATAAAAAACTCACATGCGTTTCTCTGAAAGAGAAGCAGTCTGTTCCAACACTTCAATTCACTGTGCGAAGTAAATGGAGTGTTCCTTCACTTTCTAAATGCTGTCCTTTCAGAGAAAATCACTTTCCTTTGAAAGTGCCTTAAGCTACTTGCAAGCATTCACAAGAAACACTAATGCGTTTCTTTGAAAGACAAGCAGTCTGTTCCAACACTTCAATTCACTGTGCAAAGTGAATGGAGTGTTGCTTCACTTTCTAAACGCTGTCCTTTCAGAGAAAATCACTTTCCTTTGAAAGTGCCTTAAGCTACTTGCAAGCATTAGGAAGAAACTCACATGCGTTTCTCTGAAAGAGAAGCAGTCTGTTGCAACACTTCAATTCACTGTGCGAAGTGAATGGAGTGTTGCTTCACTTTCTAAATGCTGTCCTTTCAGAGAAAATCACTTTCCTTTGAAAGTGCCTTAAGCTACTTACAAGCATTCAACAGAAACTCACATGTATTTCTCTGAAAGAGAAGCAGTCTGTTCCAACACTTCAATTCACTGTGCGAAGTTAATGGAGTGTTGTTTCACTTTCTAAATTCTGTCCTTTCAGAGAAAATCACTTTCCTTTGATAGTGCCTTAAGCTACTTGCAAGCATTCACAAGAAACACTAATGCGTTTCTATTTAAGACAAGCAGTCTGTTCCAACACTTCAATTCACTGTGCGAAGTGAATGGAGTGTTGCTTCACTTTCTAAATGCTGTCCTTTCAGAGAAAATCACTTTCCTTTGAAAGTGCCTTAAGCTACTTGCAAGCATTAGGAAGAAACTGACATGCGTTTCTCTGAAAGAGAAGCAGTCTGTTCCAACACTTCAATTCACTGTGCGAAATGAATGGAGTGTTGCTTCACTTTCTAAATGCTGTCCTTTCAGAGAAAATCACTTTCCTTTGAGAGTGCCTTAAGCTATTTACAAGCATTCAACAGAAACTCACATGCGTTTCTCTGAAAGAGAAGCAGTCTGTTCCAACACTTCAATTTACTGTGCGAAGTGAATGGAGTGTTGCTTCACTTTCTAAATTCTGTCATTTCGGAGAAAATCACTTTCCGTTGAAAGTGCCTTAAACTACTTTCAAGCATTCATAAAAACATCACATGCGTTTCTCTGAAAGAGAAGCAGTCTGTTCCAACACTTCAATTCACTGTGCGAAGTAAATGGAGTGTTCCTTCACTTTCTAAATGCTGTCCTTTCAGAGAAAATCACTTTCCTTTGAAAGTGCCTTAAGCTACTTGCAAGCAATCACAAGAAACACTAATGAGTTTCTTTGAAAGATAAGCAGTCTGTTCCAACACTTCAATTCACTGTGCAAAGTGAATGGAGCGTTGCTTCACTTTCTAAATGCTGTCCTTTCAGAGAAAATCACTTTCCTTTGAAAGTGCCTTAAGCTACTTACAAGCATTCAACAGAAACTCACATGCATTTCTCTGAAAGAGAAGCAGTCTGTTCCAACACTTCAATTCACTGTGCGAAGTGAATGGAGTGTTGCTTCACTTTCTAAATTCTGTCATTTCAGAGAAAATCACTTTCCTTTGAAAGTGCCTTAAACTACTTTCAAGCATTCATAAAAAACCCACATGCGTTTCTCTGAAAGAGAAGCAGTCTGTTCCAACACTTCAATTCACTTTGCGAAGTAAATGGAGTGTTGCTTCACTTTCTAAATGCTGTCGTTTCAGAGAAAATCACTTTCCTTTGAAAGTGCCTTAAGCTACTTGACAGCATTCACAAGAAACACTAATGCGTTTCTATGAAAGACAAGCAGTGTGTTCCAACACTTCAATTCACTGTGCGGAGTGAATGGAGTGTTGCTTCACTTTCTAAATACTGTCCTTTCAGAGAAATTCACTTTCCTTTGAAAGTGCCTTAAGCTACTTGCAAGCATTAGGAAGAAACTCACATGTATTTCTCTGAAAGAGAAGCAGCCTGTTCCAACACTTCAATTCACTGTGCGAAGTGAATGGAGTGTTGCTTCACTTTCTAAATGGTGTCCTTTCAGAGAAAATCACTTTCCTTTGAAAGTGCCTTAAGCTACTTACAAGCATTCAACAGAAACTCACATGCGTTTCTCTGAAAGAGAAGCAGTCTGTTCCAACACTTCAATTTACTGTGCGAAGTGAATGGAGTGTTGCTTCACTTTCTAAATTCTGTCATTTCAGAGAAAATCACTTTCCGTTGAAAGTGCCTTAAACTACTTTCAAGCATTCATAAAAAACTCACATGCGTTTCTCTGAAAGAGAAGCAGTCTGTTCCAACACTTCAATTCACTGTGCGAAGTAAATGGAGTGTTCCTTCACTTTCTAAATGCTGTCCTTTCAGAGAAAATCACTTTCCTTTGAAAGTGCCTTAAGCTACTTGCAAGCATTCACAAGAAAAACTAATGCGTTTCTATGAAAGACAAGCAGTCTGTTCCAACACTTCAATTCACTGTGCGAAGTGAATGGAGTTTTGCTTCACTTTCTAAATGCTGTCCTTTCAGAGAAAATCACTTTCCTTTGAAAGTGCCTTAAGCTACTTACAAGCATTCAACAGAAACTCACATGCATTTCTCTGAAAGAGAAGCAATCTGTTCCAACACTTCAATTCACTGTGCGAAGTGAATGGAGTGTTGCTTCACTTTCTAAATTCTGTCCTTTCAGAGAATATCACTTTCCTTTGAAAGTACCTTAAACTACTTTCAAGCATTCACAAAAAACTCACATGCGTTTCTCTGAAAGAGTAGCAGTCCCTTCCAACACTTCAATTCACTGTGCGAAGTGAATGGAGTGTTGCTTCACTTTCTAAATGCTGTCCTTTCAGAGAAAATCACTTTCCTTTGAAAGTGCCTTAAGCTACTTGCAAGCATTCACACGAAACACTAATGCGTTTCTATGAAAGAGTAGCACTCTGTTCCAACACTTCAATTCCCTGCACGAAGGGAATGGAGTGTTGCTTCACTTTCTAAATTCTGTCATTTCAGAGAAAATCACTTTTGTTTGAAAGTGCCTTAAACTACTTTCAAGAATTCATAAAAAACTCACATGCGTTTCTATGAAAGACAAGCAGTCGGTTCCAACACTTCAATTCACTGTGCGAAGTGAATGGAGTGTTGCTTCACTTTCTAAATGCTGTCCTTTCAGAGAAAATCACTTTCCTTTGAAGTGCCTTAAGCTACTTGCAAGCATTAGGAAGAAACTCACATGCGTTTCTCTGAAAGAGAAGCAGTCTGTTCCAACACTTCAATTCACTGCGCGAAATGAATGGATTGTTGCTTCACTTTCTAAATGCTGTCCTTTCAGAGAAAATCACTTTCCTTTGAGAGTGCCTTAAGCTACTTACAAGCATTCAACAGAAACTCACATGCGTTTCTCTGAAAGAGAAGCAGTCCGTTCCAACACTTCAATTTACTGTGCGAAGTGAATGGAGTGTTGCTTCACTTTCTAAATTCTGTCATTTCAGAGAAAATCACTTTCCGTTGAAAGTGCCTTAAACTACTTTCAACCATTCATAAAAAACTCACATGCGTTTCTCTGAAAGAGAAGCAGTCTGTTCCAACACTTCAATTCACTGTGCGAAATGAATGGATTGTAGCTTCACTTTCTAAATGCTGTCCTTTCAGAGAAAATCACTTTCCTTTGAAAGTGCCTTAAGCTACTTACAAGCATTCAACAGAAACTCACATGCGTTTCTCTGAAAGAGAAGCAGTCTGTTCCAACACTTCAATTTACTGTGCGAAGTGAATGGAGTGTTGCTTCACTTTCTAAATTCTGTCATTTCAGAGAAAATCACTTTCCGTTGAAAGTGCCTTAAACTACTTTCAAGCATTCATAAAAAACTCACATGCGTTTCTCTGAAAGAGAAGCAGTCTGTTCCAACACTTCAATTTACTGTGCGAAGTGAATGGAGTGTTGCTTCACTTTCTAAATTCTGTCCTTTCAGAGAAAATCACTTTCCTTTGAAAGTGCCTTAAGCAACTTGCAAGCATTCACAAGAAACACTAATGGTTTTCTATGAAAGAGTAGCACTCTGTTCCAACACTTCAATTCACTGCACGAAGGGAATGGAGTGTTGCTTCACTTTCTAAATGCTGTCCTTTCAGAGAAAATCACTTTCCTTTGAAAGTGCCTTAAGCTACTTGCAAGTATTAGGAAGAAACTCACATGCGTTTCTCTGAAAGACAAGCAGTCTGTTCCAACACTTCAATTCACTGTGCGAAGTGAATGGAGTGTTGCTTCACTTTCTAAATGCTGTCCTTTCAGAGAAAATCACTTTCCTTTTAAAGTGCCTTAAGCTACTTACAATCATTCAACAGAAACTCACATGCGTTTCTCTGAAAGAGAAGCAGTCTGTTCCAACACTTCAATTCACTGTGCGAAGTGAATGGAGTGTTGCTTCACTTTCTCAATGCTGTCCTTTCAGATAAAATCACTTTCCTTTTAAAGTGCCTTAAACTACATTCAAGCATTCATAAAAACCTCACATGCGTTTCTCTGAAAGAGAAGCAGTCTGTTCCAACACTTCAATTCACTGTGCGAAGTAAATGGAGTGTTCCTTCACTTTCTAAATGCTGTCCTTTCAGAGAAAATCACTTTCCTTTGAAAGTGCCTTAAGCTACTTGCAAGCAATCACAAGAAACACTAATGAGTTTCTTTGAAAGACAAGCAGTCTGTTCCAACACTTCAATTCACTCTGCAAAGTGAATAAAGTGTTGCTTCACTTTCTAAATGCTGTCCTTTCAGAGAAAATCACTTTCCTTTGAAAGTGCCTTAAGCTACTTACAAGCATTCAACAGAAACTCACATGCATTTCTCTGAAAGAGAAGCAGTCTGTTCCAACACATCAATTCACTGTGCGAAGTGAATGGAGTGTTGCTTCACTTTCTAAATTCTGTCATTTCAGAGAAAATCACTTTCCTTTGAAAGTGCCTTAAACTACTTTCAAGCATTCATAAAAAACCCACATGCGTTTCTCTGAAAGAGAAGCAGTCTGTTCCAACACTTCAATTCACTTTGCGAAGTAAATGGAGTGTTGCTTCACTTTCTAAATGCTGTCCTTTCAGAGAAAATCACTTTCCTTTGAAAGTGCCTTAAGCTACTTGACAGCATTCACAAGAAACACTAATGCGTTTCTATGAAAGACATGCAGTGTGTTCCAACACTTCAATTCACTGTGCGAAGTGAATGGAGTGTTGCTTCACTTTCTAAATACTGTCCTTTCAGAGAAATTCACTTTCCTTTGAAAGTGCCTTAAGCTACTTGCAAGCATTAGGAAGAAACTCACATGTATTTCTCTGAAAGAGAAGCAGCCTGTTCCAACACTTCAATTCACTGTGCGAAGTGAATGGAGTGTTGCTTCACTTTCTAAATGGTGTCCTTTCAGAGAAAATCACTTTCCTTTGAAAGTGCCTTAAGCTACTTACAAGCATTCAACAGAAACTCACATGCGTTTCTCTGAAAGAGAAGCAACTGTTCCAACACTTCAATTTACTGTGCGAAGTGAATGGAGTGTTGCTTCACTTTCTAAATTCTGTCATTTCAGAGAAAATCACTTTCCGTTAAAAGTGCCTTAAACTACTTTCAAGCATTCGTAAAAAACTCACATTTGTTTCTCTGAAAGAGAAGCAGTCTGTTCCAACACTTCAATTCACTGTGCGAAGTAAATGGAGTGTTCCTTCACTTTCTAAATGCTGTCCTTTCAGAGAAAATCACTTTCCTTTGAAAGTGCCTTAAGCTACTTGCAAGCATTCACAAGAAAAACTAATGCGTTTCTATGAAAGACAAGCAGTCTGTTCCAACACTTCAATTCACTGTGCGAAGTGAATGGAGTGTTGCTTCACTTTCTAAATGCTGTCCTTTCAGAGAAAATCACTTTCCTTTGAAAGTGCCTTAAGCTACTTGCAAGCATTCACACGAAACACTAATGCGTTTCTATGAAAGAGTAGCACTCTGTTCCAACACTTCAATTCCCTGCACGAAGGGAATGGAGTGTTGCTTCACTTTCTAAATTCTGTCATTTCAGAGAAAATCACTTTTGTTTGAAAGTGCCTTAAACTACTTTCAAGCATTCATAAAAAACTCACATGCGTTTCTATGAAAGACAAGCAGTCGGTTCCAACACTTCACTTCACTGTGCGAAGTGAATGGAGTGTTGCTTCACTTTCTAAATGCTGTCCTTTCAGAGAAAATCACTTTCCTTTGAAGTGCCTTAAGCTACTTGCAAGCATTAGGAAGAAACTCACATGCGTTTCTCTGAAAGAGAAGCAGTCTGTTCCAACACTTCAATTCACTGCGCGAAATGAATGGATTGTTGCTTCACTTTCTAAATGCTGTCCTTTCAGAGAAAATCACTTTCCTTTGAGAGTCCCTTAAGCTACTTACAAGCATTCAACAGAAACTCACATGCGTTTCTCTGAAAGAGAAGCAGTCTGTTCCAACACTTCAATTTACTGTGCGAAGTGAATGGAGTGTTGCTTCACTTTCTAAATTCTGTCATTTCAGAGAAAATCACTTTCCGTTGAAAGTGCCTTAAACTACTTTCAAGCATTCATAAAAAACTCACATGCGTTTCTCTGAAAGAGAAGCAGTCTGTTCCAACACTTCAATTCACTGTGCGAAATGAATGGATTGTAGCTTCACTTTCTAAATGCTGTCCTTTCAGAGAAAATCACTTTCCTTTGAAAGTGCCTTAAGCTACTTACAAGCATTCAACAGAAACTCACATGCGTTTCTCTGAAAGAGAAGCAGTCTGTTCCAACACTTCAATTTACTGTGCGAAGTGAATGGAGTGTTGCTTCACTTTCTAAATTCTGTCATTTCAGAGAAAATCACTTTCCGTTGAAAGTGCCTTAAACTACTTTCAAGCATTCATAAAAAACTCACATGCGTTTCTATGAAAGACAAGCAGTCGGTTCCAACACTTCAATTCACTGTGCGAAGTGAATGGAGTGTTGCTTCACTTTCTAAATGCTGTCCTTTCTGAGAAAATCACTTTCGTTTGAAAGTGCCATAAGCTACTTACAAGCATTAGGAAGAAACTCACATGCGTTTCTGGAAAGAGAAGCAGTCTGTTCCAACACTTCAATTCACTGTGCGAAGTGAATGGAGTGTTGCCTCACTTTCTAAATGCTGTCCTTTCAGAGAAAATCACTTTCCTTTGATAGTGCCTTAAGCTACTTGCAAGCATTAGGAAGAAACTCAAATGCGTTTCTCTGAAAGAGAAGCAGTCTGTTCCAACACTTCAATTCACTGTGCGAAGTGAATGGAGTGTTGCTTCACTTTCTAAATGCTGTCCTTTCAGAGAAAATCACTTTCCTTTGAAAGTGCCTTAAGCTACTTACAAGCATTCAACAGAAACTCACATGTATTTCTCTGAAAGAGAAGCAGTCTGTTCCAACACTTCAATTCACTGTGCGAAGTTAATGGAGTGTTGTTTCACTTTCTAAATTCTGTCCTTTCAGAGAAAATCACTTTCCTTTGATAGTGCCTTAAGCTACTTGCAAGCATTCACAAGAAACACTAATGCGTTTCTATTTAAGACAAGCAGTCTGTTCCAACACTTCAATTCACTGTGCGAAGTGAATGGAGTGTTGCTTCACTTTCTAAATGCTGTCCTTTCAGAGAAAATCACTTTCCTTTGAAAGTGCCTTAAGCTACTTGCAAGCATTAGGAAGAAACTGACATGCGTTTCTCTGAAAGAGAAGCAGTCTGTTCCAACACTTCAATTCACTGTGCGAAATGAATGGAGTGTTGCTTCACTTTCTAAATGCTGTCCTTTCAGAGAAAATCACTTTCCTTTGAAAGTGCCTTAAGCTACTTACAAGCATTCAACAGAAACTCATATGCGTTTCTCTGAAAGAGAAGCAGTCTGTTCCAACACTTCAATTTACTGTGCGAAGTGAATGGAGTGTTGCTTCACTTTCTAAATTCTGTCATTTCGGAGAAAATCACTTTCCGTTGAAAGTGCCTTAAACTACTTTCAAGCATTCATAAAAACCTCACATGCGTTTCTCTGAAAGAGAAGCAGTCTGTTCCAACACTTCAATTCACTGTGCGAAGTAAATGGAGTGTTCCTTCACTTTCTAAATGCTGTCCTTTCAGAGAAAATCACTTTCCTTTGAAAGTGCCTTAAGCTACTTGCAAGCAATCACAAGAAACACTAATGAGTTTCTTTGAAAGACAAGCAGTCTGTTCCAACACTTCAATTCACTGTGCAAAGTGAATGGAGTGTTGCTTCACTTTCTAAATGCTGTCCTTTCAGAGAAAATCACTTTCCTTTGAAAGTGCCTTAAGCTACTTACAAGCATTCAACAGAAACTCACATGCATTTCTCTGAAAGAGAAGCAGTCTGTTCCAACACATCAATTCACTGTGCGAAGTGAATGGAGTGTTGCTTCACTTTCTAAATTCTGTCATTTCAGAGAAAATCACTTTCCTTTGAAAGTGCCTTAAACTACTTTCAAGCATTCATAAAAAACCCACATGCGTTTCTCTGAAAGAGAAGCAGTCTGTTCCAACACTTCAATTCACTTTGCGAAGTAAATGGAGTGTTGCTTCACTTTCTAAATGCTGTCCTTTCAGAGAAAATCACTTTCCTTTGAAAGTGCCTTAAGCTACTTGACAGCATTCACAAGAAACACTAATGCGTTTCTATGAAAGACAAGCAGTGTGTTCCAACACTTCAATTCACTGTGCGAAGTGAATGGAGTGTTGCTTCACTTTCTAAATACTGTCCTTTCAGAGAAATTCACTTTCCTTTGAAAGTGCCTTAAGCTACTTGCAAGCATTAGGAAGAAACTCACATGTATTTCTCTGAAAGAGAAGCAGCCTGTTCCAACACTTCAATTCACTGTGCGAAGTGAATGGAGTGTTGCTTCACTTTCTAAATGGTGTCCTTTCAGAGAAAATCACTTTCCTTTGAAAGTGCCTTAAGCTACTTACAAGCATTCAACAGAAACTCACATGCGTTTCTCTGAAAGAGAAGCAGTCTGTTCCAACACTTCAATTTACTGTGCGAAGTGAATGGAGTGTTGCTTCACTTTCTAAATTCTGTCATTTCAGAGAAAATCACTTTCCGTTAAAAGTGCCTTAAACTACTTTCAAGCATTCATAAAAAACTCACATTTGTTTCTCTGAAAGAGAAGCAGTCTGTTCCAACACTTCAATTCACTGTGCGAAGTAAATGGAGTGTTCCTTCACTTTCTAAATGCTGTCCTTTCAGAGAAAATCACTTTCCTTTGAAAGTGCCTTAAGCTACTTGCAAGCATTCACAAGAAAAACTAATGCGTTTCTATGAAAGACAAGCAGTCTGTTCCAACACTTCAATTCACTGTGCGAAGTGAATGGAGTGTTGCTTCACTTTCTAAATGCTGTCCTTTCAGAGAAAATCACTTTCCTTTGAAAGTGCCTTAAGCTACTTACAAGCATTCAACAGAAACTCACATGCATTTCTCTGAAAGAGAAGCAATCTGTTCCAACACTTCAATTCACTGTGCGAAGTGAATGGAGTGTTGCTTCACTTTCTAAATTCTGTCCTTTCAGAGAATATCACTTTCCTTTGAAAGTACCTTAAACTACTTTCAAGCATTCACAAAAAACTCACATGCGTTTCTCTGAAAGAGTAGCAGTCCCTTCCAACACTTCAATTCACTGTGCGAAGTGAATGGAGTGTTGCTTCACTTTCTAAATGCTGTCCTTTCAGAGAAAATCACTTTCCTTTGAAAGTGCCTTAAGCTACTTGCAAGCATTCACACGAAACACTAATGCGTTTCTATGAAAGAGTAGCACTCTGTTCCAACACTTCAATTCCCTGCACGAAGGGAATGGAGTGTTGCTTCACTTTCTAAATTCTGTCATTTCAGAGAAAATCACTTTTGTTTGAAAGTGCCTTAAACTACTTTCAAGCATTCATAAATAACTCACATGCGTTTCTATGAAAGACAAGCAGTCGGTTCCAACACTTCAATTCACTGTGCGAAGTGAATGGAGTGTTGCTTCACTTTCTAAATGCTGTCCTTTCAGAGAAAATCTCTTTCCTTTGAAGTGCCTTAAGCTACTTGCAAGCATTAGGAAGAAACTCACATGCGTTTCTCTGAAAGAGAAGCAGTCTGTTCCAACACTTCAATTCACTGCGCGAAATGAATGGATTGTTGCTTCACTTTCTAAATGCTGTCCTTTCAGAGAAAATCACTTTCCTTTGAGAGTCCCTTAAGCTACTTACAAGCATTCAACAGAAACTCACATGCGTTTCTCTGAAAGAGAAGCAGTCTGTTCCAACACTTCAATTTACTGTGCGAAGTGAATGGAGTGTTGCTTCACTTTCTAAATTCTGTCATTTCAGAGAAAATCACTTTCCGTTGAAAGTGCCTTAAACTACTTTCAAGCATTCATAAAAAACTCACATGCGTTTCTCTGAAAGAGAAGCAGTCTGTTCCAACACTTCAATTCACTGTGCGAAATGAATGGATTGTAGCTTCACTTTCTAAATGCTGTCCTTTCAGAGAAAATCACTTTCCTTTGAAAGTGCCTTAAGCTACTTACAAGCATTCAACAGAAACTCACATGCGTTTCTCTGAAAGAGAAGCAGTCTGTTCCAACACTTCAATTTACTGTGCGAAGTGAATGGAGTGTTGCTTCACTTTCTAAATTCTGTCATTTCAGAAAAAATCACTTTCCGTTGAAAGTGCCTTAAACTACTTTCAAGCATTCATAAAAAACTCACATGCGTTTCTCTGAAAGAGAAGCAGTCTGTTCCAACACTTCAGTTCACTGTGCGAAGTAAATGGAGTGTTCCTTCACTTTCTAAATACTGTCCTTTCAGAGAAAATCACTTTCCTTTGAAAGTGCCTTAAGCTACTTGCAAGCATTCACAAGAAACAATAATGCGTTTCTATGAAAGACAAGCAGTCTGTTCCAACACTTCAATTCACTGTGCGAAGTGAATGGAGTGTTGCTTCACTTTCTAAATGCTGTCCTTTCAGAGAAAATCACTTTCCTTTGAAAGTGCCTTAAGCAACTTGCAAGCATTCACAAGAAACACTAATGGTTTTCTATGAAAGAGTAGCACTCTGTTCCAACACTTCAATTCACTGCACGAAGGGAATGGAGTGTTGCTTCACTTTCTAAATGCTGTCCTTTCAGAGAAAATCACTTTCCTTTGAAAGTGCCTTAAGCTACTTGCAAGTATTAGGAAGAAACTCACATGCGTTTCTCTGAAAGACAAGCAGTCTGTTCCAACACTTCAATTCACTGTGCGAAGTGAATGGAGTGTTGCTTCACTTTCTAAATGCTGTCCTTTCAGAGAAAATCACTTTCCTTTGAAAGTGCCTTAAGCTACTTACAATTATTCACCAGAAACTCACATGCGATTCTCTGAAAGAGAAGCAGTCTGTTCCAATACTTCAATTCACTGTGCGAAGTGAATGGAGTGTTGCTTCACTTTCTAAATGCTGTCCTTTCTGAGAAAATCACTTTCCTTTGAAAGTGCCATAAGCTACTTACAAGCATTAGGAAGAAACTCACATGCGTTTCTGGAAAGAGAAGCAGTCTGTTCCAACACTTCAATTCACTGTGCGAAGTGAATGGAGTGTTGCCTCACTTTCTAAATGCTGTCCTTTCAGAGAAAATCACTTTCCTTTGATAGTGCCTTAAGCTACTTGCAAGCATTAGGAAGAAACTCACATGCGTTTCTCTGAAAGAGAAGCAGTCTGTTCCAACACTTCAATTCACTGTGCAAAGTGAATGGAGTGTTGCTTCACTTTCTAAATGCTGTCCTTTCAGAGAAAATCACTTTCCTTTGAAAGTGTCTTAAGCTACTTACAAGCATTCAATAGAAACTCACATGCATTTCTCTGAAAGAGAAGCAGTCTCTTCCAACACTTCAATTCACTGTGCGAAGTGAATGAAGTGTTCCTTCACTTTCTAAATGCTGTCCTTTCAGAGAAAATCACTTTCCTTTGAAAGTGCCTTAAACTACTTTCAAGCATTCACAAAAAACTCACATGCGTTTCTCTGAAAGGGAAGCAGTCTGTTCCAACACTTCAATTCACTGTGCGAAGTGAATGGAGTGTTGCTTCACTTTCTATATGCTGTCTTTTCAGAGAAAATCTCTTTCCTTTGAATGTGCCTTAAGCTACTTACAAGCATTCAACAGAAACTCACATCCATTTCTCTGAAAGAGAAGCAGTCTGTTCCAACACTTCAATTCACTGTGCGAAGTGAATGGAGTGTTGCTTCACTTTCTAAATGCTGTCCTTTCAGAGAAAATCACTTTCCTTTGAAAGTGCCTTAAGCTACTTGCAAGCATTCACAAGAAACACTAATGCGTTTCTATGAAAGACGAGCAGTGTGTTCCAACACTTCAATTCACTGTGCGAAGTGAATGGAGTGTTGCTTCACTTTCTAAATGCTGTCCTTTCAGAGAAAATCACTTTCCTTTGAAAGTGCCTTAAACTACTTTCAAGCATTCACAAAAAACTCACATGCGTTTTTCTGAAAGAGTAGCAGTCTGTTCCAACACTGCAATTCACTGTGCGAAGTGAATGGAGTGTTGCTTCACTTTCTAAATGCTGTCCTTTCAGAGAAAATCACTTTCTTTGAAAGTGCCTTAAGCAACTTGCAAGCATTCACAAGAAATACAAATGCGTTTCTATGAAAGAGTAGCACTCTGTTCCAACACTTCAATTCACTGCACGAAGGGAATGGAGTGTTGCTTCACTTTCTAAATGCTGTCCTTTCAGAGAAAATCACTTTCCTTTGAAAGTGCCTTAAGCTACTTACAAGCATTCACCAGAAACTCACATGCCATTCACTGAAAGAGAAGCAGTCTGTTCCAATACTTCAATTCACTGTGCAAAGTGAATGGATTGTTGCTTCACTTTCTAAATGCTGTCCTTTCAGAGAAAATCACTTTCCTTTGAAAGTGCCATAAGCTACTTGCAAGCATTAGGAAGAAACTCACATGCGTTTCTCTGAAAGAGAAGCAGTCTGTTGCAACACTTCAATTCACTGTGCGAAATGAATGGAGTGTTGCTTCACTTTCTAAATGCTGTCCTTTCAGAGAAAATCACTTTCCTTTGATAGTGCCTTAATCTACTTGCAAGCATTCACAAGAAACACTAATGCGTTTCTCTGAAAGAGAAGCAGTCTGTTCCAACAATTCAATTCACTGTGCGAAGTGAATGGAGTGTTGCTTCACTTTCTAAATGCTGTCCTTTCAGAGAAAATCACTTTCCTTTGAAAGTGCCTTAAGCTACTTACAAGCATTCAACAGAAACTCACATGCGTTTCTCTGAAAGAGAAGCAGTCTGTTCCAACACTTCAATTCACTATGCGAAATGAATGGAGTGTTGCTTCACTTTCTAAATGCTGTCCTTTCAGAGAAAATCACTTTCCTTTGAAAGTTCCTTAAGCTACTTGCAAGCATTCAACAGAAACTCACATGCATTTCTCTGAAAGAGAAGCAATCTGTTCCAACACTTCAATTCACTGTGCGAAGTGAATGGAGTGGTGCTTCACTTTCTAAATTCTGTTCTTTCAGAGAAAATCACTTTCCTTTGAAAGTGCCTTAAACTACTTTCAAGCATTCACAAAAAACTCACATGCGTTTCTCTGAAAGAGAAGCAGTCTGTTCCAACACTTCAATTCACTGTGCGAAGTGAATGGAGTGTTGCTTCACTTTCTAAATGCTGTCCTTTCAGAGAAAATGACTTTCCTTTGAAAGTGCCTTAAACAACATGCAAGCATTCAGAAGAAACACTAATGCGTTTCTCTGAAAGAGAAGCAGTCTGTTCCAATACTTCAATTCACTGCACGAATGCAATGGAGTGTTGCTTCACTTTCTAAATGCTGTCCTTTCAGAGAAAATCACTTTCCTTTGAACGTGCCTTAAGCTTCTTACAAGCATTCACCAGAAACTCACATGCGATTCTCTGAAAGAGAAGCAGTCTGTTCCAATACTTCAATTCACTGTGCGAAGTGAATGGAGTGTTGCTTCACTTTCTAAATGCTGTCCTTTCTGAGAAAATCACTTTCCTTTGAAAGTGCCATAAGCTACTTACAAGCATTAGGAAGAAACTCACATGCGTTTCTGGAAAGAGAAGCAGTCTGTTCCAACACTTCAATTCACTGTGCGAAGTGAATGGAGTGTTGCCTCACTTTCTAAATGCTGTCCTTTCTGAGAAAATCACTTTCCTTTGATAGTGCCTTAAGCTACTTGCAAGCATTAGGAAGAAACTCACATGCGTTTCTCTGAAAGAGAAGCAGTCTGTTCCAACACTTCAATTCACTGTGCAAAGTGAATGGAGTGTTGCTTCACTTTCTAAATGCTGTCCTTTCAGAGAAAATCACTTTCCTTTGAAAGTGCCTTAAGCTACTTACAAGCATTCAATAGAAACTCACATGCATTTCTCTGAAAGAGAAGCAGTCTCTTCCAACACTTCAATTCACTGTGCGAAGTGAATGAAGTGTTCCTTCACTTTCTAAATGCTGTCCTTTCAGAGAAAATCTCTTTCCTTTGAAGTGCCTTAAGCTACTTGCAAGCATTAGGAAGAAACTCACATGCGTTTCTCTGAAAGAGAAGCAGTCTGTTCCAACACTTCAATTCACTGCGCGAAATGAATGGATTGTTGCTTCACTTTCTAAATGCTGTCCTTTCAGAGAAAATCACTTTCCTTTGAGAGTCCCTTAAGCTACTTACAAGCATTCAACAGAAACTCACATGCGTTTCTCTGAAAGAGAAGCAGTCTGTTCCAACACTTCAATTTACTGTGCGAAGTGAATGGAGTGTTGCTTCACTTTCTAAATTCTGTCATTTCAGAGAAAATCACTTTCCGTTGAAAGTGCCTTAAACTACTTTCAAGCATTCATAAAAAACTCACATGCGTTTCTCTGAAAGAGAAGCAGTCTGTTCCAACACTTCAATTCACTGTGCGAAATGAATGGATTGTAGCTTCACTTTCTAAATGCTGTCCTTTCAGAGAAAATCACTTTCCTTTGAAAGTGCCTTAAGCTACTTACAAGCATTCAACAGAAACTCACATGCGTTTCTCTGAAAGAGAAGCAGTCTGTTCCAACACTTCAATTTACTGTGCGAAGTGAATGGAGTGTTGCTTCACTTTCTAAATTCTGTCATTTCAGAAAAAATCACTTTCCGTTGAAAGTGCCTTAAACTACTTTCAAGCATTCATAAAAAACTCACATGCGTTTCTCTGAAAGAGAAGCAGTCTGTTCCAACACTTCAGTTCACTGTGCGAAGTAAATGGAGTGTTCCTTCACTTTCTAAATACTGTCCTTTCAGAGAAAATCACTTTCCTTTGAAAGTGCCTTAAGCTACTTGCAAGCATTCACAAGAAACAATAATGCGTTTCTATGAAAGACAAGCAGTCTGTTCCAACACTTCAATTCACTGTGCGAAGTGAATGGAGTGTTGCTTCACTTTCTAAATGCTGTCCTTTCAGAGAAAATCACTTTCCTTTGAAAGTGCCTTAAGCAACTTGCAAGCATTCACAAGAAACACTAATGGTTTTCTATGAAAGAGTAGCACTCTGTTCCAACACTTCAATTCACTGCACGAAGGGAATGGAGTGTTGCTTCACTTTCTAAATGCTGTCCTTTCAGAGAAAATCACTTTCCTTTGAAAGTGCCTTAAGCTACTTGCAAGTATTAGGATGAAACTCACATGCGTTTCTCTGAAAGACAAGCAGTCTGTTCCAACACTTCAATTCACTGTGCGAAGTGAATGGAGTGTTGCTTCACTTTCTAAATGCTGTCCTTTCAGAGAAAATCACTTTCCTTTGAAAGTGCCTTAAGCTACTTACAATTATTCACCAGAAACTCACATGCGATTCTCTGAAAGAGAAGCAGTCTGTTCCAATACTTCAATTCACTGTGCGAAGTGAATGGAGTGTTGCTTCACTTTCTAAATGCTGTCCTTTCTGAGAAAATCACTTTCCTTTGAAAGTGCCATAAGCTACTTACAAGCATTAGGAAGAAACTCACATGCGTTTCTGGAAAGAGAAGCAGTCTGTTCCAACACTTCAATTCACTGTGCGAAGTGAATGGAGTGTTGCCTCACTTTCTAAATGCTGTCCTTTCAGAGAAAATCACTTTCCTTTGATAGTGCCTTAAGCTACTTGCAAGCATTAGGAAGAAACTCACATGCGTTTCTCTGAAAGAGAAGCAGTCTGTTCCAACACTTCAATTCACTGTGCAAAGTGAATGGAGTGTTGCTTCACTTTCTAAATGCTGTCCTTTCAGAGAAAATCACTTTCCTTTGAAAGTGTCTTAAGCTACTTACAAGCATTCAATAGAAACTCACATGCATTTCTCTGAAAGAGAAGCAGTCTCTTCCAACACTTCAATTCACTGTGCGAAGTGAATGAAGTGTTCCTTCACTTTCTAAATGCTGTCCTTTCAGAGAAAATCACTTTCCTTTGAAAGTGCCTTAAACTACTTTCAAGCATTCACAAAAAACTCACATGCGTTTCTCTGAAAGGGAAGCAGTCTGTTCCAACACTTCAATTCACTGTGCGAAGTGAATGGAGTGTTGCTTCACTTTCTATATGCTGTCTTTTCAGAGAAAATCTCTTTCCTTTGAATGTGCCTTAAGCTACTTACAAGCATTCAACAGAAACTCACATCCATTTCTCTGAAAGAGAAGCAGTCTGTTCCAACACTTCAATTCACTGTGCGAAGTGAATGGAGTGTTGCTTCACTTTCTAAATGCTGTCCTTTCAGAGAAAATCACTTTCCTTTGAAAGTGCCTTAAGCTACTTGCAAGCATTCACAAGAAACACTAATGCGTTTCTATGAAAGACAAGCAGTGTGTTCCAACACTTCAATTCACTGTGCGAAGTGAATGGAGTGTTGCTTCACTTTCTAAATGCTGTCCTTTCAGAGAAAATCACTTTCCTTTGAAAGTGCCTTAAACTACTTTCAAGCATTCACAAAAAACTCACATGCGTTTTTCTGAAAGAGTAGCAGTCTGTTCCAACACTGCAATTCACTGTGCGAAGTGAATGGAGTGTTGCTTCACTTTCTAAATGCTGTCCTTTCAGAGAAAATCACTTTCTTTGAAAGTGCCTTAAGCAACTTGCAAGCATTCACAAGAAATACAAATGCGTTTCTATGAAAGAGTAGCACTCTGTTCCAACACTTCAATTCACTGCACGAAGGGAATGGAGTGTTGCTTCACTTTCTAAATGCTGTCCTTTCAGAGAAAATCACTTTCCTTTGAAAGTGCCTTAAGCTACTTACAAGCATTCACCAGAAACTCACATGCCATTCACTGAAAGAGAAGCAGTCTGTTCCAATACTTCAATTCACTGTGCAAAGTGAATGGATTGTTGCTTCACTTTCTAAATGCTGTCCTTTCAGAGAAAATCACTTTCCTTTGAAAGTGCCATAAGCTACTTGCAAGCATTAGGAAGAAACTCACATGCGTTTCTCTGAAAGAGAAGCAGTCTGTTGCAACACTTCAATTCACTGTGCGAAATGAATGGAGTGTTGCTTCACTTTCTAAATGCTGTCCTTTCAGAGAAAATCACTTTCCTTTGATAGTGCCTTAATCTACTTGCAAGCATTCACAAGAAACACTAATGCGTTTCTCTGAAAGAGAAGCAGTCTGTTCCAACAATTCAATTCACTGTGCGAAGTGAATGGAGTGTTGCTTCACTTTCTAAATGCTGTCCTTTCAGAGAAAATCACTTTCCTTTGAAAGTGCCTTAAGCTACTTACAAGCATTCAACAGAAACTCACATGCGTTTCTCTGAAAGAGAAGCAGTCTGTTCCAACACTTCAATTCACTATGCGAAATGAATGGAGTGTTGCTTCACTTTCTAAATGCTGTCCTTTCAGAGAAAATCACTTTCCTTTGAAAGTTCCTTAAGCTACTTGCAAGCATTCAACAGAAACTCACATGCATTTCTCTGAAAGAGAAGCAATCTGTTCCAACACTTCAATTCACTGTGCGAAGTGAATGGAGTGGTGCTTCACTTTCTAAATTCTGTTCTTTCAGAGAAAATCACTTTCCTTTGAAAGTGCCTTAAACTACTTTCAAGCATTCACAAAAAACTCACATGCGTTTCTCTGAAAGAGAAGCAGTCTGTTCCAACACTTCAATTCACTGTGCGAAGTGAATGGAGTGTTGCTTCACTTTCTAAATGCTGTCCTTTCAGAGAAAATGACTTTCCTTTGAAAGTGCCTTAAACAACATGCAAGCATTCAGAAGAAACACTAATGCGTTTCTCTGAAAGAGAAGCAGTCTGTTCCAATACTTCAATTCACTGCACGAATGCAATGGAGTGTTGCTTCACTTTCTAAATGCTGTCCTTTCAGAGAAAATCACTTTCCTTTGAACGTGCCTTAAGCTTCTTACAAGCATTCACCAGAAACTCACATGCGATTCTCTGAAAGAGAAGCAGTCTGTTCCAATACTTCAATTCACTGTGCGAAGTGAATGGAGTGTTGCTTCACTTTCTAAATGCTGTCCTTTCTGAGAAAATCACTTTCCTTTGAAAGTGCCATAAGCTACTTACAAGCATTAGGAAGAAACTCACATGCGTTTCTGGAAAGAGAAGCAGTCTGTTCCAACACTTCAATTCACTGTGCGAAGTGAATGGAGTGTTGCCTCACTTTCTAAATGCTGTCCTTTCTGAGAAAATCACTTTCCTTTGATAGTGCCTTAAGCTACTTGCAAGCATTAGGAAGAAACTCACATGCGTTTCTCTGAAAGAGAAGCAGTCTGTTCCAACACTTCAATTCACTGTGCAAAGTGAATGGAGTGTTGCTTCACTTTCTAAATGCTGTCCTTTCAGAGAAAATCACTTTCCTTTGAAAGTGCCTTAAGCTACTTACAAGCATTCAATAGAAACTCACATGCATTTCTCTGAAAGAGAAGCAGTCTCTTCCAACACTTCAATTCACTGTGCGAAGTGAATGAAGTGTTCCTTCACTTTCTAAATGCTGTCCTTTCAGAGAAAATCACTTTCCTTTGAAAGTGCCTTAAACTACTTTCAAGCATTCACAAAAAACTCACATGCGTTTCTCTGAAAGGGAAGCAGTCTGTTCCAACACTTCAATTCACTGTGCGAAGTGAATGGAGTGTTGCTTCACTTTCTATATGCTGTCTTTTCAGAGAAAATCTCTTTCCTTTGAATGTGCCTTAAGCTACTTACAAGCATTCAACAGAAACTCACATCCATTTCTCTGAAAGAGAAGCAGTCTGTTCCAACACTTCAATTCACTGTGCGAAGTGAATGGAGTGTTGCTTCACTTTCTAAATGCTGTCCTTTCAGAGAAAATCACTTTCCTTTGAAAGTGCCTTAAGCTACTTGCAAGCATTCACAAGAAACACTAATGCGTTTCTATGAAAGACAAGCAGTGTGTTCCAACACTTCAATTCACTGTGCGAAGTGAATGGAGTGTTGCTTCACTTTCTAAATGCTGTCCTTTCAGAGAAAATCACTTTCCTTTGAAAGTGCCTTAAACTACTTTCAAGCATTCACAAAAAACTCACATGCGTTTTTCTGAAAGAGTAGCAGTCTGTTCCAACACTGCAATTCACTGTGCGAAGTGAATGGAGTGTTGCTTCACTTTCTAAATGCTGTCCTTTCAGAGAAAATCACTTTCCTTTGAAAGTGCCTTAAGCAACTTGCAAGCATTCACAAGAAATACAAATGCATTTCTCTGAAAGAGAAGCAGTCTGTTCCAACAATTCAATTCACTGTGCGAAGTAAATGGAGTGTTGCTTCACTTTCTAAATGCTGTCCTTTCAGAGAAAATCACTTTCCTTTGATAGTGCCTTAAGCTACTTGCTAGCATTATGAAGAAACTCACATGCGTTTCTATGAAAGACAAGCAGTCTGTTCCAACACTTCAAATCACTGTGCGAAGTGAATGGAGTGTTGCTTCACTTTCTAAATGCTGTCCTTTCAGAGAAAATCACTTTCTTTGAAAGTGCCTTAAGCTACTTGCCAGCATTCACAAGAAACACTAATGCGTTTCTATGAAAGACAAGCAGTGTGTTCCAACACTTCAATTCACTGTGCGAAGTGAATGGAGTGTTCCTTCACTTTCTAAATTCTGTCCTTTCAGAGAAAATCACTTTCCTTTGAAAGTGCCTTAAACTACTTTCAAGCATTCACAAAAAACTCACATGCGTTTCTCTGAAAGAGTAGCAGTCTGTTCCAACACTTCAATTCACTGTGCGAAGTGAATGGAGTGTTGCTTCACTTTCTAAATGCTGTCCTTTCAGAGAAAATCACTTTCCTTTGAAAGTGCCTTAAGCTACTTACAAGCATTCAACAGAAACTCACATGCATTTCTCTGAAAGAGAAGCAATCTGTTCCAACACTTCAATTCACTGTGCGAAGTGAATGGAGTGTTGCTTCACTTTCTAAATTCTGTCCTTTCAGAGAATATCACTTTCCTTTGAAAGTACCTTAAACTACTTTCAAGCATTCACAAAAAACTCACATGCGTTTGTCTGAAAGAGTAGCAGTCCCTTCCAACACTTCAATTCACTGTGCGAAGTGAATGGAGTGTTGCTTCACTTTCTAAATGCTGTCCTTTCAGAGAAAATCACTTTCCTTTGAAAGTGCCTTAAGCTACTTGCAAGCATTCACACGAAACACTAATGCGTTTCTATGAAAGAGTAGCACTCTGTTCCAACACTTCAATTCCCTGCACGAAGGGAATGGAGTGTTGCTTCACTTTCTAAATTCTGTCATTTCAGAGAAAATCACTTTTGTTTGAAAGTGCCTTAAACTACTTTCAAGCATTCATAAATAACTCACATGCGTTTCTATGAAAGACAAGCAGTCGGTTCCAACACTTCAATTCACTGTGCGAAGTGAATGGAGTGTTGCTTCACTTTCTAAATGCTGTCCTTTCAGAGAAAATCTCTTTCCTTTGAAGTGCCTTAAGCTACTTGCAAGCATTAGGAAGAAACTCACATGCGTTTCTCTGAAAGAGAAGCAGTCTGTTCCAACACTTCAATTCACTGCGCGAAATGAATGGATTGTTGCTTCACTTTCTAAATGCTGTCCTTTCAGAGAAAATCACTTTCCTTTGAGAGTCCCTTAAGCTACTTACAAGCATTCAACAGAAACTCACATGCGTTTCTCTGAAAGAGAAGCAGTCTGTTCCAACACTTCAATTTACTGTGCGAAGTGAATGGAGTGTTGCTTCACTTTCTAAATTCTGTCATTTCAGAGAAAATCACTTTCCGTTGAAAGTGCCTTAAACTACTTTCAAGCATTCATAAAAAACTCACATGCGTTTCTCTGAAAGAGAAGCAGTCTGTTCCAACACTTCAATTCACTGTGCGAAATGAATGGATTGTAGCTTCACTTTCTAAATGCTGTCCTTTCAGAGAAAATCACTTTCCTTTGAAAGTGCCTTAAGCTACTTACAAGCATTCAACAGAAACTCACATGCGTTTCTCTGAAAGAGAAGCAGTCTGTTCCAACACTTCAATTTACTGTGCGAAGTGAATGGAGTGTTGCTTCACTTTCTAAATTCTGTCATTTCAGAGAAAATCACTTTCCGTTGAAAGTGCCTTAAACTACTTTCAAGCATTCATAAAAAACTCACATGCGTTTCTCTGAAAGAGAAGCAGTCTGTTCCAACACTTCAGTTCACTGTGCGAAGTAAATGGAGTGTTCCTTCACTTTCTAAATACTGTCCTTTCAGAGAAAATCACTTTCCTTTGAAAGTGCCTTAAGCTACTTGCAAGCATTCACAAGAAACAATAATGCGTTTCTATGAAAGACAAGCAGTCTGTTCCAACACTTCAATTCACTGTGCGAAGTGAATGGAGTGTTGCTTCACTTTCTAAATGCTGTCCTTTCAGAGAAAATCACTTTCCTTTGAAAGTGCCTTAAGCAACTTGCAAGCATTCACAAGAAACACTAATGGTTTTCTATGAAAGAGTAGCACTCTGTTCCAACACTTCAATTCACTGCACGAAGGGAATGGAGTGTTGCTTCACTTTCTAAATGCTGTCCTTTCAGAGAAAATCACTTTCCTTTGAAAGTGCCTTAAGCTACTTGCAAGTATTAGGAAGAAACTCACATGCGTTTCTCTGAAAGACAAGCAGTCTGTTCCAACACTTCAATTCACTGTGCGAAGTGAATGGAGTGTTGCTTCACTTTCTAAATGCTGTCCTTTCAGAGAAAATCACTTTCCTTTGAAAGTGCCTTAAGCTACTTACAATTATTCACCAGAAACTCACATGCGATTCTCTGAAAGAGAAGCAGTCTGTTCCAATACTTCAATTCACTGTGCGAAGTGAATGGAGTGTTGCTTCACTTTCTAAATGCTGTCCTTTCTGAGAAAATCACTCTCCTTTGAAAGTGCCATAAGCTACTTACAAGCATTAGGAAGAAACTCACATGCGTTTCTGGAAAGAGAAGCAGTCTGTTCCAACACTTCAATTCACTGTGCGAAGTGAATGGAGTGTTGCCTCACTTTCTAAATGCTGTCCTTTCAGAGAAAATCACTTTCCTTTGATAGTGCCTTAAGCTACTTGCAAGCATTAGGAAGAAACTCACATGCGTTTCTCTGAAAGAGAAGCAGTCTGTTCCAACACTTCAATTCACTGTGCAAAGTGAATGGAGTGTTGCTTCACTTTCTAAATGCTGTCCTTTCAGAGAAAATCACTTTCCTTTGAAAGTGCCTTAAGCTACTTACAAGCATTCAATAGAAACTCACATGCATTTCTCTGAAAGAGAAGCAGTCTCTTCCAACACTTCAATTCACTGTGCGAAGTGAATGAAGTGTTCCTTCACTTTCTAAATGCTGTCCTTTCAGAGAAAATCACTTTCCTTTGAAAGTGCCTTAAACTACTTTCAAGCATTCACAAAAAACTCACATGCGTTTCTCTGAAAGGGAAGCAGTCTGTTCCAACACTTCAATTCACTGTGCGAAGTGAATGGAGTGTTGCTTCACTTTCTATATGCTGTCTTTTCAGAGAAAATCTCTTTCCTTTGAATGTGCCTTAAGCTACTTACAAGCATTCAACAGAAACTCACATCCATTTCTCTGAAAGAGAAGCAGTCTGTTCCAACACTTCAATTCACTGTGCGAAGTGAATGGAGTGTTGCTTCACTTTCTAAATGCTGTCCTTTCAGAGAAAATCACTTTCCTTTGAAAGTGCCTTAAGCTACTTGCAAGCATTCACAAGAAACACTAATGCGTTTCTATGAAAGACAAGCAGTGTGTTCCAACACTTCAATTCACTGTGCGAAGTGAATGGAGTGTTGCTTCACTTTCTAAATGCTGTCCTTTCAGAGAAAATCACTTTCCTTTGAAAGTGCCTTAAACTACTTTCAAGCATTCACAAAAAACTCACATGCGTTTTTCTGAAAGAGTAGCAGTCTGTTCCAACACTGCAATTCACTGTGCGAAGTGAATGGAGTGTTGCTTCACTTTCTAAATGCTGTCCTTTCAGAGAAAATCACTTTCTTTGAAAGTGCCTTGAGCAACTTGCAAGCATTCACAAGAAATACAAATGCGTTTCTATGAAAGAGTAGCACTCTGTTCCAACACTTCAATTCACTGCACGAAGGGAATGGAGTGTTGCTTCACTTTCTAAATGCTGTCCTTTCAGAGAAAATCACTTTCCTTTGAAAGTGCCTTAAGCTACTTACAAGCATTCACCAGAAACTCACATGCCATTCACTGAAAGAGAAGCAGTCTGTTCCAATACTTCAATTCACTGTGCAAAGTGAATGGATTGTTGCTTCACTTTCTAAATGCTGTCCTTTCAGAGAAAATCACTTTCCTTTGAAAGTGCCATAAGCTACTTGCAAGCATTAGGAAGAAACTCACATGCGTTTCTCTGAAAGAGAAGCAGTCTGTTGCAACACTTCAATTCACTGTGCGAAATGAATGGAGTGTTGCTTCACTTTCTAAATGCTGTCCTTTCAGAGAAAATCACTTTCCTTTGATAGTGCCTTAATCTACTTGCAAGCATTCACAAGAAACACTAATGCGTTTCTCTGAAAGAGAAGCAGTCTGTTCCAACAATTCAATTCACTGTGCGAAGTGAATGGAGTGTTGCTTCACTTTCTAAATGCTGTCCTTTCAGAGAAAATCACTTTCCTTTGAAAGTGCCTTAAGCTACTTACAAGCATTCAACAGAAACTCACATGCGTTTCTCTGAAAGAGAAGCAGTCTGTTCCAACACTTCAATTCACTATGCGAAATGAATGGAGTGTTGCTTCACTTTCTAAATGCTGTCCTTTCAGAGAAAATCACTTTCCTTTGAAAGTTCCTTAAGCTACTTGCAAGCATTCAACAGAAACTCACATGCATTTCTCTGAAAGAGAAGCAATCTGTTCCAACACTTCAATTCACTGTGCGAAGTGAATGGAGTGGTGCTTCACTTTCTAAATTCTGTTCTTTCAGAGAAAATCACTTTCCTTTGAAAGTGCCTTAAACTACTTTCAAGCATTCACAAAAAACTCACATGCGTTTCTCTGAAAGAGAAGCAGTCTGTTCCAACACTTCAATTCACTGTGCGAAGTGAATGGAGTGTTGCTTCACTTTCTAAATGCTGTCCTTTCAGAGAAAATGACTTTCCTTTGAAAGTGCCTTAAACAACATGCAAGCATTCAGAAGAAACACTAATGCGTTTCTCTGAAAGAGAAGCAGTCTGTTCCAATACTTCAATTCACTGCACGAATGCAATGGAGTGTTGCTTCAATTTCTAAATGCTGTCCTTTCAGAGAAAATCACTTTCCTTTGAACGTGCCTTAAGCTTCTTAAGAGCATTCACCAGAAACTCACATGCGATTCTCTGAAAGAGAAGCAGTCTGTTCCAATACTTCAATTCACTGTGCGAAGTGAATGGAGTGTTGCTTCACTTTCTAAATGCTGTCCTTTCTGAGAAAATCACTTTCCTTTGAAAGTGCCATAAGCTACTTACAAGCATTAGGAAGAAACTCACATGCGTTTCTGGAAAGAGAAGCAGTCTGTTCCAACACTTCAATTCACTGTGCGAAGTGAATGGAGTGTTGCCTCACTTTCTAAATGCTGTCCTTTCTGAGAAAATCACTTTCCTTTGATAGTGCCTTAAGCTACTTGCAAGCATTAGGAAGAAACTCACATGCGTTTCTCTGAAAGAGAAGCAGTCTGTTCCAACACTTCAATTCACTGTGCAAAGTGAATGGAGTGTTGCTTCACTTTCTAAATGCTGTCCTTTCAGAGAAAATCACTTTCCTTTGAAAGTGCCTTAAGCTACTTACAAGCATTCAATAGAAACTCACATGCATTTCTCTGAAAGAGAAGCAGTCTCTTCCAACACTTCAATTCACTGTGCGAAGTGAATGAAGTGTTCCTTCACTTTCTAAATGCTGTCCTTTCAGAGAAAATCACTTTCCTTTGAAAGTGCCTTAAACTACTTTCAAGCATTCACAAAAAACTCACATGCGTTTCTCTGAAAGGGAAGCAGTCTGTTCCAACACTTCAATTCACTGTGCGAAGTGAATGGAGTGTTGCTTCACTTTCTATATGCTGTCTTTTCAGAGAAAATCTCTTTCCTTTGAATGTGCCTTAAGCTACTTACAAGCATTCAACAGAAACTCACATCCATTTCTCTGAAAGAGAAGCAGTCTGTTCCAACACTTCAATTCACTGTGCGAAGTGAATGGAGTGTTGCTTCACTTTCTAAATGCTGTCCTTTCAGAGAAAATCACTTTCCTTTGAAAGTGCCTTAAGCTACTTGCAAGCATTCACAAGAAACACTAATGCGTTTCTATGAAAGACAAGCAGTGTGTTCCAACACTTCAATTCACTGTGCGAAGTGAATGGAGTGTTGCTTCACTTTCTAAATGCTGTCCTTTCAGAGAAAATCACTTTCCTTTGAAAGTGCCTTAAACTACTTTCAAGCATTCACAAAAAACTCACATGCGTTTTTCTGAAAGAGTAGCAGTCTGTTCCAACACTGCAATTCACTGTGCGAAGTGAATGGAGTGTTGCTTCACTTTCTAAATGCTGTCCTTTCAGAGAAAATCACTTTCCTTTGAAAGTGCCTTAAGCAACTTGCAAGCATTCACAAGAAATACAAATGCGTTTCTCTGAAAGAGAAGCAGTCTGTTCCAACACTTCAATTCACTGTGCGAAGTAAATGGAGTGTTGCTTCACTTTCTAAATGCTGTCCTTTCAGAGAAAATCACTTTCCTTTGATAGTGCCTTAAGCTACTTGCTAGCATTAGGAAGAAACTCACATGCGTTTCTATGAAAGACAAGCAGTCTGTTCCAACACTTCAAATCACTGTGCGAAGTGAATGGAGTGTTGCTTCACTTTCTAAATGCTGTCCTTTCAGAGAAAATCACTTTCTTTGAAAGTGCCTTAAGCTACTTGCCAGCATTCACAAGAAACACTAATGCGTTTCTATGAAAGACAAGCAGTGTGTTCCAACACTTCAATTCACTGTGCGAAGTGAATGGAGTGTTCCTTCACTTTCTAAATTCTGTCCTTTCAGAGAAAATCACTTTCCTTTGAAAGTGCCTTAAACTACTTTCAAGCATTCACAAAAAACTCACATGCGTTTCTCTGAAAGAGTAGCAGTCTGTTCCAACACTTCAATTCACTGTGCGAAGTGAATGGAGTGTTGCTTCACTTTCTAAATGCTGTCCTTTCAGAGAAAATCACTTTCCTTTGAAAGTGCCTTAAGCAACTTGCAAGCATTCACAAGAAACACTAATGCGTTTCTATGAAAGAGTAGCACTCTGTTCCAACACTTCAATTCACTGCAGGAAGGGAATGGAGTGTTGCTTCACTTTCTAAATGCTGTCCTTTCAGAGAAAATCACTTTCCTTTGAAAGTGCCTTAAGCTACTTACAAGCATTCACCAGAAACTCACATGCGATTCTCTGAAAGAGAAGCAGTCTGTTCCAATACTTCAATTCACTGTGCAAAGTGAATGGAGTATTGCTTCACTTTCTAAATGCTGTCCTTTCAGAGAAAATCACTTTCCTTTGAAAGTGCCATAAGCTACTTGCAATCATTAGGAAGAAACTCACATGCGTTTCTCTGAAAGAGAAGCAGTCTGTTCCAACACTTCAATTCACTGTGCGAAGTGAATGGAGTGTTGTTTCACTTTCTAAATGCTGTCCTTTCAGAGAAAATCACTTTCCTTTGAAAGTGCCTTAAGCTACTTACAAGCATTCAACAGAAACTCACATGCATTTCTCTGAAAGAGAAGCCTTCTGTTCCAACACTTCAATTCACTGTGCGAAGTAAATGGAGTGTTGCTTCACTTTCTAAATGCTGTCCTTTCAGAGAAAATCACTTTCCTTTGATAGTGCCTTCAGCTACTTGCAAGCATTCACAAGAAACACTAATGCGTTTCTCTGAAAGAGAAGCAGTCTGTTCCAACACTTCAATTCACTGTGCGAAGTGAATGGAGTGTTGCTTCACTTTCTAAATGCTGTCCTTTCAGAGAAAATCACTTTCCTTTGAAAGTGCCTTAAACAACATGCAAGCATTCACAAGAAACACTAATGCGTTTCTCTGAAAGAGAAGCAGTCTGTTTCAACACTTCAATTCACTGCACGAATGCAATGGAGTGTTGCTTCACTTTCTAATAGCTGTCCTTTCAGAGAAAATCACTTTCCTTTGAACGTGCCTTAAGCTTCTTACAAGCATTCACCAGAAACTCACATGCGATTCTCTGAAAGAGAAGCAGTCTGTTCCAATACTTCAATTCACTGTGCGAAGTGAATGGAGTGTTGCTTCACTTTCTAAATGCTGTCCTTTCAGAGAAAATCACTTTCCTTTGAAAGTGCCTTAACCTACTTACAAGCATTCAACAGAAACTCACATGCGTTTCTCTGAAAGAGAAGCAGTCTGTTCCAACACTTCAATTCACTATGAGAAATGAATGGAGTGTTGCTTCACTTTCTAAATGCTGTCCTTTCAGAGAAAATCACTTTCCTTTGAACGTGCCTTAAGCTTCTTACAAGCATTCACCAGAAACTCACATGCGATTCTCTGAAAGAGAAGCAGTCTGTTCCAATACTTCAATTCACTGTGCGAAGTGAATGGAGTGTTGCTTCACTTTCTAAATGCTGTCCTTTCTGAGAAAATCACTTTCCTTTGAAAGTGCCATAAGCTACTTACAAGCATTAGGAAGAAACTCACATGCGTTTCTGGAAAGAGAAGCAGTCTGTTCCAACACTTCAATTCACTGTGCGAAGTGAATGGAGTGTTGCCTCACTTTCTAAATGCTGTCCTTTCTGAGAAAATCACTTTCCTTTGATAGTGCCTTAAGCTACTTGCAAGCATTAGGAAGAAACTCACATGCGTTTCTCTGAAAGAGAAGCAGTCTGTTCCAACACTTCAATTCACTGTGCAAAGTGAATGGAGTGTTGCTTCACTTTCTAAATGCTGTCCTTTCAGAGAAAATCACTTTCCTTTGAAAGTGCCTTAAGCTACTTACAAGCATTCAATAGAAACTCACATGCATTTCTCTGAAAGAGAAGCAGTCTCTTCCAACACTTCAATTCACTGTGCGAAGTGAATGAAGTGTTCCTTCACTTTCTAAATGCTGTCCTTTCAGAGAAAATCACTTTCCTTTGAAAGTGCCTTAAACTACTTTCAAGCATTCACAAAAAACTCACATGCGTTTCTCTGAAAGGGAAGCAGTCTGTTCCAACACTTCAATTCACTGTGTGAAGTGAATGGAGTGTTGCTTCACTTTCTATATGCTGTCTTTTCAGAGAAAATCTCTTTCCTTTGAATGTGCCTTAAGCTACTTACAAGCATTCAACAGAAACTCACATCCATTTCTCTGAAAGAGAAGCAGTCTGTTCCAACACTTCAATTCACTGTGCGAAGTGAATGGAGTGTTGCTTCACTTTCTAAATGCTGTCCTTTCAGAGAAAATCACTTTCCTTTGAAAGTGCCTTAAGCTACTTGCAAGCATTCACAAGAAACACTAATGCGTTTCTATGAAAGACAAGCAGTGTGTTCCAACACTTCAATTCACTGTGCGAAGTGAATGGAGTGTTGCTTCACTTTCTAAATGCTGTCCTTTCAGAGAAAATCACTTTCCTTTGAAAGTGCCTTAAACTACTTTCAAGCATTCACAAAAAACTCACATGCGTTTTTCTGAAAGAGTAGCAGTCTGTTCCAACACTGCAATTCACTGTGCGAAGTGAATGGAGTGTTGCTTCACTTTCTAAATGCTGTCCTTTCAGAGAAAATCACTTTCCTTTGAAAGTGCCTTAAGCAACTTGCAAGCATTCACAAGAAATACAAATGCGTTTCTCTGAAAGAGAAGCAGTCTGTTCCAACACTTCAATTCACTGTGCGAAGTAAATGGAGTGTTGCTTCACTTTCTAAATGCTGTCCTTTCAGAGAAAATCACTTTCCTTTGATAGTGCCTTAAGCTACTTGCTAGCATTAGGAAGAAACTCACATGCGTTTCTATGAAAGACAAGCAGTCTGTTCCAACACTTCAAATCACTGTGCGAAGTGAATGGAGTGTTGCTTCACTTTCTAAATGCTGTCCTTTCAGAGAAAATCACTTTCTTTGAAAGTGCCTTAAGCTACTTGCCAGCATTCACAAGAAACACTAATGCGTTTCTATGAAAGACAAGCAGTGTGTTCCAACACTTCAATTCACTGTGCGAAGTGAATGGAGTGTTCCTTCACTTTCTAAATTCTGTCCTTTCAGAGAAAATCACTTTCCTTTGAAAGTGCCTTAAACTACTTTCAAGCATTCACAAAAAACTCACATGCGTTTCTCTGAAAGAGTAGCAGTCTGTTCCAACACTTCAATTCACTGTGCGAAGTGAATGGAGTGTTGCTTCACTTTCTAAATGCTGTCCTTTCAGAGAAAATCACTTTCCTTTGAAAGTGCCTTAAGCAACTTGCAAGCATTCACAAGAAACACTAATGCGTTTCTATGAAAGAGTAGCACTCTGTTCCAACACTTCAATTCACTGCAGGAAGGGAATGGAGTGTTGCTTCACTTTCTAAATGCTGTCCTTTCAGAGAAAATCACTTTCCTTTGAAAGTGCCTTAAGCTACTTACAAGCATTCACCAGAAACTCACATGCGATTCTCTGAAAGAGAAGCAGTCTGTTCCAATACTTCAATTCACTGTGCAAAGTGAATGGAGTATTGCTTCACTTTCTAAATGCTGTCCTTTCAGAGAAAATCACTTTCCTTTGAAAGTGCCATAAGCTACTTGCAATCATTAGGAAGAAACTCACATGCGTTTCTCTGAAAGAGAAGCAGTCTGTTCCAACACTTCAATTCACTGTGCGAAGTGAATGGAGTGTTGTTTCACTTTCTAAATGCTGTCCTTTCAGAGAAAATCACTTTCCTTTGAAAGTGCCTTAAGCTACTTACAAGCATTCAACAGAAACTCACATGCATTTCTCTGAAAGAGAAGCCTTCTGTTCCAACACTTCAATTCACTGTGCGAAGTAAATGGAGTGTTGCTTCACTTTCTAAATGCTGTCCTTTCAGAGAAAATCACTTTCCTTTGATAGTGCCTTAAGCTACTTGCAAGCATTCACAAGAAACACTAATGCGTTTCTCTGAAAGAGAAGCAGTCTGTTCCAACACTTCAATTCACTGTGCGAAGTGAATGGAGTGTTGCTTCACTTTCTAAATGCTGTCCTTTCAGAGAAAATCACTTTCCTTTGAAAGTGCCTTAAACAACATGCAAGCATTCACAAGAAACACTAATGCGTTTCTCTGAAAGAGAAGCAGTCTGTTTCAACACTTCAATTCACTGCACGAATGCAATGGAGTGTTGCTTCACTTTCTAATAGCTGTCCTTTCAGAGAAAATCACTTTCCTTTGAACGTGCCTTAAGCTTCTTACAAGCATTCACCAGAAACTCACATGCGATTCTCTGAAAGAGAAGCAGTCTGTTCCAATACTTCAATTCACTGTGCGAAGTGAATGGAGTGTTGCTTCACTTTCTAAATGCTGTCCTTTCAGAGAAAATCACTTTCCTTTGAAAGTGCCTTAACCTACTTACAAGCATTCAACAGAAACTCACATGCGTTTCTCTGAAAGAGAAGCATTCTGTTCCAACACTTCAATTCACTATGAGAAATGAATGGAGTGTTGCTTCACTTTCTAAATGCTGTCCTTTCAGAGAAAATCACTTTCCTTTGAAAGTTCCTTAAGCTACTTACAAGCATTCAACAGAAACTCACATGCATTTCTCTGAAAGAGAAGCAATCTGTTCCAACACTTCAATTCACTGTGCGAAGTGAATGGAGTGGTGCTTCACTTTCTAAATTCTGTCCTTTCAGAGAAAATCACTTTCCTTTGAAAGTGCCTTAAACTACTTTCAAGCATTCACAAAAAACTCACATGCGTTTCTCTGAAAGAGAAGCAGTCTGTTCCAACACTTCAATTCACTGTGCGAAGTGAATGGAGTGTTGCTTCACTTTCTAAATGCTGTCCTTTCAGAGAAAATCACTTTCCTTTGAAAGTGCCTTAAACAACATGCAAGCTTTCACAAGAAACACTAATGCGTTTCTCTGAAAGAGAAGCAGTCTGTTCCAACACTTCAATTCACTGCACGAATGCAATGGAGTGTTGCTTCACTTTCTAAATGCTGTCCTTTCAGAGAAAATCACTTTCCTTTGAACGTGCCTTAAGCTTCTTACAAGCATTCACCAGAAACTCACATGCGATTCTCTGAAAGAGAAGCAGTCTGTTCCAATACTTCAATTCACTGTGCGAAGTGAATGGAGTGTTGCTTCACTTTCTAAATGCTGTCCTTTCTGAGAAAATCACTTTCCTTTGAAAGTGCCATAAGCTACTTACAAGCATTAGGAAGAAACTCACATGCGTTTCTGGAAAGAGAAGCAGTCTGTTCCAACACTTCAATTCACTGTGCGAAGTGAATGGAGTGTTGCCTCACTTTCTAAATGCTGTCCTTTCAGAGAAAATCACTTTCCTTTGATAGTGCCTTAAGCTACTTGCAAGCATTAGGAAGAAACTCACATGCGTTTCTCTGAAAGAGAAGCAGTCTGTTCCAACACTTCAATTCACTGTGCAAAGTGAATGGAGTGTTGCTTCACTTTCTAAATGCTGTCCTTTCAGAGAAAATCACTTTCCTTTGAAAGTGCCTTAAGCTACTTACAAGCATTCAATAGAAACTCACATGCATTTCTCTGAAAGAGAAGCAGTCTCTTCCAACACTTCAATTCACTGTGCGAAGTGAATGAAGTGTTCCTTCACTTTCTAAATGCTGTCCTTTCAGAGAAAATCACTTTCCTTTGAAAGTGCCTTAAACTACTTTCAAGCATTCACAAAAAACTCACATGCGTTTCTCTGAAAGGGAAGCAGTCTGTTCCAACACTTCAATTCACTGTGCGAAGTGAATGGAGTGTTGCTTCACTTTCTATATGCTGTCTTTTCAGAGAAAATCTCTTTCCTTTGAATGTGCCTTAAGCTACTTACAAGCATTCAACAGAAACTCACATCCATTTCTCTGAAAGAGAAGCAGTCTGTTCCAACACTTCAATTCACTGTGCGAAGTGAATGGAGTGTTGCTTCACTTTCTAAATGCTGTCCTTTCAGAGAAAATCACTTTCCTTTGAAAGTGCCTTAAACTACTTTCAAGCATTCACAAAAAACTCACATGCGTTTTTCTGAAAGAGTAGCAGTCTGTTCCAACACTGCAATTCACTGTGCGAAGTGAATGGAGTGTTGCTTCACTTTCTAAATGCTGTCCTTTCAGAGAAAATCACTTTCCTTTGAAAGTGCCTTAAGCAACTTGCAAGCATTCACAAGAAATACAAATGCGTTTCTCTGAAAGAGAAGCAGTCTGTTCCAACACTTCAATTCACTGTGCGAAGTGAATGGAGTGTTGCTTCACTTTCTAAATTCTGTCATTTCAGAGAAAATCACTTTCCGTTGAAAGTGCCTTAAACTACTTTCAAGCATTCATAAAAAACTCACATGCGTTTCTCTGAAAGAGAAGCAGTCTGTTCCAACACTTCAATTCACTGTGCGAAATGAATGGATTGTAGCTTCACTTTCTAAATGCTGTCCTTTCAGAGAAAATCACTTTCCTTTGAAAGTGCCTTAAGCTACTTACAAGCATTCAACAGAAACTCACATGCGTTTCTCTGAAAGAGAAGCAGTCTGTTCCAACACTTCAATTTACTGTGCGAAGTGAATGGAGTGTTGCTTCACTTTCTAAATTCTGTCATTTCAGAGAAAATCACTTTCCGTTGAAAGTGCCTTAAACTACTTTCAAGCATTCATAAAAAACTCACATGCGTTTCTCTGAAAGAGAAGCAGTCTGTTACAACACTTCAGTTCACTGTGCGAAGTAAATGGAGTGTTCCTTCACTTTCTAAATACTGTCCTTTCAGAGAAAATCACTTTCCTTTGAAAGTGCCTTAAGCTACTTGCAAGCATTCACAAGAAACAATAATGCGTTTCTATGAAAGACAAGCAGTCTGTTCCAACACTTCAATTCACTGTGCGAAGTGAATGGAGTGTTGCTTCACTTTCTAAATGCTGTCCTTTCAGAGAAAATCACTTTCCTTTGAAAGTGCCTTAAGCAACTTGCAAGCATTCACAAGAAACACTAATGGTTTTCTATGAAAGAGTAGCACTCTGTTCCAACACTTCAATTCACTGCACGAAGGGAATGGAGTGTTGCTTCACTTTCTAAATGCTGTCCTTTCAGCGAAAATCACTTTCCTTTGAAAGTGCCTTAAGCTACTTGCAAGTATTAGTTAGAAACTCACATGCGTTTCTCTGAAAGACAAGCAGTCTGTTCCAACACTTCAATTCACTGTGCGAAGTGAATGGAGTGTTGCTTCACTTTCTAAATGCTGTCCTTTCAGAGAAAATCACTTTCCTTTGAAAGTGCCTTAAGCTACTTACAATCATTCAACAGAAACTCACATGCGTTTCTCTGAAAGAAAAGCAGTCTGTTCCAACACTTCAATTCACTGTGCGAAGTGAATGGAGTGTTGCTTCTTCACTTTCTCAATGCTGTCCTTTCAGAGAAAATCACTTTCCTTTTAAAGTGCCTTAAACTACTTTCAAGCATTCATAAAAAACTCACATGCGTTTCTCTGAAAGAGAAGCAGTCTGTTCCAACACTTCAATTCACTGTGCGAAGTGAATGGAGTGTTGCTTCACTTTCTAAATGCTGTCCTTTCAGAGAAAATCACTTTCCTTTGAAAGTGCCTTAAGCTACTTGCAAGCATTCACAAGAAACACTAATGCGTTTCTCTGAAAGAGAAGCAGTCTGTTCCAACACTTCAATTCACTGTGCGAAGTGAATAGAGTGTTGCTTCACTTTGTAAATGCTGTCCTTTCAGAGAAAATCACTTTCCTTTGAAAGTGCCTTAAGCTACTTACAAGCATTCAACAGAAACTCACATGCATTTCTCTGAAAGAGAAGCAGTCTGTTCCAACACTTCAATTCACTGTGCGAAGTAAATGGAGTGTTGCTTCACTTTCTAAATGCTGTCCTTTCAGAGAAAATCACTTTCCTTTGAAAGTGCCTTAAGCTACTTACAAGCATTCAACAGAAACTCACATGCATTTCTCTGAAAGAGAAGCCTTCTGTTCCAACACTTCAATTCACTGTGCGAAGTAAATGGAGTGTTGCTTCACTTTCTAAATGCTGTCCTTTCAGAGAAAATCACTTTCCTTTGATAGTGCCTTAAGCTACTTGCAAGCATTCACAAGAAACACTAATGCGTTTCTCTGAAAGAGAAGCAGTCTGTTCCAACACTTCAATTCACTGTGCGAAGTGAATGGAGTGTTGCTTCACTTTCTAAATGCTGTCCTTTCAGAGAAAATCACTTTCCTTTGAAAGTGCCTTAAACAACATGCAAGCATTCACAAGAAACACTAATGCGTTTCTCTGAAAGAGAAGCAGTCTGTTTCAACACTTCAATTCACTGCACGAATGCAATGGAGTGTTGCTTCACTTTCTAATAGCTGTCCTTTCAGAGAAAATCACTTTCCTTTGAACGTGCCTTAAGCTTCTTACAAGCATTCACCAGAAACTCACATGCGATTCTCTGAAAGAGAAGCAGTCTGTTCCAATACTTCAATTCACTGTGCGAAGTGAATGGAGTGTTGCTTCACTTTCTAAATGCTGTCCTTTCAGAGAAAATCACTTTCCTTTGAAAGTGCCTTAACCTACTTACAAGCATTCAACAGAAACTCACATGCGTTTCTCTGAAAGAGAAGCAGTCTGTTCCAACACTTCAATTCACTATGAGAAATGAATGGAGTGTTGCTTCACTTTCTAAATGCTGTCCTTTCAGAGAAAATCACTTTCCTTTGAAAGTTCCTTAAGCTACTTACAAGCATTCAACAGAAACTCACATGCATTTCTCTGAAAGAGAAGCAATCTGTTCCAACACTTCAATTCACTGTGCGAAGTGAATGGAGTGGTGCTTCACTTTCTAAATTCTGTCCTTTCAGAGAAAATCACTTTCCTTTGAAAGTGCCTTAAACTACTTTCAAGACTTCACAAAAAACTCACATGCGTTTCTCTGAAAGAGAAGCAGTCTGTTCCAACACTTCAATTCACTGTGCGAAGTGAATGGAGTGTTGCTTCACTTTCTAAATGCTGTCCTTTCAGAGAAAATCACTTTCCTTTGAAAGTGCCTTAAACAACATGCAAGCTTTCACAAGAAACACTAATGCGTTTCTCTGAAAGAGAAGCAGTCTGTTCCAACACTTCAATTCACTGCACGAATGCAATGGAGTGTTGCTTCACTTTCTAAATGCTGTCCTTTCAGAGAAAATCACTTTCCTTTGAACGTGCCTTAAGCTTCTTACAAGCATTCACCAGAAACTCACATGCGATTCTCTGAAAGAGAAGCAGTCTGTTCCAATACTTCAATTCACTGTGCGAAGTGAATGGAGTGTTGCTTCACTTTCTAAATGCTGTCCTTTCTGAGAAAATCACTTTCCTTTGAAAGTGCCATAAGCTACTTACAAGCATTAGGAAGAAACTCACATGCGTTTCTGGAAAGAGAAGCAGTCTGTTCCAACACTTCAATTCACTGTGCGAAGTGAATGGAGTGTTGCCTCACTTTCTAAATGCTGTCCTTTCAGAGAAAATCACTTTCCTTTGATAGTGCCTTAAGCTACTTGCAAGCATTAGGAAGAAACTCACATGCGTTTCTCTGAAAGAGAAGCAGTCTGTTCCAACACTTCAATTCACTGTGCAAAGTGAATGGAGTGTTGCTTCACTTTCTAAATGCTGTCCTTTCAGAGAAAATCACTTTCCTTTGAAAGTGCCTTAAGCTACTTACAAGCATTCAATAGAAACTCACATGCATTTCTCTGAAAGAGAAGCAGTCTCTTCCAACACTTCAATTCACTGTGCGAAGTGAATGAAGTGTTCCTTCACTTTCTAAATGCTGTCCTTTCAGAGAAAATCACTTTCCTTTGAAAGTGCCTTAAACTACTTTCAAGCATTCACAAAAAACTCACATGCGTTTCTCTGAAAGGGAAGCAGTCTGTTCCAACACTTCAATTCACTGTGCGAAGTGAATGGAGTGTTGCTTCACTTTCTATATGCTGTCTTTTCAGAGAAAATCTCTTTCCTTTGAATGTGCCTTAAGCTACTTACAAGCATTCAACAGAAACTCACATCCATTTCTCTGAAAGAGAAGCAGTCTGTTCCAACACTTCAATTCACTGTGCGAAGTGAATGGAGTGTTGCTTCACTTTCTAAATGCTGTCCTTTCAGAGAAAATCACTTTCCTTTGAAAGTGCCTTAAACTACTTTCAAGCATTCACAAAAAACTCACATGCGTTTTTCTGAAAGAGTAGCAGTCTGTTCCAACACTGCAATTCACTGTGCGAAGTGAATGGAGTGTTGCTTCACTTTCTAAATGCTGTCCTTTCAGAGAAAATCACTTTCCTTTGAAAGTGCCTTAAGCAACTTGCAAGCATTCACAAGAAATACAAATGCGTTTCTCTGAAAGAGAAGCAGTCTGTTCCAACACTTCAATTCACTGTGCGAAGTGAATGGAGTGTTGCTTCACTTTCTAAATTCTGTCATTTCAGAGAAAATCACTTTCCGTTGAAAGTGCCTTAAACTACTTTCAAGCATTCATAAAAAACTCACATGCGTTTCTCTGAAAGAGAAGCAGTCTGTTCCAACACTTCAATTCACTGTGCGAAATGAATGGATTGTAGCTTCACTTTCTAAATGCTGTCCTTTCAGAGAAAATCACTTTCCTTTGAAAGTGCCTTAAGCTACTTACAAGCATTCAACAGAAACTCACATGCGTTTCTCTGAAAGAGAAGCAGTCTGTTCCAACACTTCAATTTACTGTGCGAAGTGAATGGAGTGTTGCTTCACTTTCTAAATTCTGTCATTTCAGAGAAAATCACTTTCCGTTGAAAGTGCCTTAAACTACTTTCAAGCATTCATAAAAAACTCACATGCGTTTCTCTGAAAGAGAAGCAGTCTGTTACAACACTTCAGTTCACTGTGCGAAGTAAATGGAGTGTTCCTTCACTTTCTAAATACTGTCCTTTCAGAGAAAATCACTTTCCTTTGAAAGTGCCTTAAGCTACTTGCAAGCATTCACAAGAAACAATAATGCGTTTCTATGAAAGACAAGCAGTCTGTTCCAACACTTCAATTCACTGTGCGAAGTGAATGGAGTGTTGCTTCACTTTCTAAATGCTGTCCTTTCAGAGAAAATCACTTTCCTTTGAAAGTGCCTTAAGCAACTTGCAAGCATTCACAAGAAACACTAATGGTTTTCTATGAAAGAGTAGCACTCTGTTCCAACACTTCAATTCACTGCACGAAGGGAATGGAGTGTTGCTTCACTTTCTAAATACTGTCCTTTCAGCGAAAATCACTTTCCTTTGAAAGTGCCTTAAGCTACTTGCAAGTATTAGTTAGAAACTCACATGCGTTTCTCTGAAAGACAAGCAGTCTGTTCCAACACTTCAATTCACTGTGCGAAGTGAATGGAGTGTTGCTTCACTTTCTAAATGCTGTCCTTTCAGAGAAAATCACTTTCCTTTGAAAGTGCCTTAAGCTACTTACAATCATTCAACAGAAACTCACATGCGTTTCTCTGAAAGAAAAGCAGTCTGTTCCAACACTTCAATTCACTGTGCGAAGTGAATGGAGTGTTGCTTCTTCACTTTCTCAATGCTGTCCTTTCAGAGAAAATCACTTTCCTTTTAAAGTGCCTTAAACTACTTTCAAGCATTCATAAAAAACTCACATGCGTTTCTCTGAAAGAGAAGCAGTCTGTTCCAACACTTCAATTCACTGTGCGAAGTGAATGGAGTGTTGCTTCACTTTCTAAATGCTGTCCTTTCAGAGAAAATCACTTTCCTTTGAAAGTGCCTTAAGCTACTTGCAAGCATTCACAAGAAACACTAATGCGTTTTTCTGAAAGAGAAGCAGTCTGTTCCAACACTTCAATTCACTGTGCGAAGTGAATGGAGTGTTGCTTCACTTTGTAAATGCTGTCCTTTCAGAGAAAATCACTTTCCTTTGAAAGTGCCTTAAGCTACTTACAAGCATTCAACAGAAACTCACATGCATTTCTCTGAAAGAGAAGCAGTCTGTTCCAACACTTCAATTCACTGTGCGAAGTAAATGGAGTGTTGCTTCACTTTCTAAATGCTGTCCTTTCAGAGAAAATCACTTTCCTTTGATAGTGCCTTAAGCTACTTGCAAGCATTAGGAAGAAACTCACATGCGTTTCTATGAAAGACAAGCAGTCTGTTCCAACATTTCAAATCACTGTGCGAAGTGAATGGAGTGTTGCTTCACTTTCTAAATGCTGTCCTTTCAGAGAAAATCACTTTCTTTGAAAGTGCCTTAAGCTACTTGCCAGCATTCACAAGAAACACTAATGCGTTTCTATGAAAGACAAGCAGTGTGTTCCAACACTTCAATTCACTGTGCGAAGTGAATGGAGTGTTCCTTCACTTTCTAAATTCTGTCCTTTCAGAGAAAATCACTTTCCTTTGAAAGTGCCTTAAACTACTTTCAAGCATTCACAAAAAACTCACATGCGTTTCTCTGAAAGAGTAGCAGTCTGTTCCAACACTTCAATTCACTGTGCGAAGTGAATGGAGTGTTGCTTCACTTTCTAAATGCTGTCCTTTCAGAGAAAATCACTTTCCTTTGAAAGTGCCTTAAGCAACTTGCAAGCATTCACAAGAAACACTAATGCGTTTCTATGAAAGAGTAGCACTCTATTCCAACACTTCAATTCACTGCAGGAAGGGAATGGAGTGTTGCTTCACTTTCTAAATGCTGTCCTTTCAGAGAAAATCACTTTCCTTTGAAAGTGCCTTAAGCTACTTACAAGCATTCACCAGAAACTCACATGCGATTCTCTGAAAGAGAAGCAGTCTGTTCCAATACTTCAATTCACTGTGCAAAGTGAATGGAGTATTGCTTCACTTTCTAAATGCTGTCCTTTCAGAGAAAATCACTTTCCTTTGAAAGTGCCATAGCTACTTGCAATCATTAGGAAGAAACTCACATGCGTTTCTCTGAAAGAGAAGCAGTCTGTTCCAACACTTCAATTCACTGTGCGAAGTGAATGGAGTGTTGTTTCACTTTCTAAATGCTGTCCTTTCAGAGAAAATCACTTTCCTTTGAAAGTGCCTTAAGCTACTTACAAGCATTCAACAGAAACTCACATGCATTTCTCTGAAAGAGAAGCCTTCTGTTCCAACACTTCAATTCACTGTGCGAAGTAAATGGAGTGTTGCTTCACTTTCTAAATGCTGTCCTTTCAGAGAAAATCACTTTCCTTTGATAGTGCCTTAAGCTACTTGCAAGCATTCACAAGAAACACTAATGCGTTTCTCTGAAAGAGAAGCAGTCTGTTCCAACACTTCAATTCACTGTGCGAAGTGAATGGAGTGTTGCTTCACTTTCTAAATGCTGTCCTTTCAGAGAAAATCACTTTCCTTTGAAAGTGCCTTAAACAACATGCAAGCATTCACACGAAACACTAATGCGTTTCTCTGAAAGAGAAGCAGTCTGTTCCAAAACTTCAATTCACTGCACGAATGCAATGGAGTGTTGCTTCACTTTCTAAATGCTGTCCTTTCAGAGAAAATCACTTTCCTTTGAACGTGCCTTAAGCTTCTTACAAGCATTCACCAGAAACTCACATGCGATTCTCTGAAAGAGAAGCAGTCTGTTCCAATACTTCAATTCACTGTGCGAAGTGAATGGAGTGTTGCTTCACTTTCTAAATGCTGTCCTTTCAGAGAAAATCACTTTCCTTTGAAAGTGCCTTAACCTACTTACAAGCATTCAACAGAAACTCACATGCGTTTCTCTGAAAGAGAAGCAGTCTGTTCCAACACTTCAATTCACTATGCGAAATGAATGGAGTGTTGCTTCACTTTCTAAATGCTGTCCTTTCAGAGAAAATCACTTTCCTTTGAAAGTTCCTTAAGCTACTTACAAGCATTCAACAGAAACTCACATGCATTTCTCTGAAAGAGAAGCAATCTGTTCCAACACTTCAATTCACTGTGCGAAGTGAATGGAGTGGTGCTTCACTTTCTAAATTCTGTCCTTTCAGAGAAAATCACTTTCCTTTGAAAGTGCCTTAAACTACTTTCAAGCATTCACAAAAAACTCACATGCGTTTCTCTGAAAGAGAAGCAGTCTGTTCCAACACTTCAATTCACTGTGCGAAGTGAATGGAGTGTTGCTTCACTTTCTAAATGCTGTCCTTTCAGAGAAAATCACTTTCCTTTGAAAGTGCCTTAAACAACATGCAAGCTTTCACAAGAAACACTAATGCGTTTCTCTGAAAGAGAAGCAGTCTGTTCCAACACTTCAATTCACTGCACGAATGCAATGGAGTGTTGCTTCACTTTCTAAATGCTGTCCTTTCAGAGAAAATCACTTTCCTTTGAACGTGCCTTAAGCTTCTTACAAGCATTCACCAGAAACTCACATGCGATTCTCTGAAAGAGAAGCAGTCTGTTCCAATACTTCAATTCACTGTGCGAAGTGAATGGAGTGTTGCTTCACTTTCTAAATGCTGTCCTTTCTGAGAAAATCACTTTCCTTTGAAAGTGCCATAAGCTACTTACAAGCATTAGGAAGAAACTCACATGCGTTTCTGGAAAGAGAAGCAGTCTGTTCCAACACTTCAATTCACTGTGCGAAGTGAATGGAGTGTTGCCTCACTTTCTAAATGCTGTCCTTTCAGAGAAAATCACTTTCCTTTGATAGTGCCTTAAGCTACTTGCAAGCATTAGGAAGAAACTCACATGCGTTTCTCTGAAAGAGAAGCAGTCTGTTCCAACACTTCAATTCACTGTGCAAAGTGAATGGAGTGTTGCTTCACTTTCTAAATGCTGTCCTTTCAGAGAAAATCACTTTCCTTTGAAAGTGCCTTAAGCTACTTACAAGCATTCAATAGAAACTCACATGCATTTCTCTGAAAGAGAAGCAGTCTCTTCCAACACTTCAATTCACTGTGCGAAGTGAATGAAGTGTTCCTTCACTTTCTAAATGCTGTCCTTTCAGAGAAAATCACTTTCCTTTGAAAGTGCCTTAAACTACTTTCAAGCATTCACAAAAAACTCACATGCGTTTCTCTGAAAGGGAAGCAGTCTGTTCCAACACTTCAATTCACTGTGCGAAGTGAATGGAGTGTTGCTTCACTTTCTATATGCTGTCTTTTCAGAGAAAATCTCTTTCCTTTGAATGTGCCTTAAGCTACTTACAAGCATTCAACAGAAACTCACATCCATTTCTCTGAAAGAGAAGCAGTCTGTTCCAACACTTCAATTCACTGTGCGAAGTGAATGGAGTGTTGCTTCACTTTCTAAATGCTGTCCTTTCAGAGAAAATCACTTTCCTTTGAAAGTGCCTTAAACTACTTTCAAGCATTCACAAAAAACTCACATGCGTTTTTCTGAAAGAGTAGCAGTCTGTTCCAACACTGCAATTCACTGTGCGAAGTGAATGGAGTGTTGCTTCACTTTCTAAATGCTGTCCTTTCAGAGAAAATCACTTTCCTTTGAAAGTGCCTTAAGCAACTTGCAAGCATTCACAAGAAATACAAATGCGTTTCTCTGAAAGAGAAGCAGTCTGTTCCAACACTTCAATTCACTGTGCGAAGTGAATGGAGTGTTGCTTCACTTTCTAAATTCTGTCATTTCAGAGAAAATCACTTTCCGTTGAAAGTGCCTTAAACTACTTTCAAGCATTCATAAAAAACTCACATGCGTTTCTCTGAAAGAGAAGCAGTCTGTTCCAACACTTCAATTCACTGTGCGAAATGAATGGATTGTAGCTTCACTTTCTAAATGCTGTCCTTTCAGAGAAAATCACTTTCCTTTGAAAGTGCCTTAAGCTACTTACAAGCATTCAACAGAAACTCACATGCGTTTCTCTGAAAGAGAAGCAGTCTGTTCCAACACTTCAATTTACTGTGCGAAGTGAATGGAGTGTTGCTTCACTTTCTAAATTCTTTCATTTCAGAGAAAATCAATTTCCGTTGAAAGTGCCTTAAACTACTTTCAAGCATTCATAAAAAACTCACATGCGTTTCTCTGAAAGAGAAGCAGTCTGTTACAACACTTCAGTTCACTGTGCGAAGTAAATGGAGTGTTCCTTCACTTTCTAAATACTGTCCTTTCAGAGAAAATCACTTTCCTTTGAAAGTGCCTTAAGCTACTTGCAAGCATTCACAAGAAACAATAATGCGTTTCTATGAAAGACAAGCAGTCTGTTCCAACACTTCAATTCACTGTGCGAAGTGAATGGAGTGTTGCTTCACTTTCTAAATGCTGTCCTTTCAGAGAAAATCACTTTCCTTTGAAAGTGCCATAAGCAACTTGCAAGCATTCACAAGAAACACTAATGGTTTTCTATGAAAGAGTAGCACTCTGTTCCAACACTTCAATTCACTGCACGAAGGGAATGGAGTGTTGCTTCACTTTCTAAATGCTGTCCTTTCAGAGAAAATCACTTTCCTTTGAAAGTGCCTTAAGCTACTTGCAAGTATTAGTTAGAAACTCACATGCGTTTCTCTGAAAGACAAGCAGTCTGTTCCAACACTTCAATTCACTGTGCGAAGTGAATGGAGTGTTGCTTCACTTTCTAAATGCTGTCCTTTCAGAGAAAATCACTTTCCTTTGAAAGTGCCTTAAGCTACTTACAATCATTCAACAGAAACTCACATGCGTTTCTCTGAAAGAAAAGCAGTCTGTTCCAACACTTCAATTCACTGTGCGAAGTGAATGGAGTGTTGCTTCACTTTCTCAATGCTGTCCTTTCAGAGAAAATCACTTTCCTTTTAAAGTGCCTTAAACTACTTTCAAGCATTCATAAAAAACTCACATGCGTTTCTCTGAAAGAGAAGCAGTCTGTTCCAACACTTCAATTCACTGTGCGAAGTGAATGGAGTGTTGCTTCACTTTCTAAATGCTGTCCTTTCAGAGAAAATCACTTTCCTTTGAAAGTGCCTTAAGCTACTTGCAAGCATTCACAAGAAACACTAATGCGTTTCTCTGAAAGAGAAGCAGTCTGTTCCAACACTTCAATTCACTGTGCGAAGTGAATGGAGTGTTGCTTCACTTTGTAAATGCTGTCCTTTCTGAGAAAATCACTTTCCTTTGAAAGTGCCTTAAGCTACTTACAAGCATTCAACAGAAACTCACATGCATTTCTCTGAAAGAGAAGCAGTCTGTTCCAACACTTCAATTCACTGTGCGAAGTAAATGGAGTGTTGCTTCACTTTCTAAATGCTGTCCTTTCAGAGAAAATCACTTTCCTTTGATAGTGCCTTAAGCTACTTGCAAGCATTAGGAAGAAACTCACATGCGTTTCTATGAAAGACAAGCAGTCTGTTCCAACACTTCAAATCACTGTGCGAAGTGAATGGAGTGTTGCTTCACTTTCTAAATGCTGTCCTTTCAGAGAAAATCACTTTCTTTGAAAGTGCCTTAAGCTACTTGCCAGCATTCACAAGAAACACTAATGCGTTTCTATGAAAGACAAGCAGTGTGTTCCAACACTTCAATTCACTGTGCGAAGTGAATGGAGTGTTCCTTCACTTTCTAAATTCTGTCCTTTCAGAGAAAATCACTTTCCTTTGAAAGTGCCTTAAACTACTTTCAAGCATTGACAAAAAACTCACATGCGTTTCTCTGAAAGAGTAGCAGTCTGTTCCAACACTTCAATTCACTGTGCGAAGTGAATGGAGTGTTGCTTCACTTTCTAAATGCTGTCCTTTCAGAGAAAATCACTTTCCTTTGAAAGTGCCTTAAGCAACTTGCAAGCATTCACAAGAAACACTAATGCGTTTCTATGAAAGAGTAGCACTCTGTTCCAACACTTCAATTCACTGCCCGAAGGGAATGGAGTGTTGCTTCACTTTCTAAATGCTGTCCTTTCAGAGAAAATCACTTTCCTTTGAAAGTGCCTTAAGCTACTTACAAGCATTCACCAGAAACTCACATGCGATTCTCTGAAAGAGAAGCAGTCTGTTCCAATACTTCAATTCACTGTGCAAAGTGAATGGAGTATTGCTTCACTTTCTAAATGCTGTCCTTTCAGAGAAAATCACTTTCCTTTGAAAGTGCCATAAGCTACTTGCAATCATTAGGAAGAAACTCACATGCGTTTCTCTGAAAGAGAAGCAGTCTGTTCCAACACTTCAATTCACTGTGCGAAGTGAATGGAGTGTTGTTTCACTTTCTAAATGCTGTCCTTTCAGAGAAAATCACTTTCCTTTGAAAGTGCCTTAAGCTACTTACAAGCATTCAACAGAAACTCACATGCATTTCTCTGAAAGAGAAGCCTTCTGTTCCAACACTTCAATTCACTGTGCGAAGTAAATGGAGTGTTGCTTCACTTTCTAAATGCTGTCCTTTCAGAGAAAATCACTTTCCTTTGATAGTGCCTTAAGCTACTTGCAAGCATTCACAAGAAACACTAATGCGTTTCTCTGAAAGAGAAGCAGTCTGTTCCAACACTTCAATTCACTGTGCGAAGTGAATGGAGTGTTGCTTCACTTTCTAAATGCTGTCCTTTCAGAGAAAATCACTTTCCTTTGAAAGTGCCTTAAACAACATGCAAGCATTCACAAGAAACACTAATGCGTTTCTCTGAAAGAGAAGCAGTCTGTTCCAACACTTCAATTCACTGCACGAATGCAATGGAGTGTTGCTTCACTTTATAAATGCTGTCCTTTCAGAGAAAATCACTTTCCTTTGAACGTGCCTTAAGCTTCTTACAAGCATTCACCAGAAACTCACATGCGATTCTCTGAAAGAGAAGCAGTCTGTTCCAATACTTCAATTCCCTGTGCGAAGTGAATGGAGTGTTGCTTCACTTTCTAAATGCTGTCCTTTCAGAGAAAATCACTTTCCTTTGAAAGTGCCTTAACCTACTTACAAGCATTCAACAGAAACTCACATGCGTTTCTCTGAAAGAGAAGCAGTCTGTTCCAACACTTCAATTCACTATGCGAAATGAATGGAGTGTTGCTTCACTTTCTAAATGCTGTCCTTTCAGAGAAAATCACTTTCCTTTGAAAGTTCCTTAAGCTACTTACAAGCATTCAACAGAAACTCACATGCATTTCTCTGAAAGAGAAGCAATCTGTTCCAACACTTCAATTCACTGTGCGAAGTGAATGGAGTGGTGCTTCACTTTCTAAATTCTGTCCTTTCAGAGAAAATCACTTTCCTTTGAAAGTGCCTTAAACTACTTTCAAGCATTCACAAAAAACTCACATGCGTTTCTCTGAAAGAGAAGCAGTCTGTTCCAACACTTCAATTCACTGTGCGAAGTGAATGGAGTGTTGCTTCACTTTCTAAATGCTGTCCTTTCAGAGAAAATCACTTTCCTTTGAAAGTGCCTTAAACAACATGCAAGCTTTCACAAGAAACACTAATGCGTTTCTCTGAAAGAGAAGCAGTCTGTTCCAACACTTCAATTCACTGCACGAATGCAATGGAGTGTTGCTTCACTTTCTAAATGCTGTCCTTTCAGAGAAAATCACTTTCCTTTGAACGTGCCTTAAGCTTCTTACAAGCATTCACCAGAAACTCACATGCGATTCTCTGAAAGAGAAGCAGTCTGTTCCAATACTTCAATTCACTGTGCGAAGTGAATGGAGTGTTGCTTCACTTTCTAAATGCTGTCCTTTCTGAGAAAATCACTTTCCTTTGAAAGTGCCATAAGCTACTTACAAGAATTAGGAAGAAACTCACATGCGTTTCTGGAAAGAGAAGCAGTCTGTTCCAACACTTCAATTCACTGTGCGAAGTGAATGGAGTGTTGCCTCACTTTCTAAATGCTGTCCTTTCAGAGAAAATCACTTTCCTTTGATAGTGCCTTAAGCTACTTGCAAGCATTAGGAAGAAACTCACATGCGTTTCTCTGAAAGAGAAGCAGTCTGTTCCAACACTTCAATTCACTGTGCGAAGTGAATGGAGTGTTGCTTCACTTTCTAAATGCTGTCCTTTCAGAGAAAATCACTTTCGTTTGAAAGTGCCTTAAGCTACTTGCAAGCATTCAATAGAAACTCACATGCATTTCTCTGAAAGAGAAGCAGTCTCTTCCAACACTTCAATTCACTGTGCGAAGTGAATGAAGTGTTCCTTCACTTTCTAAATGCTGTCCTTTCAGAGAAAATCACTTTCCTTTGAAAGTGCCTTAAACTACTTTCAAGCATTCACAAAAAACTCACATGCGTTTCTCTGAAAGGGAAGCAGTCTGTTCCAACACTTCAATTCACTGTGCGAAGTGAATGGACTGTTGCTTCAATTTCTATATGCTGTCTTTTCAGAGAAAATCTCTTTCCTTTGAATGTGCCTTAAGCTACTTACAAGCATTCAACAGAAACTCACATCCATTTCTCTGAAAGAGAAGCAGTCTGTTCCAACACTTCAATTCACTGTGCGAAGTGAATGGAGTGTTGCTTCACTTTCTAAATGCTGTCCTTTCAGAGAAAATCACTTTCCTTTGAAAGTGCCTTAAGCTACTTGCAAGCATTCACAAGAAACACTAATGCGTTTCTATGAAAGACAAGCAGTCGGTTCCAACACTTCAATTCACTGTGCGAAGTGAATGGAGTGTTGCTTCACTTTCTAAATGCTGTCCTTTCAGAGAAAATCACTTTCCTTTGAAAGTGCCTTAAGCTAC